>NC_086319.1:40704334-41066209 GCF_036172605.1 Pelobates fuscus | reverse complement strand
TTAAGATGTCCCCTGTACGTTTGGTCACTTTGTGCACTAGGGAGTGGCCTACTTTGGTTGCGGCATGGCCGCCACGTGGCAGTTTGGATCCAACTCTGGTACAGCGCTTACACGTGGCTGTATCAGGTAGGCCTGAACTTTACGGCCAGTTTCCTTATATTGATTGTTGGAGACAGGCCGTAAATGACTCGCCAAAATGGCTCCGGACATGCCACGAGGAACAGTGTCGCCTCATGGTAGCTAGGACTTGTTCGTCCACTAGGGCTGGTGTTAGGCCCATTTTGGACACGCCCCCTGAGTCCGAGATCCCTTTGCCGCCCCCTTACTTTCCGGTAAGAGGAAGTGACGCAAATACAGGAAGTCCTGTAACCCTTCCCTCATTACCCTCATCCACTTCCGCTTCCTCCTCCAGTACAGGATCCACCCCCCCTCGTACTAAATCTCCCCTTCCGGAACCAGAACCCACCCCCATTAGAAACGAATATCCTGATTTGGCGCCACTTCAGACTTCCGGTCAAGCTTCATCTAGCTCGGCCCGAAGTGTTCTATTCACTACCTTTTCCCAAAACCAACCTCCCACATCCCCATACCCTATATCTCCCCGACCGGAACCCATGACTGACGCTTCCCTACGTAGCCCCATCCAAACCCGACAGTTGACTGGTGCCCAACAATTAAAGCACTATCAGATGCCTCTTCGCTTAAATCCCGGGTCAGCTTATATCGATGCCGCAGGTCAAATGGCACACGCTGACCCTGTCTTCGTATATGTCCCTTTCACCACTACCGACCTTTTAAACTGGAAGACCCATAATTCCTCGTATACTGAGAAACCACAAGCCATGACTGATCTGTTCACCTCAATAGTACAGACACATAATCCGACATGGGCTGATTGCCAGCAGTTATTAATGACTTTATTTAACAATGAGGAAAGGACAAGAATAAATCAAGCAGCCATTAAAGCATTAGAGGATAGAGCCCGTGCTTTGAACCAAGCTAATCCAGCAGCATGGGCCGCAACACATTATCCCAACACTGATCCCGATTGGAACGTAAATGGTGCTGATATGGTTCAACTCAGAGCCTATAGAGACGCTATAATTGCTGGCATGAAAGCCGGAGGAAAGAAAGCCATTAACATGTCGAAGACAGTTGAGGTGATTCAGAAAAGCGATGAAGCGCCCAGTGTCTTTTATGACCGATTATTGGAGGCGTACCGCTTGTACACCCCCTTTAATCCGGAAGACGCAGACAATTCCCGAATGGTGAACTCCGCCTTTGTCAGCCAAGCTTACGGAGATATTAAGCGCAAGCTACAAAAGCTAGAAGGGTTTGCAGGTATGTCAATCACCCAACTAATGGAGGTAGCTAATAAGGTGTATATGAATAGGGAAACAGAAAGCAAGAAAGAGGAGGAGCGCAAGATGCGTAAAAAGGCTGATATGCTAGCGGTAGCGATCGCAGGCGTAGATAAACGGGGCCCAGATAGAGGCAATAATAGATGGAGTAGGGAGCCTTTGAGTAGGGATCAGTGTGCGTATTGCAAGGAAGAAGGGCATTGGAGGAACGAATGTCCGCAAAGAGAGCAGTACGAGAGGGTCCTACCCAGGGCAGGCTACGGAAACTTTAGAGGCAGAGCGAGAGGTAGAGGAGGCCCCGGAGGGAGTAATGGTTATAGAGGGAGTAATGGGAACAGAGGAAGTGTTAGGGAAGACAGGTATATTCCAGCAGCGCAAAGGTCTCGCGATAGAGAAGGTAGGGACTTTGTAGGATTGGCTGACACGGTCATGGAGGACTATTGATACCGACCGGGCTCCATCCCCCTTGGTCGAGCGGAGCCTATGGTCGATGTATCAATAGGGGGGAAAAGGAGTGCGTTCATGATCGACACTGGTGCTGAACATTCAGTGGTGACTAATCTAGTTGCTCCTCCATCTGGAAGGACTATTACTGTGATAGGAGCAACTGGAAGAAGTGCTGAAAGACCGGTTCTTAAAAGTCGACTCTGTACATTGGGAGGCCACGTAGTAAAACACCAATTCCTTTATATGCCTGAATGTCCAGTCCAATTGCTGGGACGTGATATGCTATCCAAATTACAAGCGCAGATTACGTTCCTACCAGATGGAACAACATCTTTAAAGTTTAATGGACCTTCAGGTATTATGACTTTACCCGTACCAAAGGAAGAAGAGTGGCGACTTTATACAGTGTTGACTAGCCAAAACCCTAGGAGTGATGAGACATTGTTTAACATACCAGGAGTTTGGGCAGAGAACAACCCACCAGGACTGGCCCGCAATATTCCACCAATAAAAATTGAACTGAAACATGGGGTTTATCCAGTGAGCCTAAGACAATATCACATTCCGCAGAAGGCTAAGAAGAACATCCAATCCTATCTGGATAAGTTCATACGGTATGGTATCCTAAAATTCTGTACTTCCCCCTGGAACACCCCATTGCTGCCTGTTCAAAAGCCCGGCACAGATGAGTATCGACCTGTGCAGGACTTAAGAGCAGTCAATGATGCGGTTGTTAGCATACATCCAGTTGTACCCAATCCATATAACCTGCTTGCTTTAATTCCGGGCGGGGCTACTTACTTCACAGTCTTAGATCTCAAAGATGCCTTCTTTTGCCTCCGAATTGCCGCAGAAAGTCAATGTATTTTCGCTTTCCAATGGGAGAACGCTGTAACGGGCTCAAAACGCCAAATGACTTGGACAAGACTGCCCCAAGGGTTTAAAAATTCACCTACCCTATTTGGTTCAGCCCTAAGTCAAGATCTATTGGATTTCGAGTCCATCCCAGGAGAGTGTGTATTGTTACAATATGTAGATGACTTGTTGATAGCAGCAGTTACAAAAGAAATCTGTCAGCAAGCAACGCACGATCTACTACACATTCTCTGGAAGGCAGGATACAAGGTGTCTAGAAAGAAGGCTCAGTTGTGTTTGCCAACTGTCAAGTATCTAGGATTCCATATCTCTGAAGGTCAAAGAATTATGGGGCCAGAGAGAAAAGAAGCTGTCTGCCAAATACCAATACCCAAGAATAGAAGACAAGTGCGAGAATTCTTGGGGGCAGCAGGCTTCTGTAGGATATGGATTCCCAGCTATGCGATACTAGCAAAACCTCTGTACGCAGCTATCAAAGGTACAGAGCACGACCCCTTCTTATGGACCCAAGAACAGCAAACGGCATTTGAAGATGTGAAGAAGGCTTTGATGAGTGCCCCAGCATTAGGTCTACCTGATCACACACGACCATTCTACCTGTATGTACACGAGCAAAGAAGAATGGCTGTGGGAGTATTGACACAGTACTTGGGATCATGGCAAAGACCTGTTGCCTACATGTCTAAACAATTGGATGCAGTGGCCAGCGGACTTCCACCTTGTCTAAGAGCCGTAGCTGCAGCCGCCCTGCTAGTAGCTGAAGCCGATAAACTCACTCTGGGTCAAGAACTTTATGTACGAGTCCCACATGCAGTACAGACGTTGTTGGATTACAAAGGAAATCATTGGTTTAGTAATAGCCGTATGACCAAGTATCAAGCAATGTTGTGTGAAAACCCAAGAGTGCATTTAGAGACTGTAAACACCTTAAATCCAGCTACCCTTTTGCCACAACCTACTGAAAGTCAACATGATTGTTTGGAAGTAATGGATGAAGTATTCTCAAGTAGACCAGATCTTCGTGATTTTTCCATCCAGAACCCCGATGTTCAATATTACACCGACGGCAGTAGTTATGTGAAAGAAGGGATCCGCTATGCAGGATATGCAGTGACAACAATAGACAAGGTGATAGAAGCTCGGCCACTGGCGAAAGGAACATCAGCACAAAAGGCAGAATTAATAGCACTAACACGAGCGTTACAATTGGCTGAAGGTTTAAGAGTAAATATCTATACGGACTCTAAGTATGCGTTTTTAACCACTCATGCCCACGGAGCTTTGTATAAAGAAAGAGGACTACTGAATTCAGAGGGCAAAGAAATCAAGTACGCAGCTGAAATCCTACAACTATTGGAAGCAGTGTGGGAGCCGAAAGAAGTCGGTATCATACATTGTCGAGCGCATCTGAGAGGAGATGGTGATGTAACCAAGGGAAATCGGATGGCAGATAGTGCAGCTAAGCGTGCTGCTGAATCAGGAAGACAGGAGTATGTGGGGCATATAGCTGCTCTTATACCAACTCCACTGTCCCAATGGACTCCAGTTTATACAGCTCAAGAAGAGGAGTGGTTAAAGACTGAACCGGGAAAGTATTTGGAGAACAAGTGGTATCAGCTAGAAGATGGAAGAATAGTTATACCAGCATCGCTAGCGGTAGAAATTGTCCAAAATTATCACAACGGGACACATTCTGGGAGAGACAGTACTGAAGAATCTCTTAGAAAACATTTCTACATACCAAGATTGTCCAACTTGACTCAGGCCATTGTACGTAGATGTGTAACGTGTGCTAAAAATAATGCAAGACAAGGACCAGTAAAGCCACCAGGAGTTCAGTTTATGGGGGGACTCCCCATGTCCGATCTACAAATAGACTTTACAGTGATGCCTAAGTCGGGTGGACATCGTTACCTGCTGGTAATTGTGTGCACCTATTCAGGCTGGGTAGAAGCATGTCCTACTCGTACAGAGAAAGCAGGAGAAGTTGTGAGATTCCTGCTACGAGAAATAATACCCCGATATGGACTACCCTGTTCTATAGGATCGGACAATGGTCCAGCTTTTGTTCACCAGTGCCTACAACAACTGACTCATATGCTTGGTATAAAGTGGAGGCTTCATACTGCATATAGACCCCAGAGTTCTGGTAAGGTAGAGAGAATGAATAGAACTATAAAGAACCAGTTGGCTAAAATGTGTCAGGAAACCCAACTTAAGTGGAACGTTCTCTTACCCATAGCTTTATTGCGAATCCGCAGTACCCCTACCAGAAGGATGGGCCTCTCTCCTTTTGAAATCATGTATGGGCGACCACCTCCCGTACTTGGTAACTTAAGGGGGGACTTGAGTCAGTTGGGAGAAGGAATTACCCGGCAGCAGGTTGTAGAGTTGGGTAAGACTATGGAGGAGGTACAGAAATGGGTACAAGATAGATTACCTGTGAATATTTATCCCCCTGTTCATAGTTATCATCCAGGAGATCAAGTGTGGATTAAAGAGTGGAATACTGTACCGTTAGGGCCCAAGTGGAGAGGTCCTTATGTTGTTCTTTTGTCTACCCCTACAGCAATAAAAGTAGCAGAAGTGACTCCGTGGATACATCACTCCAGGGTTAAATCAGCAGCAGTCGATTCTTGGCAAGTTACAGCAGATCCAGAGAATCCCTGCAAGATCCGGTTAAAACGTACTACTCAGTCGGAGTAACGAGGAATTATTGTGGATTACAAATTTTATTGTTACAGGTGTGAGTGAGAAGGCCATAATAAAGCCTGTCCGCTTACCATCACATAGTGTATAAGCCAGGAAAGTCTCGAAGGGACACCTGTGAAGACGAGCAGAACTCCATTCCCTGCAGCCCTCACATCCTGGAAGCTGAGGTTCCATCGCACGGACGAAGACTGAGGATGACGGCGAAAGATGTGCTTTTGATTGTGTTTATTTACATGTGTTTTTATATTCAGGAAGGTAGAGGTACCGACACTCCTAGCTGTGAGGTATGCATTAAGACTACGAGAACAGGTAACCATATTTCCCAAACCCTAATTTGGCATTCACAATACGAGTGTAAAGGAGATGTATCGAGATGTAGATACTTAAATATAGATTATAGTGTGTGCCATTTAGGAGTAGGAGAACCTAAGTGCTTCAGTCCGGAGTATCAGCCTCGTACAATTTGGTTGACTCTCAGGAATGGAGATCCTCAGGGGACCCTAATTAATAAAACGGTGTTAGAATCCGTACATTCTTCGGGTGTTCTGCTATTTGATGCGTGTAAAGCGATATCGAGTGGTAGAAAGCCGTGGAATGTATGTGGGGATCTTAGATGGGAGAGGACGTATGGGTCTAACGATAAATATATTTGTCCCAGTAGCAAAAATAAATATGTAAGTCCTAGATGCCCAAATAGAGATTATAACTTTTGCCCATATTGGTCTTGTGTGGGGTGGGCAACTTGGGGACAGACAGTAGACAAAGACATGATAGTGACTAAGTTGCCGACTAGCCCTTATTGTAAGTCTATGGAATGCAACCCAGTCCATATACTCATTAATAACCCCGACAAGTTCTTAGATAAATATGGAAATTTATTTGGGTTTCAAATATACGGGACGGGTTTAGATCCTGGGACATTATTGTTTATAGGAATAGAGACTGATACGGTATCCTCCCAGACTCATCAAGTATACCATTCCTTTTACGAAGAGATGAGTATAGATAATAAGATCCCCCATAATACTAAAAACCTGTTCATTGATCTAGCTGAAAGTATTGCCGGTAGTCTTAATGTTACCAACTGCTATGTGTGTGGAGGTACTAACATGGGAGACCAATGGCCTTGGGAAGCAAAGGAGGTAATGTCCGGTTCTGAGGCAGTTCAACAATTAATATCTTCACAAGCCGATTATCATATGAGTGTTAGAGGTAAATCTGAGTGGAGATTAAAGACCTCCATCATAGGTTATGTTTGCATAGCAAGGAAAGGAATAATGTATAATACTTCTGTAGGAGAATTAACTTGTCTAGGGCAAAAAGCTTATGATGATGATACAAAGAATACAACTTGGTGGTCGGCTTCAAATGTCTCAGAACCATCTAACCCGTTTGCTAGATATGCCAATTTAAAGGATGTGTGGTTTGATCTATCCATCACATCTACTTGGAGAGCCCCAGCAAATTTGTACTGGATCTGTGGTAAAAAAGCCTATTCGGAGTTGCCACAGGACTGGGAAGGGGCATGTGTGTTGGGTATGCTCAAACCATCCTTCTTCTTGTTACCGATTGAAACAGGTGAGACTTTAGGTGTTAAAGTGTATGATGTGAATCATAGGAAGAAAAGGGGACCCATAGAGATAGGCGCCTGGGAAGATGATGAATGGCCTCCCCAGCGTATTATAGATTACTATGGGCCAGCCACGTGGGCTGAGGATGGTACCTTTGGTTATAGAACCCCTATTTATATGCTCAACCGTATTATAAGATTACAGGCGGTGGTTGAGATTATCACAAATGAGACATCACAAGCGCTCAATCTTCTAGCGAAGCATAACACCAGGATGAGGACAGCAGTCTACCAAAATAGATTAGCCTTGGATTACCTTTTGGCAGTAGAGGGAGGTGTATGTGGGAAGTTTAACCTAAGCAATTGCTGTCTTCAAATAGATGACGAAGGGCAAGCAATAGCTGAGCTTACTAGCCATATGGTTAAACTAGCGCATGTGCCTACTCAGGTATGGAAAGGGTATAATCCAAGTAGTTGGTTTGGTAGCTGGTATGAGTGGTTTGGAGGGCTTAAGGCAGTGGTAGGTGGAGTCCTACTAATTTTAATGTTGTGTCTACTCCTGCCGTGTCTTATACCCTTAGTAGTTAGGTCTGTGCAAAGCCTGATAGGAAGTATAGCAGAGAGGAAGGCTGCTGCACAGATAATGGCGATATATAAGTATAAGGCTCTAGATCAGGGAGAACCAATGCAAGAAGATGAATGTTGAAGATTCACATCATAAGATAAGTCTGGTCTGGTTCATGGTAACCTGAGGTATATGCAAACCAAGGTTAAGTGATGCCTCAAGTAATTGTGAAATATCAGAGGCATCAAAGGGGGGAATGTGATGTAATTCCAGTAAAATACAAGTTTAGCAGGCTAAGATTGCCACAAGGCATATGTATGTATATGTGTTTGTAGTATCAGTTAGTTAATTATACGTAGCTAAGATACTGTCATCACTGTACTGACCAGGTGCAGGAATGTAAGAACTGGAATTACGCGTCCCTCTCCTTTGTATCAGATGAGCCACGTGGTTAGACCGGATGGATGAGTTTAGACTCTATTCATTAAATAGGTTAAGGGTATGTGTGGGTGTAGTTAATTGTGGGAGGAGCTACAGTGCTATATAAGGAATGTACTCTATGTATTCAGTACTCAGACTTTGCTGTATTTTGGTGACGCTAGTCCCTCTGAGTCCCGATCGGTGATCCAATAAAGAATCTCTTCCTTCCTGAAGAAACCTGTGTCCATCTCTCTGTGCTTGGCTTCCGTCAGTTTCTCCGGTATCACTCTCTCCTCCCCAGCCCTGTCACCCCATCTCTCCCCCCCCAGCCCTGTCACCCCCTCTCTCCTCCCCAGCCCTGTCACCCCCTCTCTCCTCCCCAGCCCTGTCACCCCATCTCTCCCCCCCAGCCCTATCACCCCATCTCTCCCCCCCAGCCCTATCACCCCATCTCTCCCCCCCAGCCCTATCACCCTCCCCAGCCCTGTCACCCTCCCCAGCCCTGTCACCCCCTCTCTCCCCCCCAGCCCTATCACCCTCCCCAGCCCTATCACCCCCTCTCTCCCCCCAGCCCTATCACCCCCTCTCTCCCCCCAGCCCTATCACCCCCTCTCTCCCCCCAGCCCTATCACCCCCTCTCTCCCCCCAGCCCTATCACCCCCTCTCTCCCCCCAGCCCTATCACACTCACTGGTCTCCAGCGCTATGTTCAGCATAACTTGACATTTCCTATGTTGAGTAAATATGCTGGGCAGTGTGAAGCCCTTTTTCCGCTCCCCGTTATGTCTCTCCGGGAACAGGTGGTAGCCGTGGTCTTCCTCCTCCTGACTCCCCTCCATGCTGCCCTGTGACAGCCTCCCAGCCGTGCTATGATCCTAGCTGACCGGCTGACCCTGCCAAGGAGGAACACCGCCATGAACGCGCATGCCCACCGCGCAGAGCTCCAAACACTAGAGGGAAATCGGAGTCTGCAGATCTGAACTCACACCTGGCGGGCAGACGCTTATGAAATGGTCTCCACAATAATGGACGGCGTTTCCGAGGCGAGGGTTAGGCTACGTTGCATCTCGTGTATTTAGAACTCTACATAGCACAGGAAGTGACGTCCGCTTACGTCAGTTTTGTTGATGATTGAGCAGACATCTTTGTTTTGGATATAAAAATAATAAAAACGAAATTGTCCTATAATAGGGTATTGAAGTAGTTGTCCGCTTCCCGCAATACGATCTATATCATTTCCCAGCGTGCTCTGCGTGTTATTATAAAGCTCTGCATGTTATGGGGCGTGGCTGACTGACGGCAGGGGGCGCTGTGTAGCAGGATGTACTGCTCGCTGTACCAGGCCAAAGCGGCATCTGGTATCTATGACTACCGGGCACAGCACGGCATGCTGGGACTCGGTGCTGGGGAGGTGTAAGTGGAGGAAGTAGGAGGTAAGTGCTGGGGAGAGGGACACTTACCGGGGGGATTATAGAATACCGGGGGAGGTACGTGCTCACAGGGGAGGTGTCTGACAGCAGAGCCTCCGGCTCCACTTTGTAAACGGCCCATAGCACCATGACACTGCTCACCATCACACCATAACAACATCCTCACACACACACCATAACAACATCCTCACACACACACCATAACAACATCCTCACACACACACCATAACAACATCCTCACACACACCATAACAACATCCTCACACACACCATAACAACATCATCACACACATCATAACAACATCCTCACACCATAACAACATCATCACACACACCATAACATCATCACACACACCATAACAACATCCTTACACCATAACAACATCCTTACACCACAACATCCTCACACACACCATAACAACATCCTCACACACACCATAACAACATCATCACACCACGACATCCTTACACCATAACATCCTCACACACACCATAACATCATCACACCATAACAACATCCTTACACCATATCATCCTAACACACACCATAACAACATCATCACACACACCATAACAACATCATCACACACACCATAACAACATCATCCTCACACACACCATAACAACATCATCACACACACCATAACAACATCATCACACACACCATAACAACATCATCACACACACCATAACATCATCCTCACACACACCATAACAACATCATCCTCACACACACCATAATAACATCACACCATAACAACATCATCCTCACACCATAACAACATCATCCTCACACCATAACAACATCATCCTCACACCATAACAACATCATCCTCACACCATAACAACATCATCCTCACACCATAACAACATCATCCTCACACACACCATAACAACATCATCCTCACACACACCATAACAACATCATCCTCACACACCATAACAACATCATCCTCACACCATAACAACATCACCCTCACACCATAACAACATCACCCTCACACCATAACAACATCATCCTCACACCATAACAACATCATCCTCACACCATAACAACATCATCCTCACACCATAACAACATCATCCTCACACCATAACAACATCCTCACACCATGCTCACCATCACAACATCATCCTCACACCATAACATCATCCTCACACCATAACATCATCCTCACACCATAACATCATCCTCACACCATAACAACATCATCCTCACACCATAACAACATCATCCTCACACCATAACAACATCATCCTCACACCATATCAACATCACACCATGCTCACCATATCAACATCACACCATGCTCACCATATCAACATCACACCATGCTCACCATATCAACATCACACCATGCTCACCATATCAACATCACACCATGCTCACCATATCAACATCACACCATGCTCACCATAACAACATCACACCATGCTCACCATTACAACATCACACCATGCTCACCATAACAACATCACACCATGCTCACCATTACAACATCACACCATGCTCACCATAACAACATCACACCATGCTCACCATAACAACATCACACCATGCTCACCATAACAACATCACACCATGCTCACCATAACAACATCACACCATGCTCACCATAACAACATCACACCATGCTCACCATAACAACATCACACCATGCTCACCATAACAACATCACACCATGCTCACCATAACATCATAACACCACGCTCACCATAACAACATCACACCATGCTCACCATAACTTCACACAATGCTCACCATAGCAACATTCTCACATCATGCTCAACATAACATAATCTTTACACAGCCAGCATGACACTGCACACCATAACAACATGCTAACACAGCCAACATGTGAGTCATGTGAACAGTACCCATTTAAACGGACTGTAGAGTATCCTGACTTCAAAACACAGCATTGTGGAAAATTGCTTTACTTCTAGAAATACCTATTTTTTGGTCATGCACATTGCCCAAAGAGGAGGTCCTGGTGGTGTTGTGGTTATGTATATAGAATTATTCTGGGGCAAAGTTCTAAAGGTGGAGAAGTCAGCACGATCATTGCATTGGTTTGCACAGTGACTGCTCCATCCAAGTCAGAAAACCTCTATCCAAATGGATGTAGAGTCCAGAGTGCAAGGATTTGCATTATCATTCTGCAATTAAATATTCACATTGCCAGAATAAACACCTGTTTGTTTAACATTATTAATGGTATTATGTGAAATATACACTAGATTGAAGGCTAATCTGGAACAGTCCTGTGAATACATTTTATGTGATTGCAGATTACCATCATCTGTAAAATTATCTGTACTTGATAAACCAAAGGATCCAGTTAAATATTGTTTTTAATGTATTATATTGTTGTTGCCTAACTTTTAATGTTTCATATAGACATCTGGTTGTATCTCTATTAATGAAACAACATATGATTTTAATCTAGACATTTTCCTCAAGGTATATGGTTATTGTAGTTTACTAATTCCTGGTTCGCAAGGTTTATTTTATACATAAACACCTGAATGTATAGTATGGAGAGTCTAAACAGTTTATGCTATATTGCTATTAACCTTAATTTTAAGACTGCATACACAAGCGTAGGCTGATGACATTAATGTACAATTTCCTAATTTGATTCATTTTTTTGTATTTGTTATGTTAGAAATTTGACTTATGTGCCAGAATGTCTACGATAAACAAAGGCATTGAGCTGCAAATGCAAATGAGGGAAAATGCAGAGGAGCTGCAAAACTTCATGAGGGAGTTAGAAACCTGGGAAAAAGATATGAAGCATAAAGATGCCAAACTAACTAACCAGACAGAATCACAAGAAGAGGTAAGTGCTAAGTTAAAGGGACACTGTAGTCACTGTAATCATTTAATCTCTGTGTGGGCATGGTGCCTGGAGTCCCCTGGCACTGTCGCTCCATTCAGTGTTAAACCAATCTGAGCAGTTTAATACTAAATAACGGTCCGCGGCCTAATCCAGGAGTGGCTAAGGCAAATACTCCACACTTCCTTGTAGTCATACCCAGTCATTCTGGCAATTGGATCTCTGGTTGGCTAGAAAGCAGTCAGCTGACACTCTCAGCAAATCACAGTTGCTCAGGCTAATAATCCCTTATTACCCCAAGCACCACAGAGGGGCTAGGTTTTTAGGGATTCTCGTTTAGCATGAAAACATACATAACATTAGGCACTGTTTAATGCCGAATGAAAGAATGGCACCAGGGGATTCCAAACATTATAGCCAGTTCAATGAGATGAAGGTGCTGTGCCAAAATTGTTCCTTTAAGCCTGCTGAATTTGTTCTTTTAAATCACACAATCCGTTTTCCTGGCACTGCAGGTCCCCTCTCCCTCCCACCTCCCACCCCCGGTTGCTGAAGGGGTAAAACCCCTTCAGTCACTTACCTGAGACACCCGCCGATGTCCCTTGGCGGTGGTTTCAGGTCGCCGCCGCTCCTCCCCTTCCTTACGTCAGCCTGTGGGCGAGACTGATCCCGCCCGGGGAGACCTAATACGCATGTGCGGCAATGCAGCGCACGCGCATTAGAGCTCTCCATAGGAAATCATTGAAAATGCTTTCCTATGGGTAATTGAGCAACGCTGGAGGTCTTCACACAGCGTGAGGACGTCCAGCGACGCTCCAATCTGTGCTATAGACACGGAAGTGCCCTCTAGTGGCTGTCTAGTAGACAGCCACTAGAGGGGGAGTTAACCCTGCAAGGTAATTATTGCAGTTTATAAAAAAAAAACTGCAATAATTACGATTGCAGGGTTAAGGGTAGTGGGAATTGGCACCCAGACCACTCCAATGGGCTGAAGTCGTCTGGGTGCCTGGAGTTAATTGGCATGCACAAACCATTATTCCTAATGCTTGCGTGTCAATGTCCCTATTTATTGCCCCTCCCCCTTCTCTAATATTAATTAACAAAATAAGGGTTTTTACATACCTTTTTGCAAGAGAGCATTGGCTCTGCTTAATTTTCTGCCTTGTGCGAAATCATGGAGAAGGCATTGGTCCTATCTAATGCTCATCATAGAAGCACATCCAAATGCAGGATCCTCCATAAATATCAGTATTGTACTCTCGTGCATACGGGTGATCAGAACACCAATGTTGGCATTTCCATATGAAATGCCAGGAGCTGAAGAGGATGCATTGAAATGAGATGGTGGTAACCTGGGACAATGCACTCAAAGCCGCAATGTCACCATCATGGGTCTTTGCAGAATATGCAAAGAACTGAAAAGGTGACAGAACCACTCGAATAACACATTCTTGAGCAATATAGTTTTCGGTATGGAATGTACTCTAATTCAGTCTCAAAACCCCTTTTTACATGTGACAAACATTACTGCATTGTTTAATGTATGCAATAACTCGATGAGACTGGTACACATGCAAATAAATGAAATTGTGTATAAAAAGCAGTTGTCAGGCAAATGTTTATTAGTAAAGTAATTGGCAGGTAGATTCCATTGGTTTCCATGGTGATCACTCCCTTTTGAGAATTTTATTCTTGCTGTGTCTAAAATTAAAGTGTCTACATTTACAATATATCGCTTTGTAAGTATATTTTGTGTTACCAAAACAACCTTTATAATGTAAATTTATAAACTGAATAAATAAAGAGCCAGCGTTGTAAGACTTTTTTTTTTAACCTATGTTAAAGTGTATATACTGGTCAATATCCATATTAAACCTTAATTAATCTTGTATTTAGGCACTACCGCCCATAAGAAACAAAGATTATAACAAAAAGAAAAAGAGCAAAAACAAAACACCAGTTGAGAAGAAGGATAACGAGGATAGCAAAAAACCTAAGTTGAAGCGGTTTGATTATGAATACTGGGACAAGTTCAATGTGGTAAGTTTCACACAAGGCACCAGGTGTATGATTCAAGCTAGGCCGTCAGGATATAAATGGACTTTGAAAACTATACCTGGTTTAAGTTTAGTTTATATAGAATATTACATTTATGTGTCTGCAGCTGCAAACTAAACATCAGATGCCCCGATACATTGTTATAGTCAGAACCTTTTGTTGTTTGGACTGGTTTTATGCAGATGTATAAACACATCATTTGCTTTTCAGAGCATCACTTTTCATATGCTGCCCTGCAGTGCATTTAACCCCTTAAGGACCACACTTCTGGAATAAAAGGGAATCATGTCATGTCACACACGTCATGTGTCCTTAAGGGACTAATGTTTCAGGATTGCTTTGCTATTTCAGGCCAGCATATAAAATATGAGAATTACTGCTTCACCTTGAAAGTTGTTGTGTTTGTTTTAATTTATTTTTCTTTTTCACCTGCTGCCCTGCATTGTATTATAGCAAAGTAGAACAATTTCTACTGTTTGATTGATTGTCTTGTACTACTTTAGAGATTAGAAAAACATAACCAATAAAAAATGGTTTAGAAATGCTCAGATTAATTTATAAACATTTTTGAACATACCCAACTATTACGTTTACTGCTCCAAGAAAACTGCATTTTGCAGTCATGGACTGTCTCTTATATTCTCATGAATACATTTGCTCATTGTTGACCATTGTGTGAATTCTTCAAGGTTTCTGTTCAGCTAATACCATTATAATTTATCTTTTTATTTTGTAATAATTTTCTCCCCATGGTTCCAATTACCTGCTTTTTTTGTGCAGGATTATTTTTCCAAATGTGACAGGCATAGAGAGAAGTAACATACATCTTTACAATAGTGATTGAACTTGACTTTTGTCATACTATATAACTCATTCATGTTTCTTCTGTTCCATGGCAGTCAATTTTATTTTATACACATCACATTCTTGGTGGATTTGCACTACTGATTTTTGTCTAGTGTTCAAGAATAAGGAATGACTAATGTGGTTTTGCTTTTACAAAATTATTCTGTGCTATGTGTGTATGTGTGTGTTTTATATTCTATAAAAAAGAAAAAACACACTTCCATGTATAATGCAAATCAGATTTCATTAAATATTCAAAAGTATTAAGTTAATCCATATACACCTATTCAGGAACAGATATGAAATAGTTAATATTATATGCACCAATTCTCATATATTTCATATGTATATTAACCAACAAAAGATATAGAAAATCAATACATTTATATTATATGAGATTATATTGCAATATATTTACCTTATCAGTCAAAAGAGGGCAGAAAAGTCACCCAACGTTTTGGCGCTGATGGCACTTATCAAGGGTCAGTGCTATGTTTATATCTCAGAATGTGGTACATTGTTAGTTACCTTATTGCTTAAGACTTGTTTTATATGTGTTTTGTATTTGTCATGCTGTCATATTCTATGAATAATTGCCCTTTAACCCCTTAAGGACCAAACTTCTGGAATAAAAGGGAATCATGACATGTCACACATGTCATGTGTCCTTAAGGGGTTAAAAGCATAAAATATGATTTCTGCTGTTTGGATGTTATAGGAAGAAGCTTTACAAGAAGTTGAAGAGAACAATCATGAATCAATGTCTGGAGAGTCTGATTCTGGAGATGAAGATGGTATTGCCATTGATACAGAAAAAGCTCTCGCAGAGAAAGAAAAGGTGAAAAATGAGTGACTTGTTAGTTGATGCAAACGCAATATATTGTAATTTGTAAACCGTTGAGCTTCCAATAGGAAAGTTAACGTTTTTAAACCACAGAGTAATTCATATAGCTATAGATCGTCATGAAATACTTGTGTTGATTGCTTTGGAATGTCACAGAAATTCCAGTGCAGTTAAAAGACAAAAATAAGAATTACTCAGAGGATGATTACTGGGTGGGGAGAGGTGCTTCGTATCAAATCAGTACAGGGGGAGGCAGATACACTGATGAGCTACACTGAGCCCACATCGCAGAGAGATAACAGAGAATGGTGACTGACTGAAGACGTGAGATAGGGACGACATCCCGAGATTACCTTAGTCATCAGCTGATCCCGACAAACAGAATCTCCCCCCCCCTTTTACCCCCTCTCCTCCACATCACGAAGAGAGGGGCACCCACCCGTGGAACGGGAGACCCCGGCTGTAAATCCCTGAAAACCCCGAGTCAGCTAATAACATAATCACTGCAAACGTAAGGGGAAGCCGGAGATATGCCTTACCCTATGCCTAAACAAACTAAAGGGACCTGCGAGTCCACTAATGTTGAAATAAGTACAGTTGATAGGGGTAGTGTGTAGCCTCAGTTTATATGTTGCATATTCTTTATTAACTGGACCTGCGAGTCCAACAATGCTGAATCCTGACATGTCGGAAGGGGTCCACTATAACCCCGGAATATATGCTATTGATACTCTGATATCGGGACCTGCGTGTCCACAAAGTTATTTATGCTACATGAAACTATATGCAATTCCAAATAAAAAGATATTTACAAAAAATAAGAATTACTTCTATTTTATGAAGATGACAAAGCAGAGGTTCTGCTGCCAACCTTTGTTTGTACCTGTCGCTCATTAGTACATTGTGCAAGTACTTCAGTCAAGGATTCTGCTCCGTCATACATAGATCTCAATGTTGTACGCTCACATGTATGAAAATGCAGTTGTGATTAGAGAGAAAAACTCCCTTTGAGGGTGATGGAGAGCTTCAGGTAAGCATATCTCCTGTTACTTTACGCAACCTCGCACAAAGCAGGCATATCACCTTCACAAAGACCCCAAAAGTGACAGAGCCACTTTAATTGCTGTACCCCAAAAAATAATTAGCTTTTTATGTAAATTTAATACAATTGTGCCACACATTCTTTTTCTTGATGATGTGATTTTATATACAAGCTGCATAAGTTCATTGGAAGTGCCTTTTTTGTGGGACGTATTTTGCCAAGAAATTAAGTTAATCTATAAATTGTTGAAAATAAATTGAAGTGTTCAATTCTCTCCATTACAAGAAATAGTAGATTGGCTGGCATAAGGCCTACATCAAATTATTTGCTCTGTCTACTAGCCAGGCATTAAAATTAACTTGCCACTGCAAGCCTGGAGGGTCTATGGCACACTCACCAGGGGTGAATTTCTATTTGCCAGGACAAAATTTTCATGTGCTAATGGCGATTGGAAATTTTGAGTCCCGGCTCACGGTATAAGCAGTTCTGTTTACAGACAATTTGCATAACTGAGTTGAAAACATAAAAACCATAAAGTAACCTTATGCAGCAGCTTGGGGCCCCAGGGTTGGATATGGCTCCTGGAAACCATGATTTCGCTTGCCCTGATTCTCCATCCTCATCTGAAGACTGAAGCGGTAAGGCGTCAAGCTAGTAACCTGCCAAAGGCCCTGTGTAATCTTTCTCTGCTAGTAAGTCCCTATCTATATGGACATATAGCTCTTCAGCTGAACCTAGTAGATAAATCTTCCTGAGTTCAAGTTTGCACTAAATGAATAAGACCATGTTTTCCATGTCTATTCGTTAAAACACAGCATGACGTGAGTTTAATTTAAATTGATTGCTAAATTTAAGTTGATCTTTAAGGAGCAGCTCCCTTTGTTGTGATATTCAGCCTTTCCTGCTAGCCAGATGCCACTGCCTTTATACATAGTGAGACATTTTCATCCCCAATCTAAGTCTTTCACTGTACTTGGCATTTTGGTCTTTATTTTTTTAAGACCGCTCTGTTGTTTTTAAAACCATTACTGTATATATACCTTATCAAAGTATTTTGTAGATGTATGAAAGCATCTAGAGGTAGAAACAATGGTTTTAATTACGTTATGTTTGTTACAGGGAAACAGCTGTTTTAAAATGGGAAAGTATGATGATGCTATTGATTGCTACACGAGAGGTATGGATGCAGATCCCTACAATGCAGTGCTGCCCACAAACCGTGCATCTGCCTTCTTCAGACTAAAAAAGTAGGTGCTGTTTTAATTGTCAAACCTGGAACTCGTAATTGTCTAGTTACTGTGGTGGGGGGGGTTTTAAATTAGTTTTTATTTCTTCTTTCCAGGTATGCTGTAGCCGAGTCAGACTGCAATCTTGCTATTGCTTTAAACAGAAATTATGCAAAAGCTTATGCTCGCAGAGGAGCATCTCGATTTGCTTTGAAGAATTTTCAAGGAGCGAAAGAAGGTTAGCCCCAAGGGACATTAACATGTATTTACGGAAATGGCTGAATACATTTAAAGCAGCCCTGTCAACCCCCCCCCCCCCCCCCCCAGATTCCCCAACAACAACCAAAAAATTAGCATTTTGTAAAGTTATGAAATGCTCATAATGACTGATGCAGGCAATAGATATAATAAAAAAAATACGGACTACTTTGTATTTTTCCTCTGCTTGACAAAAAGGCAAAGCTACTATTGACAAGCTTTGTCAAGTTTTTTGCTGTTACTCGTAATGCCTTTGTCTGAGCATCCCGTGGGAACCTTCATAAACATCATTGTTGTGCGCGACAGTACAGCACTGATGCTGGCTCCTGTCAGGTAAAGGAGCTGAAGAGGACCCTTACATCTTTCCCTGCACCCTGTGGCCACCTCACTGCAAGCGACCATCAGGGGTCTGTGCAAAATATGCAAAGAGCCAGAAAGTGACAGAGCTGCTTTAAGTTGGGACAGTATTGTAAAGCAGTGATCAACTTGATAATAGTTTAACATTTAGTCTTACCATGTATGAAATATTTATATATTTTTTTTCTTCTATCTTTTAGATTATGAAAAAGTTCTAGAATTGGATCCAAACAATTTTGAAGCCAAAAACGAACTAAAGAAAATTCTCGAGGTATTTAAGCATAACATCAACTTTGAACTAGTGTGTGCTTTTTCTTATTTTTAAATTCTTTGGGGGTTTTTTGTTCTTTTTTTTTTAACTTTTTTTTGTGGATTAATGTGACAAAATGTATGCTTGAACTCCTTGGTGCAAAAGAAGAGCTGTTTTATTCTAGTCGTGGAATGTTGACTCTGATTGTACATTGTTCTTCATGAATGACTTATGAATAAATTTCTTATATATAGGCAGACTTATGCAGTGTTTGAGCATGCTTAATTATATATAGCAGATTTATTCAGTGTTTGAATAAAATATATATATATATATATATATATATATATATATATATATATATACACACAGAATTATGCAATATTTGAACAGGCTTTGGAATTAAAGCCCCATCAAAGTAGATTTATGAGTTTTAATTAGAGTGAACTGTATTTTGTATATGGTACCTGTGATGGTGCTCCTGTACACCGACTGAGTACCTGTGCTAGGTTAGCTTCCTCACTGATACCAGGGACTCTGGAGCACTTCAGGCCTAGTTGCCAAAGCTTGACTGAGGTCTCTGAGGACCTCTTCCACCGGACCAGACTGCAATGATGATAGTTCTAGTGACCCTCTCTCCTGTAGACCAATGGTTATAGCTCTACTATAGCCTTTACCCAGTCTAAATGAAGGAGTAGAATGACCTTTATTGCTCATCAAACTGATATTTATACACAGCAATGTTGACTCTCTCTGCAGGGGTTCCTCTATACAATGCATTTTATGTAGTACAATTGTCCTTCCCTGGCGCCACTCTGTCTGGGGACCTACATTATCCCCAACTAACACAATCCACTTCCTGCTGTGCCCTCACAGTCCTACAGGTATAGCACACAATATGTCTGCCAGAGCCCCCTTTCCCTGGACCGTACCCCCACACAATATACACTGCTCAAAAAAATAAAGGGAACACTTAAACAACACAATGTAACTCCAAGTCAATCACACTTCTGTGAAATCAAACTTTCCACTTAGGAAGCAACACTGAGTGACAATCCACTTCTCAGTTTCTCTGCTTTCTGGCTGATGTTTTGGTCACTTTTGAATGCTGGCGGTGCTTTCACTCTAGTGGTAGCATGAGACTGAGTCTACAACCCACACAAAT
This sequence comes from Pelobates fuscus, assembly GCF_036172605.1. Taxonomy (NCBI): domain Eukaryota; kingdom Metazoa; phylum Chordata; class Amphibia; order Anura; family Pelobatidae; genus Pelobates; species Pelobates fuscus. The sequence goes on along the minus strand of NC_086319.1, from coordinate 41,045,943 downwards.
GGCTCAGGTCGTGCAGCTCATCCAGGATGGCACATCAATGCGAGCTGTGGTAAGAAGGTTTGCTGTGTCTGTCAGCGTAGTGTCCAGAGCATGGAGGCGCTACCAGGAGACAGACCAGTACATCAGGAGACGTGGAGGAGGCTGTAGGTGGGCAACAACCCATTAGCAGGACCGCTAGGAGGGCAACAACCCATTAGCAGGACCGCAAGGAGGAACAGGAGGACCACTGCCTGAGCCCTGCAAAATGACCTCCAGCAGGCCACAAATGTGCATGTGTCTGCTTAAACGGTCAGAAACAGACTCCATGAGGGTGGTATGAGGGCCCAACGTCCACAGGTGGGGGTTGTACTTACAGCCCAACACCGTGCAGGACGTTTGGCATTTGCCAGAGAACACCAAGATTGGCAAATTTTCGCCACTGGCGCCCTGTGCTCTTCACAAATGAAAGCAGGTACACACTGAGCACATGTGACAGAGTCTGGAGATGCCGTGGAGAACGTTCTGCTGCTTGCAACATCCTCCAGCATGACCGGTTTGGCAGTGGGTCAGTAATGGTGTGGGGTGGAAATTCTTTGTGGGGGTGCACAGCCCTCCACGTGCTCGCCAGAGGTAGCCTGACTGCCATTAGGTACCGAGATGAGATCCTCAGACCCCTTGTGAGACCATATGCTGGTGCGGTTGGCCCTGGGTTCCTCCTAATGCAAGACAATGCTAGACCTCATGTGGCTGGAGTGTGTCAGCAGTTCCTGCAAGACGAAGGCATTGATGCTATGGACTGGCCCGCCCGTTCCCCAGACTTGAATCCAATTGAGCACATCTGGGACATCATGTCTCGCTCCATCCACCAATGTCCTGTTGCACCACAGACTGTCCAGGAGTTGGCAGATGCTTTAGTCCAGGTCTGGGAGATGATCCCTCAGGAGACCATCCGCCACCTCATCAGAAGCATGCACAGGCGTTGTAGGGAGGTCATACAGGCACGTGGAGGCAACACACACTACTGAGCCTCATTTTGACTTGTTTTAAGGACATTACATCAAAGTTGGATCAGCCTGTAGTGTGTTTTTCCACTTTCATTTTGAGTGTGACTCCAAATCCAGACCTCCATGGGTTGAAAATTTTGATTTCCATTTTTTTTTTTTTTGTGTGATTTTGTTGTCAGCACATTCAACTATGTAAAGAACAAAGTATTTCAGAAGAATATTTAATTTATTCAGATCTAGGATGTTATTTTTGTGTTCCCTTTATTTTTTGAGCGTGTATATTCCTGGAAAACCCGTCACGGAGTGCCTTCACTGTCCAAATAGTGACTGATCAGAGATAATCCACGCCCAAGTTACAGCACGTTAAAGATTTACCAGATCGCGGTTATCCTCCGATTCCGAGTAGTTCCAGGTTTTCATGGCTTAGTCCCTGTCTTACAAAAGCGGTTCCCCGGCACATGGGGAAGGGAGCGCACTCAAGTCCTATGTATCCTACAATGCCTCCTAGCTTGCCCGACCTCTCCTCCAAATAGCACTCTATTTGAAGATTGGGAGACCATGCAATACCAGCTTAAAGATTTACTGGACCTCGGTGCAGTTCCAACCTGAGGAATAGTTCCAAAGTGTTTCAGGGTTTTATCCCAGTCAGACGTTTGATGTGTAAAACGATTCCCGGCAATCCCCAGAGGTCCTCAAGTCCGGCTAAGAAGCACAGTAAGTGTCCGGGTCCCATATACACCTCCCCACAGTAACAATAGCACTTGTTAGGGGCTCTTGGAACCAAGTCATAGTCTGTGGGCAGGAGGCTAGCCTTCAAGCCTCTCCAAACGTTTGAGGCATGGGAGCTTCCATCACAGTATCTTTTGCTTCCAGCTTCCTCTTTGTATGTAAGTAGAGCTCAGTGCTTCCTTTGGGTAAGATATATTATAAATAACAGAAACGCCCTATTTATTTGAGGGTCTTTTGAGGTTATAGACATGCCAGCACATCATTTGGTTATCTTCCATCATTTCTTCCTCATTGCCAGTGCTCTGCATCAAAATCTATACCTTGTACCTGTGACTAATGGAAAATACGTAGATAAACAATTTATATCTTTTATATATAATCATAGGGATAATTGTTTCTATTTTCTTATTAGGAGCTGCCGCCACAAACCACTGCTCCACAGGAAAAAAATGACTTGGACCAGCAGATAGACACTGAAGTTGTTGAGGAAGAAAAAAACCGGATAGCAGCACAGCAGTTAAAGCAACAAGCCATCGTCCAAAAAGACCTGGTATAGTTTTTGTTTTTTGTTTTTTTATTATTTTTTTGTTTTCTGATCAAATCGGAAACATTAGCATTAACTATGTAACACTGGAATGTATTTGTAATGATAGCTGGCTATTTACATTCCAGGGGAGGCAATCATATTGGTATCCTTTAAGAATACAGTGGCATTTTAAATTATAACACTGAGGGCAAAAAAGTTTTTCGTGTTTGTTTTGTAAGGTTTTTTGTTTTATATTTAACATTTACCATGTTTTTCTAGAGGATTCAATTTATTATTTTACTATTATTTGCCAAGTGTTAAATACATAGGGGTTTCCACGATAGTCCAACACTTTCCTTGGACTGTAATGCATTGTTGAGAACACTAACAAGTTTCACTTTTGGGCAACCAGTTGTGAATTTGTCTATTACTAGGACATTCCTAAGCCAATTATTTATTTCCTGTATAGAACAAATGGGATGAGAACATTTTATTAGGGCTATATGAATATGTACACTCTGTCAATGGCACACTGATATAACAAATGTATTTTAACATTACATTCTACAGGGTAATGCTTACTTTAAAGAAGGCAAATATGAAGCTGCTATTGAGTGCTACACTCTGGGAATGGCTGCCGATGGGACCAATGCCTTACTGCCAGCAAACAGAGCTATGGCATATCTAAAAATCCAAAAGTAAGTATTGCTTTGAAAAACATCTCAACACTCAATATAGATATATAGGATGGCACACATTGTGGGTTTTCTTGGTAAAACTAAAATTTGGTAAGACTCATATTTGATGTTTTCACTGCATATTCCTATCAAAATATATTATTTTTGAAAAACAAAGATGGAAAACCGACATATTGGAGATAAAGTGTGAGTGTGGAATCACTTTTATGTGGTTTTATAGTGTGAATAATGCACTGGCTCTACTTATTGCTCTGGAAAACATTGAAACGTGCTGGTTCATGGATTGCAGGATAAAACTTACCAGGAAAGGTTAAAGGATCTTAACATGTATAGCTTGGAGGAAAGACGAGACAGGGGGATGTGATAGAAACATTTTAAATACATAAAGGGAATCAACACAGTAAAGGAGGAGACTATATTTAAAAGAAGGAAAACTACCACTACAAGAGGACATAGTCTTAAATAAGAGGGGCAAAGGTTTAAAAATATAAGGAAATATTACTTTACTGAGAGGGTAGTGGATGTATGAAATAGCCTTCCAGCTGAAGTGGTAGAGGTTAACACAGTAAAGGAGTTTAAGCATGCGTGGGATAGGCATAAGGCTATCCTAACTATACGATAAGGCCAGGGACTAATGAAAGTATTTAGAAAATTGGGCAGACTAGATTGGCCGAATGGTTCTTGTCTGCCGTCACGTTCTATGTTTCTATGCTTGAATGATGATTCCCTTCAAGTATTCTGCTAGGGAATCACATTTAAATTTGACAATAATATGTATATTTGCTGTTCCAAGCTACGAGAAAATGTATGTAATTGCAAACATTTCATTTTCAATAAATTTGTTAGTTTGTTTTTTAGTTCTACTGTGAATGTGTCTGTAGCTTCTATAGTAGTTGTGCTGCCTAGCGTTCAGTGAAACACGCTCCAGTATGCTTTGACATATTGTGTGTGTTTGTGTGAAGATCGTTGCTCAGAATTAACTTTGAAGATATTGTAAACTTTTCCCATTCTTCTTGGTGACATTGCCAGAGATCTATCATTTTGATTGGGACCAATAAGTGAAAAGGCAGTTTTCCAGTCCTGCCACATATTCTCATAAACGTATTTTTTTTACTTGGAATAGTCAAGAACTGACCAGTAAATTTCCAACTTTAGACCAAAATATCATAGCAAGAGTGCTTGCTCAGGGTTATTAACTAAGCTGTGATCTGTAAATAACGAATCAAGGAAATTAAAATTTCTCACAGCAAAATACTCACAGCAAATAATTTTTTCCATGTCGTCTATTTTGCACATTTCCAGGAGACACGTTTGTAGCATTTAATGGGGTTAGAATCTGTAATTTCCAGAAAATGTACTGTTCTACAGAATATCTACCTAATAGGGGATCTAAATTTGGTTCCCAACAACTCTTCCCCTAAGTAGCCTGGAGAACTGGGCTACTGATATTTCTATATTGCTGTCCCCCTTGCTGCCCTTAGTGTGTTTTTATATCCCACCTCCTTGTTTGAGCAGGGACTTCGTCAACCTAAAGTGCTGAGGATTAAGTTGTGGCAATATAAATACCAATAATAATTTAGTGCCACTGTTTCGAAAAATATCTTCTTGATTTAAAAAAAAAAAAAAAAAAGTACTCATACACTAACAACCTTCTGCCCCCTCTATTAATTGCAGAGAGACCCACGTTGGGGCTTCAGCCTCCAAAGCACTTCTTAGCAACGCCTATGCACACAGTGTTCAGTAAATCGGTTAAAAATAGCAAAAATATCTGATGAGAGACAGAGCTTGAAAAGCCTCTCTAGTCAGACTACATCATAAGCAGCTCTGGTGCAGTTAGCAAGTTTTTGGCAAATAACTAGGAATTGGCTGAGACACTGCTATTCACCCGACGGAATTTGTCTGCAGAATATCTCAGCTGCTGATTGATGCATTTTCTGTACCAACCAGCCATTCAGCTGCAATGCAAGAGGAGGGAGGACTATGCTGGTCTCAAGTCACATGCAACACAAGCCTCATTTGAGGAGTTTGAGGACCATCTCCCAACTTACCTAATGCCAACAGCACTTAATAGCTTGCCTGGTCCAGTCTTCACATAAATCTACATGATGATAGTGTATGATAAGTGTATAGTTATGCAATACAGTGTAACAAAGGGTAGTTTGGGCTGGTTAGAAAAATGAGAAAATGTAGTAAAAAAAAAAAGTTTCTCAACATTTTTTTTATTTTGTATATATTGATATTTTCTTTCAGATACAAGGAAGCTGAGGGAGACTGTGAACAAGCCATATCTTTGGATAATACTTACGGAAAGGCATTTGCTAGAAGAGGGACTGCTAGGATGATGCTAGGAAAGCTAAAAGAAGCAAAAGACGGTGAGCAAAAATGAGCAAAAAATTAAGTACAAAATCCAAACACTATAGTTTGTCTGTTTAAGCATATACATTTCACTTGGAATCTATTTAAAGATACTTTTGTGCAGTCCATAGATTTTTTTTCACCCCCACATAAGTTTAAACAGTGTGTGTGCACACGCACTGCACCAGGAACCTTTTTCTCTGAAAAGGCAGTGTTTACATAAAAATGCCTGAAGGGAATTATTATTAAATTCACCAGAACAACTACATTAAGCTGTAGTTGTTCTGGTGACTATAGTGTCCCTTTAAGTTGAAAAATCCATTTCATCTCCTTTTTTATTAACTTTGTAATGACGTTTCCGCCATTCCAATCCTTGCTAATTTTGTCAATAGGAAAAATTTAAAGGGCATTTGGATATAGATAGATAGATGGATATATATATATATATATATATATATATATTTATTTTTTTTAATGCATAGAAACATTGTGCTTATCGAACTTGTTTTGAATGTTTCTACAATGTTCCTCAACTCTAATGTGCAGGAGTCTAATGGTTTGTGCTATATAATATTGACCACGTGGCCAGATAAGTGCTAAAATAATATTTTTAGAAAAACACGTTATCATAATCTTTGTTGTCCGGATCTGTGAAATTTATGTGGAGTTTTTTTTGTTTTGTTTTTATTGCTTGTAACTTTGAGGTCAATAAGACATATATTTTAAAATAGCAATAGAAACCAGGTCTATATCAGAAAGTGTAAATAGTTTGAAATCAAAGTAATATTTTATATTTGTTTTGTTTTCAGATTTTGAAATGGTCTTGAAATTGGAACCTGGAAACAAACAAGCAGTGTCTGAACTGGCTAAGATAGCTCAGGTTTGTTTGTTGGTTTAGGCCTTTGATGTGAATTAATGTGTCTGTTATATTAGTTTTAAATTCAACATAGGCTAATCTTCTTGTACATGTTGATTCTTGGCATGAGAGAAGTGCAAATATCTGATGCAAAATATCTTTGTCTCGTATAATATGAATTCAGTTTCACACTGTCCTAGGTACTTCTTTATCTTGTAACCCGATTTTAAAGAAAATATTCTCATGGTCTGTTATTTATGCATTCCATATACGTGTGCAGTTAGCAGGCCTGTCCAACCTGCGGCCCCCCCAGATGTTGCCGAATTACTACTCCCATGATTCTTTCAATGAAACAGATAGCCAGGGAATCATTTGGAGTTGTAGTTTAGCAACATCTGGGGGGCCGCAGGTTGCACAGCCCTGAGTTGAAGGGTTACTCCAAGCAAAAAAAAATAAGTGTTTTTTATAAAATACTGTTTTTTGTTAGACTAACCTTTTCTGTGGTATTTCAAACCTCCCACCAAATGTAAGAAAAAGAAAAGAGCATAAACATCCTTCTTTTCCAAGTTATTCCCACAGCCAAATCTTACTTGCCTGACGTCACTCCTCCTTGTCAGAGGGGAAGGGAGGTCAGAGAGTGTGGACTGAGGGTACGACATCGGCTGCACTAGGGAGCGAGGGCAACCAACATTGGCTGTCTGGCACCAGCGTGCTGCCGTAAGATGACAATGTTGCATAGAATTGATGTGGAACGCTTGTTATGGGCTGGCTAATGACTTCACATGACACTGCCAAGGGTGGATTCACACCTCTGGGATCAGTTGGGGTTAACCTCTTTATGTGCAGCAAACCCTGCGCATATAGACTCCATGCACCATGCCCACTTCAAATCCCGGAAGTTGTTATGGTGCTTGGAGTAACCATTTAAAACAAGCAAATAAAAATGCTATATAAATAAAAGACTGTTTAAAATATATAGTCCTTAAATAAACTAAAGGTGACACAAAAGGCAGTACTTATTGGTCTACGGGCTACAAATACAGTATCTGAATACAGTGTAGACCCCAATACAATGTGTCTTATGTAGATTAAGCAGCTGGAGCAAAGGTATACTTATTGTACCAAATAGTTTCTGTAGAACAATCCGCAATGTAACAGGCATCACTTTAAAACACAAAGGTTTGTAGCATAATACTGTCACTTTATTTGCACTTAGATCCACCATTGTTAGCATTTATATAGCTATAACATATTCTACCATGCGTACATTTATTGTATAAGGAGATATTTTAACCCCTTAAGGACACATGACATGTGTGACATGTCATGATTCCCTTTTATTCCAGAAGTTTGGTCCTTAAGGGGTTAAAGTAAAGAAGGGTAAGCTCACACAAGCTATGAGGATTTGAGGGAGGAGAATATATCAATAGATGTCTTCTCCAAGTTCTCCCCACTGGACTGAATGGGATTCGAACTTATGTTATCACTGCTCTAACCAGCCAATACATGAGATTAGATCCTTGAAACTTTGATCAGAAAAACCCAACAACCTACTTAAAATGTCTGTGCTTTTTAAAGAGGTTTTCATGTATGTTTATGCAATATAAAATAATTCACACAGAAGCTGAGATATATGTAATCTATCATTCTTTTTATTATGTTTGAGAGAAATTTCCATTTAACCAATATTCAAGGTACTTCAGGATATTTTATTTCTCCAAAAATAGTTTGGCATTTCTGATACATTCTAATTTGGTTGAAGTTGATTTATTACACAGCAATCAATCAACACTTGTTAATATTAGATATGTGATGCTAAATCATAGAATATACATCGGCTATCCATATAGTTAATATACCTTTTCTATAGTTCATTTTAACTTCCTCCATTGCAATACATATTCATTTAAAATCACCTCTCTAAAGTACAATAACATATCATGTTTCTGAAATTAATGGTATTCTGGTTTGTGGTCTAGGAACTTGATGGAAAGGAAATAAAAAGCAACCAACAGCAAACTGAAGCAAAAAATAAAGTGTGTGACCAAAGAAATATAATAAAGGCGATTGACAAGCCGCAACACCTGCGATCCACTGTAAGTAAAAATACAGGGTTACATAATACATCCTATAATAAGGTTATGTGAATAGCTGTGTTCTACAAAAGTGAATTCTGTTCGCAGGGCTTAAAATTTCAAGTCTTACTATAATAGCCAGACCTTAACAGTTACTGCCATTGCAATTCTGGAGGGTCCTTGGCACACTCACTCAATCACTAGTGGCAAGTGGGACTTTTGAGCCCTAATATTGTTGAAATATTCACCAAAGGTAAAGTCTTTTCCACGTGTGAATTAGCCAAAATACCGTGGGGGTATTTAGCAGTTAAACGATTCCCAGAATAGATTGGAGAATAAATTGAAAAGTGGGTTTATTTTTTTATTATTTTTATTTATACCTGGGAAGAATCTCAAATTAATGGTCTTGCATTGAAGATTTTCACAAAAGCCTCTTTGAGTGTATAACTACTCTAAAAATGCACTGTAAACTAAATAATCGTGGTGATCCAAGTCTTGAACAAGTTCATGTCTCATAAAGGAAACAGGAGAGTGTCAGTTGAAAGGAAAAAACAATCTGTCTGAAGGTTGACCGTGTACTTGTTATGATTCCATTCTGAGCACACCTTTCCTAATGGTGAACATAAATCCCTGTGACAACTGCCAGCGCAAATCATTTGTAATTTTTAAATCTAAAAACAATGACCTCTTCGTTTATTACAGTCTTAGGCTTAATTTGTTACCTGTATAGTAATATTGACAGAAATCTACTCCCCAATAGCACACGCTCATATATAACAGAATGTGACCACACTGCATTTTGCCTCCTACTTCTATAAACCGAAACACACAGTGAGTCTTTCCATGTCATCTGCTTCTGTGTCATCTTTTAGTAAAGCAACTGCTTTACAAACCGTATGGGAAATCAGATACAAAAGTTGACAGGTTTAAGATATCCACCAAAGATTGATGTAAATTGTCAGACAAGTCATTCTATTATATCTTATACATCTTACTCTTTTAGTATTACTGAAAGAAATGCACGGAAGCACATTTTTAGTCATCTACAGGAAAACAACAATTATTTACATCATTTTTACAGTGAATTGTTGTTTCTCTGAACAGCAGTCTGTATTTGATAGAATACAAATGTGTTTTCCTTAGGATTAGAGGAAGTGCACTACGACTGGGATTTTCTCTAATCTGGAGAGAAGGGCAGGCAGACTCGGCACCTAAAAGGTTGCAAACCTGAAAAGCAATAAATACAAAAGCCGGATAACTGACAAATGAATTTATTAAATAGGGAGGAAAATATGTGCACTGCCTCTAATCCTAAGGAAAAATAAATGTATGCTTTTCTCTCCAGATTAGAGGCAGTGCACTACAACAGGGACAAATAAGCAATCCCTAAGGTCTGTTAGGAACTATTTAACCTCCGCCTGCAACAAATTGTGCCCAAAGATTGCGTCTTCAGAGGCCTGTAAGTCTAATCTGTAGTGTTCAGCGAACGTGTGGAGTAAAGACCAGGTGACTGTTTGACAAATCTGACAAGGATTTGTGGAAGCTTTGAAGACCCACGATGTGGGAATAGCTCTTATAGAATATACATGAGGCTGACTTGACCAGATTTAGATCCCATGGAGGCATAGGCTCTCTGGTGGTAGGAAGCAGACAAGATAGAGCTTTAAAGAATCTAGAAATTCTATGATCTGCTGCCAAATGTCTCAAGGTGTAGAGGCTGAGAGCCAAAACCTGAACTTTAAGTGTAGCTGAGTTTAGCCTCTTGGCATAGCCCAACTGCAGAAACCTGAGGATGTTCGGCATGATTCATCTTTAATCACTAAGAGCAGAACTTTTTCCAAATATATGAGTAGACAACTGAAGTGGAATCCTTTTATTTTTTTTTAGCAGCAATAAAAATATCAATAACTTCTGGAGAAAGCTCTTTAGATTTCAGGATCGGATGTTCAGTAACTAAGCCTCGTGAGAATGAATCTCTGAAGCATCTGAATTGGGAATATGTTGTGTTCTAGAATGTCTACTGCCAGCAGAAGTTTCCAAAATTCTCTGAAGGGAATGTTTAGAAGCTTGGAGAACCAGTTTCTCCTTGTCCACCATGGAAGGATTGCAATGATCTTCTTCTGCAGTATCCGAGGAATGAGAATCAATGGTGGAAATATATAAGCTAGAGAGAAGTTTCATGGAATCGAAAGCGCATCTATGAAATCTGGACATTCTGCTAGATTCAGGGAGGCAAACCTGTACGTTTTCCTTTTTGTTTAGCTATTAGGTCTATCACTGGTGTACCAAGACATGCTGTGATATCCTGGAAAATTTGGGCTGTAACAGACCAATCCTCTTGCTTTGGGTGATTCCGGCTTAAAGCATCTGCCAAGGTATTGTGGTCTCCTTTGATGTGAATTGCTGAAATCGAGAGAAGATGATACCCAGACCAAAGCATAATCTGGGTACATTGCTTTCAGAAGAAAATCTTGTACCTCGTTATCTGTTTAAATAAGTTACTGCTGTAGTATTGTCTGTTCTTATCTGTACATAGTGATTTAGGAGATGTGGATTGAAAGATAGGAGGGCCAATCAGATCGCTTTTAATTGCGTTGAAGTTTGATTATCTTCTTGCGTTCTGAGTATTCCAAATTCCCTTCTTCCTTTTCTCTAAATGCGCACCCCAGCCCTGCCTGGAGGCATCTGTCGTAAGGAACTTGAATGCCTTTGTCCAAAATTATAGACCTATTTGCATGAAATTAGACGTCCACCAGTGGAAACTTTTGAGTGCGGTTCAGTTCCATTAGTTGATCTAGGGAGGAAGTTTTTCTGTACCAAGATATTAGAATATCATTCTGTAAAGGCCTCAATCTTGGAGGAGTTTGGGGATGGTTCTAGTCAATTTTTATTTTAGGGTCTGTCTACTTTTCCCTCAGATTAGAGAAAATCCCAGTCGTAGTACACTGCCTCTAATCTGAAGGGAAAATCTTTTTATTAACTACCCTTGCAATCTTTGTATAGAGTAAATGCAGCCACACAGACATGTTTGATCATGTATGGGCTAACACAGCTCACCAGCAATTCAAGCTGTTTTAAAATGTAACATCACAATTCAGTGTAAGCCACATGGGAGATGTGTGAATCTGTACATGATAAAGCCCAGTTTTCTACCGCGACTCTCTTGTTAGTAGATGCCAAAGGTGAGGCTCCAATCTGCTGGGAAAGGTGAGCAACTAAACGGGTCCTCATTTGGTCCAAGTGAGTGTGAGCAGGGTGGCTTGAGGAGGAAAAGGGCTGGTCCCTCCCTTTTTATTAGTTGCCTGTTATCAGTTACTAAGGGGGAGGTAATGAACAAGTGACATAGAAGGTGCTTTATTGCGTATAGAGGCCCTTCACACATACAAACCCTGCATTTACACTCATGCTGACCATCTGCACGCACACATCTTGCACTGGCACTATATACATACACCCCTGCATTGTCACACTGACCTTGATACATACAGTCCTGCATTCATACACAGGTGGAGTATCTCCTCAAATTTGTTATCCTTGGTTTACTTTTCACATTCAACATTTTTAGTTGGGTTATAATATCCTGTACCACAGATGCAATAACTTGCAAGCAGTGCTCCACGACAAGAGCTTGGGGCAAATCCATTAATAACATGCCAGACCTTGTCATCTCTTATTGAAGGGGTTAATTGTCATGAATTAATTGGCATCTGTGTAATCGTATTAATTTGCCTGCCACAAAGGCAGGATAAATCTATTTATAGATGTTTTTATTTTATTATTTTCTGTTTGCTACCAACCAAATGCTTTATATGTCAACATGTCAAACTGAAGTCTTTAATCTAAGTATGTGGCCCTTTGACCATGAAAGATAACAGAAAAGGGCAATTGATTAATGTCTTTTTAAGTGCAAAAGATCTAAATCAATAAAAACTTGTTGATCTTTATCACCTCAAGCATTTCAGTGCATTTTTAGAAATGATTTCTCTGTCACAGTGAGACAGAATTTATGATAAATGTACTTTTGTGCCATTTCAATCTTACCTGAGGTTTTGTAGGGGGGAGGGAAGGAAATGCTTTTTAAATTATTATTTAATTATTTGTGTTGTGTTACTATTTTAAGGAACTTTGTAAGGCAAGCTAAATATCTGCTACCGTTTAATTCATGAATTATGCTTCCAACAATATATGGGCAACATCCCTGGGTTCTTAGTGAAACGTTTTAGGAGTAGTTTGACTAAAATTATCAATGCGGCTGAGGAGAGGGCTATCTGACTGCCTTTTCCTCTGCTACATTGATTATGTGGAATTTAAACTTCAATATTATTAATGTTACTTTTGTACACAAGAAATGGGGCGCAGCACCCATAATCTGCCACTAGGCAGGGCTGTCTCTTTAACATTTACATTTCATGGTATGCACAATTTATGATTAAAATTAAAGTGTAGAAAATCTAATCGGCATATTGTACCAGCAGAATCGAATTTTTTTTTACAGATTTTAAAAATAATTCTAATCTCACTTGTTGCTCAGTTTTTGCCCTAAAAATGCTTTCTGATGGCATAGTGCAGGGAAAGGCAACCTTAGTCACTCCATATGCTGTGGACCTCATATCACTTCATGCTCATACATCCATAATACTATCAAAGAAGCATTGGAGATGTAGTCTACAACATCTGTAGAGCCAAAGGTTGTTTATCACTTGTGCTATTGTTGCGGCCATTACTACTTTTCCAAACATGTCGCTCACTTTGTCAGAGAGGTACATGGCAAACTTTGTTCAGCCCAGACACTGATGGCAGCGAAGCCAGTGTGTTTGCATCAGGGGAGAATCTCATGCTTTTGGAAATAACTTGCAATAAGGGGTGATTTTGGGAGGGGGAGGGGTGGCCAAATAAGAGAGGAGTGATGCACATCCACACCAATCCATCATCATTGTGGTGTCAAACTTGCTTGAGATTTTTTTTTATTCTTATTTATAATTGTGACATCTTCTGATGCAGTTATATATATGTTTTATTGCTTGAGGGTATAATATGCTGTGAACTCGAACCTTTTTTACATTTTATTTTTATTTAAACCTGTTAATTTTAAGCAGAATTCGATATCTGTTTAAATTAAATGTCAATTGACACATCCCCCAAAAAGACACACTAAACACAAGGCGGTAGATGCATATAACATAAAAATTTAAAACTGAAACTGTATCCCCAGCCAACTTAAATAGTGGATGCTAAAACCAAACCTATCGATCTACCATTCATGATGAACCTTATTTTTACCCTTAATAACAAAATAATCCCATCACACTAAACACTCTGCAGATGGGAAACCTCCAACCCCCATCAAAAAAAATTGAAACACACTTTTTGTTGTACATTTTTTTTAAATTTATTTTGTTATCTCTTTTATGTGCAAATAGTTAGTGAAATGAGTTTACACGTTCCCGATGTCTCCCTTGCTGTGTCTATCTTGCCATAGATAAAGTAGCAGTGATTAGTTCTGTAGAAGGATGTTGTGGCATAGCAAGATCAAATTTAAAGCAAATTCAGGGAGATAGTGATAATGTTTGCATTTTGAAGATTGTAACGCAAGTTGGCCTCAAGAAACCAGAGCCGAAGAAATTAGAATGTAGAAAGAAATTATTCTGGTGAGAAATACGTAGAACGTGAGGCAACATAGAATATGACATCATATGTTTGTGGATTTATTTTGAGCTAAAGCAGAGCAATAATACACACAGGCAAAATCAGGTGTGTCCTTCATTTGAAATGAACGCTACACAGTATTTTATAGTATGAATATATTTTGTTAAGCCAACAGATCTGGAGTTGTGTCCACACTTCTACATACAGGACTACCATCTACATTCAAAGCAGAGCACAAGACTAACTAGTAAACAATATCTTTTTATATACCTACATGCCTCCCACATATTCAGTTTGTTCCAAAATCTAGAATAGGCCTCAATAGTCCTAATCTTTATGGGCAGGGAATTGTTTTATCCATACCATTTGTTGTTCATCCTACTGATGTCTTCTTGAATTGCTTCACCCTGATATGTGCGGCTATTGAGGACTTGAGGAAATCTCCTGTACATGGTGTGGTCTTATGTGGAGGAGTGTGGCAGGGAGATGGTACTCCTCGTATGTGTTCCCTTATTTGTACTTTGTTTTGTCTGATATCCCCCTGCATTTGAATGGAATCACTAACAAATAATTGTTCCCTTCTGTTTGGCTATCTGTTCCTTTCTGTTCAGTTACCGAACAGACTGTGTGGTCTCCCTTGTTAACACCTCGTAATCACCGACCACCCCTGGCTGTTAACCACAAACAAGCAATCCCCTCAAGTGCTTCCCTAGGTGGCCGCCATTCACATATATGAACACGCGTGCTATCAAGACTGGCGGCCATCTTGTCTCCCAAACTCGGGCAGCGGTACGTGGTCGTCCACGGCATGAATCTCTCCGAGTTGGCTACGCAAGCTCGCGAAACCCGCGGAAACTTGTACCTCTGCCCATTTGACCTTCCGACCAGCTAGGAGAACGGCGTTCGGGAGTAATAAGCTACCTAACAAGGGAAGCATTCATTTCTTAAAAGCCAGGGGATGCGTTCGTCGGTGTACGCACAGGAACCCCCCGAAAGTCAACCGGCCAGCCTGACCAATTCTCTGGAACTGTTTTGGGCTACCACCTAATGGCCGGTCGGTCAAAACTTTGTTGGAACCTAACTAATGATCTGACCGCTTTTTGGATATGTTGTGAGCTCCGATTGGGGCTATTCGGAAATATAATTTTTGTGGTATTGTTTTCACATATATTTGTAATATTTAAAAATTGTATGTAAGTTTCTTATTTGAGATAAAATTTTGTTATCTTAATTGGAGCTAATTATCTCTCAAACACAATGACTTGTGGGAAGGAAACCCCTGTGATTTTGTCTTGGAAAAAAGCAGAGTGTGGTCTAATAAAGCTCAGATTGCTTCTTCTATACAATACGACTGGTTGCGTCCATTATATTATGATGATAATATCCCCATAATTAAGCACATCTGGAATTAGGACAAGTGGAGGATTGAAGGAATAACAGCAATAGACTAGCGAACCCGTGACAGTGCTTTTGGAATCATGGGTTAGACGCTTGAAGGGTGTACAATGTTTGGGGTAACCCAGTTTAATTTCTTGAGTTCACCCATAATAGTGTATCTTCCTTTAAAGGAGCACTATAGGGTCAGGAACACAAACATGTATTCCTGACCCCATAGGGTTAAAACCACCATCTAGGCACCCTGGTCCCCCCCCCCCCCCCCCCATGCCTCCCTAAATATAGTAAAATCTTACTTGTATTCAAGTCTGCAGCTGCTTACTTTGGCTCTGTTTCATTTAGACCTGTCTACTGATATCAGCAGAAGTGGTAGTCTGATCCAATCACTATGCTTCCCCATAGGATTGGCTGAGACTGACAAAGAGGCAGATCGGGGCAGAGCCAGCACAATTCAAACACAGCCCTGACCAATAAGCATCTCCTCATATTGCTGAATAGAATCAATGCATTTCTTTGAGGAAAGTTCAGTGTCTGCATGCAGAGGGAGGAGATACTGAATGTTTGGATGCATTTTATGCAGCCAGGACCCAGGAAGGATCTCTAAAAGCCACCTGTGGAGTGGCCAGTGAAGTTATTACTAGGCTGTAATGAAAAGACAGTGTTTACAGCAAAAAGCCTGAAGGTAATGATTCTACTCACCATAACAAATTCAATAAGCTGTAGTGTTTCTGGTGACTATAGTGTCCCTTTAATTTCCTAATAACACATGCTTTAGTTTTTTTTTTTTTTCTTGAGTAGTTACCTGGCATTCTTATTTTAAATTATGTTTTTTGTTACATCAATATGAAGGTCCTTGTGGTCCAAAATATGAATGGTCAAGTTTTTCATTCAGACTTATGTTGATGTAAGGAACATGCTTTGAAGATCATTAATTTAGTTTTTTCCCATTGAGTTTGAGGAGGTTTGCAAGCATCTGTGGATGTCATGTACTGCTTTGATGATAATTATTACATGTTTATTGTAGTCATTTAGTACATACCATGATTACACTCTATAGCTATAGGCCTTATAGTTTTTCTGAGGCTAACTGAATAAAGCATGGGTTGGCCACCATTTATTTGAATAGATTGTGAGGTATACATGATAGATAAACAGTTGCTATGTGTATTTTTTTGATTTGTTTTTTGCTGTGGCTTGGGATAGCATGTTTTAACTAAAGCTTGTGTTTATGTGAAGACTTGCGTTTGCTATGCTTTTGTTATTAGTTTGGTTTATTAGAGCATTCAATTAAGTTATTTTAGATCAAGAAAGTGTTTGGTGCTTTTCGAACCAGCAGATGGGTCAGTAATGTTGAGGTGTGTTACCTATTTGTTTCTGTTTTCAATAACCGGTTGACTGGTGCTCTGTTAATGGTTTATTCTGTAATTTAATTTAAACTAGTGATCGAGCTAATATTCGAGATGTTTCTAATAATTACCAGATTTTACTATTAACATGATGTGAAGTCATGATTTTATGAATGACATGGAGGTGAGTATTATGTATTCTCTTTATTTATTCCCAGCAACAAGGAAGGAAGTATGAGAGAATCATAGAAAACATAACAATAGCATAGTAACACTGACACCAATCAGGATCCAGTACTGTCCATATAGGTGTGGGGCTCCTTGACTCATCCTCTTTCTGTGTAGATGCCGAAGACCATTCTTGTAGGATGCAAAGTATTCCAACAAAATACTCGAACTCTCTAAACAAACACATATCTGGAAATTCAACTAGGAAAAACAACTTCAACCGCTAACTCTTGAAGGTGTATTCAAGCTCGATGAAAATATATGGTAATATCGAAAGCTTTTGATTCTTAGACCACTACCATCAAACTCATTAATCAATTGTTATTAAGTATCATAGAAGTTATATTTATCAGATGCACTACCTACCTGCGTGCCATGTATGAAATTTGTACCTACCATGTCGTACCATCCAAAAGGCCCAATGAATGACCTGTAAAGTAACCACCAACACGGGTAGGGTGGGTGGAAATAATACTCGCCTCAGTGTCATTAATAAAATCATGACTTTATGTCATATTAATAGTAACATTTGTTAATTTTATTAAAGACACGGAGGTTCCTATTATGCTATTTTAAAGCTGAGTAACCGCTATACTGGAAATATGTTGCACCAGGCGAAAATAGAAATTACGAAACTTAGAATAATTCGACCAATCAGCCGCTCATAGGATGTCTTCCAATCTACAACCTATCATGGAAGCCCTAGAAGCCATAACCCCACGAATGGAGTGGGAAGAAAAAAATCCACCTATGACAACGATCCGCCGAAAACACAATCAAAATGGCCGCCGCGAGTGAAAGTATACTCTCGTGGCGACAGAAACCAAAAAGATGGCCAGCACGAACTGCGCATGCACGGCAGGCCAAGATGAAAAAAAAAAATTAAAAACTGCTGTACGAGTATTCAGATTCATGATGGCAGTGTTACTATTACCTGTTATAACTGAGAATTTCAGACATCTCTCAAACATAAGATTGTTGAGTGACTTTATGATGGTGCAGGCTGTGGTTTCTTGATAAATTCTGGCACTTTTTGTGTGGGTTTTGCATCCTTCAGACATGGAACTGTTGATTGGCTTATTCAGTAAACACCAAATTGCAGTAAATCGAAAACCAAATTGCAAAATTAGCTCAACTGGAAAATGATATGCCTTGGCAATAGTCACAGCTTGACCATTTAAGCCAACATTTCATTAGTACGATTTAATATTTAGTAAATAAACTGTTGTAAGCCATGTATCTGGGGTGCTTCTGTATCTTTGTGCTGTTTGTGGGTGTGTTAGACATTGCCAATAGCCGATCTGGCATAGACTTGCATAACATGTTGATGTTTTTGCATTGGATTTTGAGCTTCTGTCAATAATAAATTCAACTTGTATAGAAACACGTGTTAGAGGATGTGCGTGTGTATTATATATTGAATTACATTTTAACTGATCTGCTGATTGACATACATGCAGGGGTGTAAGTAGGAATCACAGGGCCCAGGTACAAGAATTAGAAAAGGGCCCCCCCAGATGCTTTCACTGACACACATACATTTACATACAGACACACACTCAAGGATCAGAGACGCGCACACACTCTCACTGATCAGAGACACACTCACAATTTAATTGTATTTATTGACAGCTATGATGTACCTGCTCTTCCTCACTGCACTCGAGGGAGCAGGTTCATAAGGGTTCCCTTGCCACCCAAGCAGAATGCAGAATGACAGGCAGAAGGCATAGGAACCAGTCAGCTTTCCCATTATTCAGTATTTGCTGTTCCATGGACTCTTTGATTTAAAGGGGTATTTTAGGGACAATTAACACCATGGCACCCTGTAGTAGTTATGTTGCCCTTGGACTGTAAACTATCAAACCGTTCTTAATTCAGACTCTAGTGGGCACCTACACTGCTTATGGTGCAGCAATACAGCAAAACATGTATTTCTTTTGTGCAAAAACTAGAAAGATTTGAGCATTCACAAAAAATACAGCATATTAAAGAGGCCAAAATCTATCAATGCATTAAAGTAGTATTTGTGCCTGTAGTGTCCCTTTAATTGTTTCACAAAATGTTTCCTCCATATGCAAAATATGTACAGGATTTTTTTTATAAATCCTACTGGGTCACCTTGGACTTTAGAATGGCCAAAATCAAATTGTAGGTAAACATTTTTTAATTCTTCAAATAACCTCTTCAACAATGATGTGCCATTTCATATCCTAAAAATAGATTTTCAGTTCATTGCATGCTAATTAATTCAATGGATTTTGCTTATTTTTTTATGTATTGTCTGCTTTGTTTTAGAAACCTTTGAGAAGGATAGTTATAGAAGATGTTGGAGACCTAATAGGAAGCTCAAATTGTTTACCTCCAAAAGGTGTCAGCCGCAATTTGAAAGTTTTGTCGCAGCCTTTGGGATCTGATCAAGACAATTCAAATCATAGAGAAACCATGCCTTCAAACCCAGCTACAGTCAGCGCAAAGGTGGTGAAAATCGAAGAAATTAGTGATGCTCCAGCTGCCTCGTAAGTCTGAATACCAAACAATAGCTTTCTATAATTTCGAAATGTGATTCTTACAGACCTCTTTATTTGTGAATTGCTGACAATTAATGGGGAACAGGCACTTCTCTGGAAATTACACATTTAAATAAAACATTAATAATCACCTATAACCTCTTTTAACCTTTTTCCATGTGATACTCCATTTTCTTTTAAATGTGTATTAAAGTAAAGCAATTCACAACGTAATCCAGTTCTGTCTTGGCACAGCAGGGCACGTAAGGCATTGGAGGAGGATAAAAAGAAACCGGATCACTTTCTTCCCTTCCACATACTATTTCAGTTACTGAACAGAGTTTATTGCATTAGTGTCAATGTCTACATTTAATTTTCTTGGGAGATGACAGTTATCATTTAAAGCATTGTGAAGGCAATGATGCACACATGAAAAAAGTGTAATAAAATGTACAAAATAAAAGCAGTCAGATTGCACTTGCTTATCTCATTGTAGCTGAAGAGTCAAAAAAGTAGTTTTTGCAGTGTTCTGCCAGTCAGTCCTTGACCTCAAAAACCACTGTGCTAAAATTTGTTTTGTTTTTTATTTCATTTAGTTCAAAGGCACTTTTACAGATGCTGGAAATAGGAGTATATTTTTGTCAGGAGCTTTATGAATTTGTAGATGTTACAGGTTTCTTTAATTAGCATAGTGTGTTACTTGCGTAGGGTGCTAATTAAACGGTGACATCAGAGGGAGTGAAAGGTGCGCAGAAAGCAAAAGTACATTTCAAGTCGGGTGTATATTTAGCACTTATAACACATTGTAAACTTGTTACGGAATGCTATTTACAGTAAATACATTTTATTAGGAACTTTTGAATATTTACATAATTCTGGTTTTACGTGACTTGTTTTTTTCCATTGCTGCTTATTAAGTGCAGAACTAGAACACATTCGCTATTTATGTGTCAATTTATGCCATATATTACTTGTTGCATATCTATTTTTGGTAAACTTATGTTGTTGGTTTTTTTGGGGGGGGGGGGAGAGGGGGGGGTTGTGCTTTTGTTTTGTTTTTGTGATCAATCAGATTATGTTTTAAATAACCCAACAAGAGAAACATGTTTTGCAGTCTGGCATTTAGGATACATTCTAAGGAAGTTTTTCATCGTCAAAAGCGTTCCTATTTTATTTTAATGAGAATTGAGCTGAATGTACACAGAGTGAACTCCTTGTTATCCACCTTTTTAACCTCCACCATTTTCTATTGCACTCAATGTCTTCTTATTTAATTCTCCCTCCTCCCCCTTTTACATTGGTTACGTAACTAACAAACCAGCTTCTCGTCCACTCCCAATAAAGATGTCCTCTCCCCTCTGTGTTCTCTTCCTTCATTCCATCTTTCCTCTGTCCCCACTTCCACAACAACTCCACCCTTCTATCTCCCAGTTGCTAAAACTAGATGTTGAATTGGAATTCTCTACCTCTATTATCTTTTATTTTTCAACAGCAGTCCCTGCTGCCCCTTGACACTTTATGTGGTTTCCCTTCCCCAATTCCCATTCTTAACACTGCTTCTAATCTGCAAAAGTGATGTGTACTAATTTTGGCCTAGCTGTGACTCATTATCCAATGATTAACATGGCTCATCAAATGCCTTAGTTGCTCTACATCTCTAGGATGAGTATCTATGGAAGACAGAGTGTCATCTTAGTCCATTCTGACTGCCAGTGATGACACCAGTGACATAAGGTTGTCCCCATGGCTCTGGAGAATCCTGACATGTTTTTTTTTATCCACTAAACATTGTATAGATAGATGTAGCTGCTTCTAAATGTTACAGCTATTTTGTATATTGGTGCTGAAGTGGTTGACTGCTGCTGAATTAACCACTTTAATAAAAGTGTGGAACATTCACCCATGTACATTTTAGTGTTTTTTTTTTTTATATATATATATATATGCTGTAAGATTGCAGTGTATTTACACGTGAATACGGATAGTCATTCATAGCATTTGTATGTAATGTAAACATTTTTAACAAGCTATTTTTGGAATGAAAAGGTTGTTCAATAGATGGTTGCATTGCCACGGTAACTGCATTTGAAAGTTGTTCAGTTGGACCATCCGTTTAATTCAGTTCATTTATAACACACATTACATTCTGTGAATCTACTTTGGAATCCTGGAATACCCTCTTTTTGATGAAATTTAGTGCCTTTGTTTAATACAAAAGCAAGATAATCTAGCTATCTGAGTATATATTAGAATACTGATGGATAATTTTACAAAACCAGTATTTTTAAAAGCTTGATTCCCAGATGCATTATTGTGTTTTTAAGGTGGAGATTAAAAAACTAAAATACAAATGAACAAAAAAAAAAGTTAACTAAATAGTTAAACAACGGGAATTAATGTCCTCTAAAGTACAAAAGTACCTCTAGGTACATATACATTTAATTTGTTTTTATTCTTTCGGGAATGTGAACGCAATGAGAGTTGCCTCGCCTGACAAAAAAAAGACACATTTACATTAATTTGTAAAGTGTAGACGTAGATTATTTTAGCAAAAAACGGGTTGCAAGATTATTCTGAGAACGGACAGCAACTGAAATAGCCTGCCCTTCGGTGGGACCCCGCTCAGAACTCAGGCTGGTTTTAGCTCATCTTGTGCCATTACAGAAAAAACATCTCTGAAACATATCAGACTGGTCCACCCATACGGGCAGTCCAGATCCGAAATGCCAGCAAGTTCCCTCTGCACACCGTGCGCAAGGGGTCCACGTCTGGATTACCCTTTAAAC
This sequence comes from Pelobates fuscus, assembly GCF_036172605.1. Classification (NCBI taxonomy): domain Eukaryota; kingdom Metazoa; phylum Chordata; class Amphibia; order Anura; family Pelobatidae; genus Pelobates; species Pelobates fuscus. The sequence continues at coordinate 41,023,810 of NC_086319.1, read as the reverse complement.
TTATGGAGAGCAAAAAACTGTCCTCAGTGCACTCTTGCGACTTGTTTTTTTGTTTTCCACAATTTTAAAGGGTAATCCAGACGTGGACCCCTTGCTCACGGTACCTAGAGAGATATCAGCTATGCCTCACTGATGGTGCCTAACAAGGTTGAAACGATCGTCTGGGGTTGCTGTATCTCTCGTGCAAAGGGAACTTGCTGGCATTTTGGATCTGGACTGCCTGTATGGGTGGGACCAGTCTGATATGTTTCAGAGATGTTCTCTCTGTAATGGCACAAGATGAGCTAAAACCAGCTTGAGTTCTGAGCAGAGACCCACCGAAGGGCAGGCTATTTCAGCTGCTGTCCGTCCTCAGTGCACTTGTTTTTTGCTCTCCGTAGATTATTTTAAGTCGTGGTGAGCTAATTTTACATGGACAAGCTTTCGTCATTCTCTTGATAGCATTACTTAGTTTTTATATTAGAGGTTATGTTATCACAGTGGAACTAGTAGGAAGGCATCCTATACTTTTCGATATAATATTAAAATCTGTACATTGAATCTTGCTTCAAAATGACAATTCCTCAATCCTTAACCTTCATGACCAGCATTGAAGTGTAAAGAAAGTATAGGACACATTACCCTCCACAGCACGGATGGCAATATTGCTCCAAATGTGGTTACTTCTTGGTTTAACACAGTCCAAACTCAGGTATTCACTGAGTCTCAAAAGGATTTAAGAAATTTGCATAGTATGCTCATATTGGGTTGCGTAAGAATTACAGAAACAACTGTTTCTGTTTGTTTCTTTCATGTATTTTTTTTTTTTTTTCTATTTTTCTTTTAATTCCAGTAAATCGTTAAATTTCTGTTTATTTTCCATGCAGGCAAACGTCACCTATAAAAGTTGAACCTATATCTCATGTAGACCGTGTGGAAGCAGAAAATACTACATCTACTCCAACTCCCAACATTGCAGTTCCAGGAGTTCCTGCAAATTCATTTCAGCTTGAATCAGACTTCAGACGACTGAAAGGGCAGTCTGATTTATTGTACCTATACCTAAAGGTAAGAAATATCACTAACCACTCTCTCATAAAAACTGTATGGGTCCTCAGAGTGTCACTATTAGAAAAGTGAAGCAATCTCCGTAGAAACCAATAAAAGGTTTAGTATTCCATTGTTACCATGGTGATAGTTCAATTTTAAAATGTGCACTATCTTTCTGTTAGTGTGCTGGTCGAAAATGCCCTCTATATTTATTCCTTTAAATGTATGATATGTTTTTATATGTTTAACTGTTGGTGGGGAAGGACCAGCAAGTGAAATTCCAGCAATAAGTGTGCTGCAGTACTGGCACTCTCTGTAACATAATTCATATTAAAGTAATGACTTAATAAAGACCACTATGCTTGGCCAAAACATTGTAGTGGCACTCTTGTTTCTAATTAAGTCTGCACTTTAAGGGAATCTGTGTGCCCTGGCTCTACTTTCTTTAAATGTTTGTCTTGGGTCCAAACAGAAATCTGGACAAGATAATGTGGAAAACATTAGACAATTATTAGCAGGGGTGAAAAAATGCACTTCTTAAGTGTCTTTTCATTTTATAGCTCATCGAATCAAAGCATTGTGGTATATATATCATATATCGTGTCGTTGGCAAAGGTGCTGATCCACAAATATGCACAAATCATATGAAATTTAACATAAAGTAGTTGAGCGCATTATATCTCTGTTGTGCTGTAGATTTGTAAAGGGAAGCATGGATTTTGTAAAAATGTATTTTCTGGCATTACCCATCAATTAACCTCCCACCAGTATCCGTTTATGTTGCTCTGAACTGTGATCATTAATATTTTTATTTATCGGCCAGTCGAATTTTACATGTATTTTGTGGAGCATATGCAGCCACCACACACTTTCACATCCTCAGTGCTGTATCAAGCAGTCTCATTATCTGCCTAGCAACAACGTATTCCCAGCCACCGAAGGGAGACTGAATATTTACAATCTATTTGCCTGAAGAGCGGACTGGTGTCTATTGCAACTACAGCATTGCTACTTACACTGGAATTGGAGGAATTTCAATTGTTTCATACTCTAACAACGTGCAACTTTGACACTATGCAAATGAAAAATAAAAGCTGTTAATATTCATATTTTCATAATAATTGAAATTTCCCCCCATGTAAAACAATAACTGTGTAATGATGGTTTTAATAGTTCTTGTATATATTCATTATTATATTATATATATTTCTCTATGTATTGACAGCAAATCGAGCCTTCATCTTACTCTAAATTGTTTCAAAAAGCTTTGGATCCTGATGTGTTCAATGAGATTTTGAAAATTTTATTCAACCATTATATTGGGTGAGTGGTTACATATCTCAAATGCATATTGTTGAGCGTTGCGGAGATCACTCTATATTTCGTAAGCTTATTTATAATATAGATATTATATAATGTGTGTGTGTGTATATATAATCTAATGTTATCATTTTGTATTTTTTATAGGAAAGAGGACATGGCTCTTATTGTTAAAGTACTAGATAGTCTTTCTCAGCTCAGGAGGTTTGATATGGCTGTACTCTTTTTGTCTGCCCCAGAAAAAGCATGTAAGTGACCTATATTTTTTTTACTTCTGCCTAAGACTTATTTATATGCAGTAGGGAGAACATAGGATTTTGTGAGAAGTAATCTCTTCCGTATATAGTATCTCCTGAAACATTTCTATAGTGATCAAGTTAATTTTGTGTAAAAATATTCAAAACCGATATATACATTTTGCTGTAGCACAAGTCTGTGATCTGCCACTTAGTCATATTTCACTAGACACCAGAAATGTGCCATCCTTGCTGGGACTGGTAAGCAAATGGGAAATTTATTTTAAAAATAATGGGCATGAGGGGGCTAGAGACAATGGTAAGTGGCGTTCAAGTAAAGTAAAAAAAACAACGTAAGTAAAATAACTAGAGCCACCTCTAGGTAAAAACCACCTAGGATATTAACTCTCAAAAACAAGAAGAATTACCCACATAGAGAGTTTAAAACTCAATATAATTGGTAAAGCCACAAGTATTTAGTCTTTATTAATATACATCAGACAAATATCAACACACAGTGAACCAAAAATAACAGTGATAACAAACAATGGGAGTGAATAAAAGTGTTTTTAAAAAGAGGGGAAGCCTAAATAGCCTGACTGACCTGTCCTATGTATAATCTAAGTCTCAAAAACCTCACAATGACTATTCAAGGTGACTATGTCATTCGATAGTATAAATATAGAATGTAGACATTTGGACCGTGTTACAACTATCTATGGGGTTCAGGAGAGTAAAATAGAATGGGATAAAGGTCCTAAAACCCTCAATATATTCAGAGGATTATAGAATATCCAGTGTAAATGTGGGAAAAGGAAGGTATAGGAGGACGAGGTTATTAGAATGGGATAGTTTAAGGTAGAATCCAGCAGAATATAATGGTTTGTGTGATCTGGTTAAAAGGAAAAGGGAGGGTAAAGATTAATAATAGTTTCTCACCCTCCACCTTATTAGTCAGATACACCATATCCTGAATATAAGGAGGTGAGAACACAAAATGTGTAACCCTCAAATGCTGAATTGCTACAAAAAAGGTAATAGAGGTATGTGGGAAAATATAGGCAGCAAATAGCCTAGACTAGTGCTGTGTCAGATAGCCCCCTAACCAGGACATAAGCATACCAGAATCAGTTCAATATTAAGATACCTGTTCATGGACACTAAACTCTGAACTATCCTCCCATTCCTAAAGGAGTATGGCAGTGTCCAAGTCAGTCCCAAGTCTAATGTATAAAGAGTATACTGGAGCCCCACCTCCTTCATTTTCCCTACAGCTGGCTAGCTACTTCAAGGCAGCTCCAAAGTAAATATTGGCAGGCTACATAGGAAACCCTACTGGAAATAAAATCAAAATTGCCTAACAGCAGCGTCTTGCTCGACGCGCGTTTCAGCACTATGTTGCGCCCTAATCAAGAGCGTTGTGTTAATGGGAGCCCGCTGGGTATTTAAATTATAAAATCCCACCTCTCCATTGACGTCACGTGGCCGATCCGGTACCGCCACGCCAGGAGGACGGGGTAGCCCAAACATTGATGTCATGCGGCCAATCTAATGCCGCAATGTCAGAGGGGGCAGAGATGGCTCGGATAGGGGGAGTGGAGCAGCAGGCACTACTATAACCTGCCTGCTGATATCAAATTAACCCCTTCCAGTATGGAATGCTCCATAAATATGAATACATTAAATGGACCAACGCTCCAAAACATGATTATTAAGATGAAGTCATGATATTGGACTATAAAGCACTAGATGTATGTGATATAAGACCCTGGTATCTACTGTCAATTACTTGAGTAGCCAATGCACAGAATAGGCTGGACCAAAAGATATAAAGCTATGTTCACAGACATACTGATGAAATGTCTTAAGATGGCATATAAAACGCGGTTCACAAATGTACTAGTCCCAGATTATCTGGGAAAATGAATTATTGAGATAATAGGTGCATTAAACATCAGATGATGAAATCTGTAGAGATCCCCAATATCTGCAATATTCAATAGTTTTCGGATAGTAAAAGGACGACCTTATAGGAACTTCAGGAAAACTTGTAGAAAGATCAAGCAAAATACTGCCTTATGGTTAATTATATTAGCCACGGTTCATAAGGTGCAAATGTTGCATTTGGATCAGTGGAACTTACTAGATAAAGGTCCTGCCTTGTAATATATCACAGTGCCCAGAGATCCCTTAACAATAAATTACCAATGTGTTTGAGTTGGATAATTACCGATTAGTTTGGTTTAAATAGATTGGACAGTTTAAGATCATATTTTGTGTTCCTACACGCAGAGAGGAGCAAAAACAGAATTAGAAGGATTATTAGAGAAAGGGGGAGAAGGAAAAACCTTCATTAAGTCCCTTTGGACTCCGTGTTTTCAATCTATATATCCAGAAGCACTCTTGTTGCCTTAGATATTTATCATAGCCACAGAAGCGCAAACCCTTCGAATCGCCTGCATGATAATCCCTCAGATGTCTTGAATTGGGATTAACAACTGTTTTTTGGGGGGACCTGATGTGTTTTTCACTTACATTTTTTGTTATCACTGTTATTTTTGGTTAACTGTGTGTTGATATTTGTCTGATGTTGTATATTAATAAAGTTATTTAATAAACTCTCTATGTGGGTAATTCTTCTTGTTTTTGAGAGTTAATATCCCAGGTGTTTTTTTTACCACTGGGCTGTTCTCTTTTCAGAAACTGCCTTTCTCGGGTTATGCCCATATTACCCATCTAGTCCTTCTTGACTTTTAGGTCAGGCTTGTCCTGTCCCTTTAGTCTTGCAACTTTAAAAAAAAAAAAAAAAAACAACCCTGCATTCACATACACAGACACTGTGCCCAGTAGGATTTTTGCATGCACACACACTCACTCCACACAAAGGCACATCTGCACTTACACACGGATACAGACACCCCATGTCACGACATACCCTGATTTAAAATGCAGATTCTGCTTATGTATATTTATAGTGGCACATAACGTACATACATGGCTACTAATTTTGGAATTCAGTATTTGATTCCTGAATGTTTGTAGTGTTCCACTTGGCTTAATCAAGAGATTAAATTCAACTTGACCAAAAATAAAACACTACAGATGTGTTGGTAATTAAAGGAATTGTCAATGTGATGTGAAATGTAAACATTAATTAAAATCACATTATTAACAGTGATACTTGGATAAGGGACACGCGTAACAAAATGTTAGTCCAGCCTTTTCTTTTTTCCAAAATAATAATAATTAAAATAAAAAAAAAACAACAACAAAGTGATATAATTTATAAAGGTCATGTGAAATAAGATTCTACATAGATGCACATGCAGAACATTTCAAGAACTAGTTTGTCAGAGTGTAGCACCATTAATTGTATTCAGACACCAATAGGGTAGCAACATTGTTGTAAATTACTTTGTAGATATCAGTTAGTCTAAGTGCAGTGGTGGCCAAAAGACTGACCCTACAGATGCTAAGATTTAAGCATGGTAAAGGATCATGATGTTTTACTGTTTTTTTTTCTTCGACAGCTGAAGAGCTATCTTTTAACCACTCTTTGTCTAACGGATACCAATGTGGAGTATCGCTATCTGTAGGACTTTTGTGTCTTTTTTGGTCACATCTCATTAATCCATAAATGTTTAAGCATTATTATTACGGCTGAACATATTTCTGTATTAGAAACACGGATATGCTTAAAGTGAAAGAGAATTAATTTTGCTGTTAGGTTATTCTCAGACAAACTCTTATCACATAAAGAAATTTTTATAAATGTATTAGTGGGATTATTTTTAAATAACCAGGATGATTCTCTTTGCCAAGATTATACTCTCTATTTTGGGGATTAAAAAAAAGAATTTTGCAATATTTCAACTAACCTTTATTCTATTTTAATCTCAGGGAAACTTGAGATTGCACAATGAATTGGTGATTGTGTATTATCCCCACTTATGTTTCTTTCTTCTTTGCAGATGTTCATGCCTTATTTGCACACATAGAGCAATCACAAGTTGCCAGTGACTCATTAAAAGCGCTGAAGAAGAAATATGGTCTTTAAAAGTCATTCTCAAATAATATATGGATGTAAAATTGCAGAAAAAAATGTCTAAGGGAAAACACATGAATTCTATGTCTTTTTTTTAAATAAATATTACATTTTTGAGAAAGTGTTATTTTTTTGTTGTTTTTCTTTGGGTCAGAGGATTTGATAGTTGCAGGAAGTGGGTGCTATGTGTGTTTGTTCATTTTATAAACTTTTAGTCTCAACATTTATTTATTACTGGTATTTATAAAGCGCCAACAGATTCCGCAGCGGTGAACATAAAATGTTAACTTTTTTGTTAGGTTTTAAAGGGTCAGTCTATTTCTGGGAGCCCCCTGCCAGCCCGGGCCCAATCGACTACCGTGGATCACCGGTGAATCGGTGGAGTTTACACGCTCTTCATATATGCTTTGAAATAGCTGATGGGCTATGAAACCTCTATAACTCTGTACTGTTCCTACTTGTGTTTTTTTCGAAACACTGCATATGAAACTTTGCATGTATTATTGCATTCTCCCTCAACTGCTTTGAGACCTGCGAGTCTCGCATCTACATCTATTGCATTATTGTAATACTGTAATTAAGTATCTTAACCTTAAATAAAGCCTTTGTGAACATAAAGGGTCAGTCAAAGCACCAATCACATTTTAGCTTAAGAGGTTTTGATGCATAGATCATGTCCCTGTATTTCAGGAGTTAAATTACTTAATTTCTGTAACCCTAGTCAAACATCCCCTGGCTTTGATTCATATTTAAGGAATAGAAGTATTCATTTTCCTTATGTTTACTGGCAGTACTGGAGGGGGAGGTTTAGAATGCTGATGGACCAGTATCCTCTTACATAATTAAAAATTGTTAAAGGACCACTCTAGGCACCCAGACCACTTCAGCTTAATGAAGTGGTCTGGGTGCCAGGTCCAGCTAGGGTTAACCCATTTTTTTATAAACATAGCAGTTTCAGAGAAACTGCTATGTTTATAAATGGGTTAATCCAGCCCTCAAATCCTCTAGTGGCTGTCTCACTGACAGCCGCTAGAGGCGCTTGTGTGATTCTCACTGTGAAAATCACAGTGAGAGCACGCAAGCATCCATAGGAAAGCATTGATAATGCTTTCCTATGAGACCGGCTGAATGCGCGTGCAGCTCTTGCCGCGCGTGCGCATTCAGCCGAATGGGAGGAGAGGAGGAGGATCGGAGGAGAAGAGCTCCCCGCCCGGCGCTGGAGAAAGGTAAATTTTAACCCCTTTCCTCTCCCCAGAGCCCGGCGGGAGGGGATCCCTGAGGGTGGGGGCACCCTCAGGGCACTATAGTGCCAGGAAAACGAGTGTTTTCCTGGCACTATAGTGGTCCTTTAAAGGAACACTATAGTCATCTAAATTACTTTAGCTAAATAAAGCAGTTTTAGTGTATAGATCATTCCCCTGCAATTTCACTGCTCAATTCACTGTCATTTAGGAGTTAAATCACTTTGTGTCTGTTTATGCAGCCCTAGCCACAGCCCTAGCTATGATTTGACAGAGCCTGCATGAAAAAAAACTGGTTTCATTTTCAAACAGATGTAATTTACCTTAAATAATTGTATCTCAATCTCTAAATTGAACTTTAATCACATACAGGAGGCTCTTGCAGGGTCTAGCAGGCTATTAACATAGCAGGGGATAAGACAATCTTAATTAAACAGAACTTACAATAAAGAAAGCCTAAATAGGGCTCTCTTTACATTAAGTGTTTATGGAAGGCTGTGCAAGTCACATGCAGGGAGGTGTGACTAGGGTTCATAAACAAAGGGATTTAACTCCTAAATGGCAGAGGATTGAGAAGTGAGGCTGCAGGGGCATGTCTATACACCAAAACTGCTTCATTAAGCTAAAGTTGTTCAGGTGACTATAGTGTCCCTTTAAGCATGTCCCATGCCCTTAGAAATCTTAAATATCCCTATATCTCCTCATTAGCTCCTTTTTTTGTTTTGTTTTTCTTTTGTCCCGTGAATGGGATGGACGGGTACTCTCGTTTTAAGCAGTGGAGATGGTCATGGGCTGCGTCGGTCTTAGGAGAGAGAGAAGCAAACAATCTACTTTATTAAAAGTATTTGACTGGACACTGCTCAGCATGAATAATGAAATTTGTGCTAGGCAAAAAGGGGATGAATCACCTTGGCTTTAGAACTTGCAAGTGTGCAGAAAAGGTAGGATTTTAGGGGTTTTTAAAATATATATATATATATATATATTTTTTTTTTTTTTAATTTGCATTGTTCAGGTGCATTCAAAAATGCATAAAAAAAGTACTTTCCTTTTTTTGCAATTTTAAAGAAGACCTGTCACGCAGTCAGGTTTTCATGTATCCCCCTAATGTTGAAAAGTGCCACTACCTTGCTGTGGTGCTGTTTGTAGCTGCTGCACCAAGACATTTTTTTGTTTGTTTGTTTTTACATCTCAGTGGCTAAATAGAAGATAGCTGTGGGTTGTACTGGTTTTGGATTTTAAACTGAGCACTTTTTTGGGGGGGGGGTTTATTAACGTTTTCACTGACTTTTTCAAACAGGAGTATACCATGCAAAAAGCTTTACATTTACTTATACTGCATTGTTGAAAGAATATCCAAGTTTGCAAGTGACCTCTCCAAAGACTCGTAATGCACATGGAAGATGTTTTGGTTTGTTTTTTGTTATTTTTATTTCAAAGAAGAAAATAAAACCTGTGGATTTTTTTTTTAAAAGAAAAACTGCAATTTATTTTACATGTAATGTAGTCTTTTTGTGTTTTATAAATAAATGCATACACAATGTAAGAAATCCCTCCTGAGATGTTTGCAAACCTGGTGGCCAACTACAAGAAACGTCTGACCTCCGTACTTGGTGGCAAAACCTTTGTTGACAAAGTCGAAGGTGTCAGATACTTATTTAAATACTTATTGACATGCAAATCAATTTAACTTTTTTGACATGCCTTTTTCTGGATTATATTTTTTGTATTATTCTGTCTCTCACTGTTAAAAAACGCCTACCCTTAAAATTATAGACTGATCCTTTCTTTGTCAGTGGGCAAACGTTTAAAATCAGCAGGGGATCAAATATTTTCTTCCCTCACAGTAGTAAAATCTAACCTTTAATTCAGTCTGCTGCTGGCTCTGCCCCTGATCTGCCTGCTTGGCTGACATCAGAAGGTGTAATCTGAGCCAATCACAATGCTTTCCCATAGGAAAGCATTGAATTGGCTGAGAATGTCAAAGAGGCAGATCAGGGGCAGAGCCAGCACAAGCCAAACACTGCCCTGGCCAATCAGCATCTCCTCATAGAGATGCATTGAATTAATGTATCTCTATGAAGAAAGTTCAGTGTCTGCATGCTAAAGGGTGGAGATACTGAATTTCAGTCACACTATGCCGCATTGCCCCAGGAAGCTCCTCTAGTAGCCATCTGAGGAGTGGCCACTGAAGGTATCCCTAGGCTGTAATGCAAACATTGCATATTATCTCAAGAAAAAAAAAACAGTTTACAGCAAAAAGCCTGGCTCTGGGGGGAGGAAGGGGTTAAACTTACCTCTTTCTCCAGCGCCGGGCGGAGAGCTTTCCTCCTCCTCTCCTTCTTCCTTGCGACGTCATCGGCTGAATGCGCATGCGCGGCAGGAGCCGCGCTCGCATTCAGCCGGTCGCATAGGAAAGCATTTAAAATGCTTTCCTATGGACGCTTGCGTGCTCTCACTGTGATTTTCACAGTGAGAAGCACGCAAGCGCCTCTAGCGGCTGTCAATGAGACAGCCACTAGAGGTTTTGGAGGCTGGATTAACCCTCAGTATAAACATAGCAGTTTCTCTGAAACTGCTATGTTTATAAAAAAAAGGGTTAATCCTAGAGGGACCTGGCACCCAGACCACTTCATTAAGCTGAAGTGGTCTGGGTGCCTAGAGTGGTCCTTTAACCTTTTTTCTTTCTTTCGTGTAATGCTCAGATTTTTTCTAAACTGTATATTAATGATTTGGCAAGTGACAATGAAATCTAGTTCAGTCCAGGCACAGCCAGGGCGTACAATGCAAATTAAGATGAGATTGAAAACGATATATATATATATATATATATATATATATATATGGTTTTTATTTTATTTCTTCCACTATGTTCAATGGCAGAAACATTTATAATAAAGATTGGAAGGAGCTAAGATGGAGACGCCCAAGTCCAGTATAGATTTATGGATTTTCAAGACCTCACAAAAACATATTTGCCAAATTAGGGGAAATATGAACAGAATATTTAAATCTTTGGGATGTCCCAGATCCTTTCAAGGCATCATAGGTGTTGCAGGTCTTCTACACTTTTTCGATTCAGCCTAAAAAAAAAAAATTCTAAGAAATATTTCCTTCAATAACTTTTAGAACCAGAAACGTTTAACACAATGTAACCACAAACCAGTTAAGCATAAAACATTTAAACAATTCACCAGTCACATGGTTTGTTTGGCAATTTTTTTTTTATTGCTTGTTTGTGCTTTGAAGTCCACCCAAAGCATGCCAAGAGGTGCTGTAGCCTATGTACATTTTGCAAAAGAAAACAACCTTCACAATGAGAATTAGTAAATCATTTCACTGAATATAAAGCTTGTATTTAGCATATAAAGTATGCTTTTTAATACTAGAGGTGGGTTAACACACACATTATCTGTTCACAGACTCAAGTTATTTTAATAAGACCTGACATTATCCACAAGCTAAAAAGAACAAAAAAAGACAGTATGTATCTTGGTACATCATTCTCTAAAAAAAAAGGGGCGGCCAAAATGTATTTTGCTGCAGTCGCAGAATTGAAAGTCTCATAAAACAGCTTTAAGCTAGAAAAGTATTATGGGGTTTTTAGTCCTGTGTCATCTGGGGGGATAGCTTGGCTACCCCTGATCTAAATTAAAAGCTGTTCATTTTAATCAAACTTTTACTGTATTAAAAAAAAAAAAATTAAACAACTAGGGTAATTACAAAGACATTGCAAATGTAGGCCAGGACAGCCACGCTGCAACAGTAGTTGAATTCATTTTCAACAGGATCTTTCTTATTGGGTAATTTTGGCCAAATTACCTTTGTCCGTGCTCCACAGTTCCCTGTTTATTGATTACATTCCCTATAGTGTTATTCACTAAACTCCACGAGAGCAGAATATGGAAATCTTAATGGCATAATGTAGACAAAAATCAACTGACCTAGAAACCGCTTCAAACTGCTATAATCACAGCAGGGCCAATTCCAACTTTATTCTGCAGTCCTGGTTTTAATTTGCTACTACTTAGTGAATAACACTGCCGTGATAGTGTCTTCTTTCTACAATTTAAATACAGGTAGCTTAAGCAATGGAAGATCTAACTACGCAATTCTCTCTGTAACTCTCATAAACATCATTTGTATGGCATAGATGACTATATGAGTCAAGGTGAGTTAGGCCATTTGTGACTAATTGCCAAAATATAAATATACACAGAAATAGGTTAAATTTACTAGAGTACTTAAAAGTAGTAGATGATGAAGTATGTCCCACCCTACAGAGCCAATTTTTATAGATGTGCTTTTCTTTTATACTGTCTTATTGGTTCTTGGTCTTCGGATTAACCCCTTAAGGACACATGACGGAAATATTCTGTCACAATTCCCTTTTATTCCAGAAGTTGTGTCCTTAAGGGGTCAAAATTTGAGAACCCCTTTATCTATACAGTGCATAGAAACTCTACTAAGTTCTATTATACAACGTAAATGTCTATGTACGTTTAATCGACTCACATACTGCAATTATGATCAAACTCTCACCATAGAGGGCTGTAGACAGTACTTCTCCTATGAGCTATAAAATGATTACGACCATAGGAAAAAAAAGAGGAACGAATAGAGGGTTTTTGAGTATTTTAGCTTGATCGGTAGGCTATTAGTAAGAGAACATTCAAAATCAGTTTCATAGATTTTTTAGAGCCCAAATCCAGACAATTGAGGTTTAACATACCTAGACAAAATATTCAATAATATATCCAAAAATGAATCTGGGCATTTTAATGGGATGGTAAATATATATAGGCCAGAGAAATTATTAAAGTTATGCATTTTTAAAAATATTTATGCGATAATACTTTAACAAGGGTGTGTAACCTTTTTTTTTTCTTTTTGATCAAGATACCAAGTGCATCTTCCATCACCTGCTGTGGTACAAAAACAGTACAATATTAGTGCAACCTAGGGCTTCTGTGCAGGCCAGCATTGCACCCGGAAGAGCATGCTTCTTTTGAAGGCTGTACCTTTTATAAGCCTTTCCACTTGTACAATCTTATAGAGTTCTTCGATTCTATTTCAACGTAAAGACTTTTGGATATAATCCAGGGTAATATGCCTTCTCACAAGCGTTAATTAGTAAATAATTGCCACAATACCCTTTGATTAGGAAGAAAATTATGTTTTCAGACTAAACAAACAATACCTAGCCAGTCCACACCTCTAAGCTTGTTATAATGTTTTGCCAACATGTCTTGTATTTGGTCTACCTGTGAGTGTTATTTTTCCAAGGACGCCAAAGACGTAAAACAGTCACTTTGTCACTCCAAGTAAATTCTCCTGTTCAGTACGTGTTTGTATACTTTTGAAACCCACTGTGTATTCCTGTTGGATTAACTCTGGAGTTTCTTCCAGAATTTGACCTGGAATTCTGAAACTCAATGTGCTTTGATTGACAAACAGCCTAGCACCAGAAGAAATGGGAAAACTGTTTCTTCTGTCCACCACGCAACTTGTCCTCTGAAGAAACTGTAGGAAATTCTCCTCCACTGAGCCTTCTTGGCTAGATAGACCCAGCTGCTCATCTACGGACTGTTTGAGGAAGCATTTGGGTATCCGTATGAGCTCATCTCTAATCTGCCTATTTAGACAACCATAAACAAATGGGTTAACTGTAAAGGATGTGTAGGCAAACAACCTTACAATATTTTCCCACTTGTCTGATGTCTTATATGGGTTGGTTGCTAAAGCATTATGCATGTGATAGAAAAAATAAGGCAACCAACACATAACAAATTGTCCCCCAATTATCATGAGCGTAAACGCTGCCTTTGCACCCCCCAATGTCCTTTCTGGGGATACCCTGTGGGATCTATTTCCAGCCATAATATTAGCCTGACTGCCACTGGAGTTGGACCTTTGGCGAGGACTTGCAGTCCATGATGGTAGAGGTCCATGCTGTAGAGCTGCAATCCTGGCCACCTTGAAGACATTGCAATACACTGTCAGTATGATCAGCAGAGGTAACACAAAATACAGTACAACAAAAAAAGTCACAAACACTTTCCTGTAGTTCCCTGCATTCTTTTGTAAGGAGCACCTGGTGTCATTGGCCAGGCTGGCATTACTGGACTCCATACCTTCTACCTGGGGTGTGAAGAATGGCAGGGTTGATGTCAGCAATGACTGAAACCAGATGAAGACCATAACGGAGACAGCCAGTCCTAGGGTCATCTTCACCTCATACCTCATGGGGTGCACTATATAGTAGTAGCGTTCAATGTTTATCGCAGACACGGTGAGGATGGAGGCGCTGCTGAAGCAGACCTCCAAAGAGACGTAAGCTTGGCACACAGAGTCGCCAAATGCCACTCGTCCGGTGGTCGCCACAATCCCCAGAGGCATGACCGTGATGGCAGCTAGTACGTCTATGATGCACAGGTGCACTACGAAGAGAAATTTTCGCAGTTTGGGCGTTTTAATGATCACGACAGCCACAGCAACGTTTGCAATGACTGCCACCAGGTCCAGCAGGAGGATGAAGCAGACTCCAAGGTAACGGGGGATGCTGTGTGGCTGATGCAGGTCCGCAGCATCCAGCAGGGGGAGAGACGAGCTGTTGGCGTTTAGGTTGCTGCTGTTCAGGGCTGCATCATGTGTCTGCAAAGCCTCCATCCCCAGCACGGTGACCGCGGGAGCTGTGCTCATTTCCCCGGCAGAGATCCAGTGAAGCAGGGCTCTCCCCTTGCTGGCCTCAGTCATCCTTCCTCCCTACCTCCCTGCTTCAGCAGCCGCTTCTGGTGCAGCTCCCCTGTATGGGTGCACCGTTCACCTGAAGGAGGACCCTTTCACATCGCACCGTCCCCTCGGCATTGGGCTGCCAATGCCTTACCTGTAACGATCCAGTATCCCCAGCCCCGCGGGCGTGTTAAACGGGGAGTGCTGGCTTCCTGCACTGGCTCCGACAGAGGGAGGCTGCCTGGGAATATCCATATGATCAGACCTGACGTCAGGTGACAGGAACTGACCCGGGCTGCACTTATTATCACAACGTTCCACGGATGGAATCTTTCCCCCCGGGGATTCGGAACTTGGAATGTGGGCTGCAATGGGTGGATAGGACGGCCACCCAGACTGACACCTAAAAAAGGCTGGAAACACATTATCTTCTCACTAAGCTCCATAGTAACAGGAGAAATAGAATGGGATGCCTCAAAACACCTCTCTCAATGAAGGACTCTGTTTAACTAACACAGGGGACTAAAATACATGTTTTTAGATTACTGCCCTTCTCAAATAAATACACAATACATACATATGTATATAAATCACGATTAAACAACTTAACTGTAATTCAATAATTCAACACTGACACATACCTATCACAGTATCACTAACCAAATTTTGAATCCGCTCTTGCTGAAGTAATCAGGATTGATTATAAATAAACATTGTAAACATATGGTGTATCCTGTAAAGCAGTCATGTCCAAAGTCCGGCCTGTGTTCCGGTTTAATACAGCCCCACAGTTAATTTGGTAAATCTATCTGTTTTGACCCCCAGTGAATCCCCGGGCGTCGCTCAGCACCCCTGGCATCTCTGGATTTGAACACCGCCGTCCTGAGCGGCGCTCAGGGATTCACTGACGGACCTCAGTCTGCGTTCTCGCGATCTGTTAGCCTTCGCGGGATTTGGTGCGCGCGATTGCGGGATTGGTTCCTTCCTGCTGGGACAGAAAGAGAGAATGGACAGAATAAAAAGGGACAGAATAAAGAGAGAAGGGACAGAATAAAGAGAGACAGGATAAAGAGAGAAGGGCCAGAATAAAGAGATGAAATGAAAAGTATGCTGTTTGCAATAAACTTTGCATAAAATAGTTAATTTGCATTCAATTTTAATGGTTCAAAGAATGTTCACTTCATCAAATCTGGCCCTCTTGGAAAAAAGTTTGGGCACCCCTGCTGTAAAGTCACCGCAATTTGCCATTGCAGTGATTCTCCATCAGAGACGCCCAGAGTCCAGCATCAGCAAATCCATTTCTTACGCAACACGTAAAATAGGTTACATTACTGAATCTATTCTGTTTCAAAGCCCACTGAAGTTGTACGAATGACTGTTTCTCAGAAATGGCACTAATTTCGCCCTGCAAGGCTGCCAGGCCAATATCTTTGCCTCATGCATACTAATGGGATTTGATACTTAGATTGTCCCTTTAAATATTGTTAATATGATAATCACTGCATATTAAATGTGTTTACTCAAAGCAGGTCTACATTATATAAATTTGTATTGCATGTTGATAACAGCCAGGGCCACCATTAGGGAGTGACTTTAAGGGTCCGATCGAACAATGGGGCCTGCAGATCAAACCACATTGTGGTACTCCAGCTGTCTGTGCCCCTTAACAGACCACACTGACTGCCCCCTCTTCAATCCTAAAATATAATTGTGGAGAATTCACAAAGAATTACACGATTTATGTTAAAATGACAGTGGCGAATAGGGAGATGTTAGATATATGAACTGATGGAAGGATATAGCTAATTTCACATGACACAATGTGTTGGCAATAAAACCACTGTTTCCTATGATAACAATTTAGCAGAGTACAGATTAAGGGACAGCACACACAAAAATACAGTTTTACATTTTACAAGACTATTAAAAGTTACCCATCTCAGCAAACAATTATAGGGTTTCCATTGCACCATATGGCCATATTGTGTTAAGCCCACCACTGCATCACTGTGCCCCAATACTAGTGGGACCTACACTAATTCCAATGTGAGAGACAAATTACATAGTCCTAGTTCTAAATAACATAAAGTGTATTTAATTAATCTATTGTGAACAATGCTCTTACAACAGATTAATTAAATACACTCGATTTCATTTAGCACTAGCACTATTTAATTTGTCTCCCATCTAAAAATTAGTTTAGAACCCACAGATTTTGGAGTACTGCAGTGGTGGGCTTAACACGATATGGACATATGGTGGAACTGAGTCCCCATATATGTTTGCTGAGATAGGCGATTTTAAAGAGGATCACTATAGTGTCAGGAATACAAGCATGTACAGTGGAACCTCAGAACTTGAACTTAATCCGTTCCAGAAGGCTGTTCGAGTTCGGATTTGTTCAACATAGGAATTAATGTAAATTTGATTATTCCGTTCCAGACCCCCCAAAATTACAGCATTTTAATTAACACTGTTTAATAATGCCTTACATGCATCAAATCATATAGAAAAAAAATAAACACAATGTACAGTAAATTAAATAAAAATGTCGGTTCACTTTACCTGTAATGATGAGAGCTGATGGCGTAAGTGGAAAGGAGAAGAGCTATCATTTTCTGGATGGGGAGTCGCCTTCCGTAATTGCAATAGGTAACTGTTCTGGCGTTCTTTTCCTTGATCGTTTCACACCACTGACACCTGGTTGAGGCTCACT
This sequence comes from Pelobates fuscus, assembly GCF_036172605.1. Taxonomy (NCBI): domain Eukaryota; kingdom Metazoa; phylum Chordata; class Amphibia; order Anura; family Pelobatidae; genus Pelobates; species Pelobates fuscus. Next base: position 41,006,491 of record NC_086319.1, on the reverse strand, counting down.
GGACCTTTTCTTCATATACATTTGTCTATTGAGACTTGCTGTTGCCTATGTTTTAAAATGTGTCTAAAGTGAGACATAGCATTATCATTGAACATGTTTGTAACATGACTTACAGCAGCTTTATCAGGGTGATATTTTTCAACAAAATTTCGCGCACATTTCTTTGATCAGTGCACTAGGAATATGTTCCCTTCCCTCCTTCTCCTCCTCCTCTGAAGACAATTCTTAAGATGCCCTCTTTTGCTGCTCCCTCTGAAGGTCTTGGAGTTCTTCAGTGGTGGGTTCATTTTGGTAATCCTCCACTAACTCCTCCACATCTTCATCACCTCCAAGCCCATTGATTTCCCCAGAGACACAATATCCTCAACAACAAGAGCATACTGTTCAATACCCTCATACACTCTTTCAGCCTCTGGCCACAATTTCCTCCAGGCTGAGTTCATGGTCCTATAAGACACATCTTCCCATGCTTTATCTATGAGGTGTAAACAATGTAAGATATTAATATGAATGGAGCTCTATTTAAAGACTGCACGGAGCTGTTTGCTTACAGAATGGAGCTCTATTTAAAGACTGAATGGAGCTGTTTGCTTACAGAATGGAGCTCTATTTGAAGACTGAATGGAGCTGTTTGCTGACAGAATGGAGCTCTATTGAAAACTGAGTGGAACTCTATTTGAAGACTGAATTAAGCTCTATTTGAAGACTAGATGTAGCTCTGCTGACACGATGGAGCTCTGCTGATTGAATGGAGCTGTTTGCTGACAGAATGAAGCTTTTGCTGGCAGAATGGAGCTCTGCTAACAGAATGAGGCTGTTTGCTGACAGAATTGAGCTCTGCTGACAGAATGGGCTGCTTGCTTAGAGAAGAGAGCTGTTTCCTAACAGAATGGAATGGCGATGCATCATACTAACAAGGTCCCAACGAGTTTACCAACAAGATTTCCATAGAGGTTAATGCCGCGTAATGTGTTCGGGTACCGAGGACCGTTCGTGTACCGAGACATTTTTTAGTTCGACTTCCGAATTGTTCGAGAACGGGACCGTTCGACTTCCGAGGTTCCACTGTATTCCTAACACTATAGTGCTGAAGTGGCTGGTCAGGTCCTGGGCTCTCCTCAGATTGCATTGAAAAGGTGATTTTACTTACCCTTTCTTCATCGCTGGCTTTGCCTTCATGGTTGAGATCATCAGTCCCATAGGAAATCATTGGGAGGCTACTGCGCATATGTAACAAAACTCAGTGCTGCGTCAATCAGCATCTCCTCATAAATGTGTTTTGAATCAATACATCTCTATGGGGAGCGTTCAGCATCTCCATTCAGAGCATGGGGACGCTGGACATAGGTGCTGCACATTGTACAGCACTGACACAGGAAGCACCTCTAGTGGCTGTCTGAGTGACTGTACCTGGAGATGTTGCTAGGCAGCATTGTAAACACTGCCTTTTCATTAAAAAGGCAGCGATTACATTGAAAAGCCTATAGACAAGCTATAGACACAAGAGCCACTACTTTCATTTTTGCCACCGCTGCTGACAAATGCATGTTCTGGATGTGCCCACATTTCCCCTTTTCTCTAACAATTTAGCAGAAGTCCTATAGGAGTAGGGAGTGACAATGCCAATTTCCTCCTTCTGTGTGGTGGTTTAAGAAACTGATGACCATAGGAGAGCTATGCAGCTGCCATCTTGTGGTGCAAATCATAGGAGACAGAACCCAGTCACACCAAGGAGTTTACTACAAAGGTCTTTATTGGAGAACAAAGTACAGCATCGTTTCGGTTTGTAAAGAGCCTTTATCAAGCCTTATCAGTAAAGACTGCCATCAAGGTAAGCAGGTGCTTACTTACCTTTTCTGAAGGTCATGATAGTGGGGATTTGAACTCATCAATGTTTTATTGGCCCATGGTAAAATGTGCCAATGTTTCCTTATTAACCCCTTAAGGACCAAACTTCTGGAATAAAAGGGAATCATGACATGTCACACATGTCATGTGTCCTTAAGGGGTTAAAGGGACACTATAGTCACCAGAACAACTACAGCTTAATGTAGTTGTTCTGGTGAATATAATAGCTCCCTTCAGGCATTTTCATGTAAACACTGCGATTTCAGAGAAAAGGCAGTGTTTACATTGCCCCTAGGGACACCTCCAAGTGGCCACTCCTTAGATGGCCACTGGAGGTGCTTCCTGGCTCAGTGCTGCATAGTAGGCAGCTCTGCTGTTCAGTGTCCCCACGCACTGCATGCAGACGCTGGATTTTCCTCATAGAGATGCATTGATTCAATGCATCTCTATGAGGAGGTCCTGATTGGCCAAAATGGCATTTGGCCCCGCCCCTGTGCCAATTTTAGCTAGGCTAAAAATCGGGCAATTTGATGATGTCCCAAAGGGGGTGGAGTCAGCGCAGGCAGACCCTCGCAGCGCTGGAAATAAGGTGGGTTTTAAACTTTTATATTGGTTCGAAGGGGGAGGAGGGGCAAGCCACCTATATGGTGGATTAAACACTATAGGGTCAGGAATACATGTTTGTGTTCCTGACCCTATAGTGATCCTTTAATTTGTGAATCACAGGGGAGTGTGTCCCCAATTGACTTGCAAAAGTCATCCAAGAGATGTGTGATTTTTTTTAGCCTTCACTTCCCTATTTTCATGAGGCAAAATATCACATCAGTTATTAGTATGTAAAGTAGACAATTCCAAGAATTCTAAAAGGCATTGTTTTCTGGGGTAACATTGTTGAAATAATGTTTTGCACTTTTAAGTTTGTCTGAGATCAAAGGTTTCTGCATTGGTGTTGATTTGCTTAACACTGTAAATTGATTCCTAAGCAGGGCCGGTGCTACCATAAGGCGGCCCAGGCGGCCTCCTTAGGGCACACCAGCCCTGGGGGCGCAACATCAGGGTGACCGGAAGAAGGGAAGCGCACTTGTAACGTGGACCGAGTGCAGCCCAGAGATTCCCACCCGCAGAGCCCAGCCTCTGCCTGTCCACCTCCTACACTGGTGTCTGCCGCAGGTTGTGTGGAGGGGGCGGGGATATGACATCATATTCCTGCTCCCTGTGTACCACACAGCGCGGCTGGTGCCCAGTGATGGGGCTGGGCTGCCCGACAGGACTCCACAGAGCCAGAGAGCATGCACCCCAGGGACAAGATTGAACTGATGTAAGTATGTAATTATGTATGTATGTATGTCTCTGTATGTATGTCTCTGTATGTATGTATGTCTGTCTGTATGTCTCTGTATGTATATATGTCTCTGTATGTATGTATGTATGTCTGTCTGTATGTCTCTGTATGTCTGTCTGTATGTCTCTGTATGTACAAAAACAAGATGTGCTTTAACTGCAGACTTTCAGCTTTAATTTGAGGGTATTTACATCCAAATCAGGTGAATGGTGTAGGAATTACAACAGTTTGTATATGTGCCTCCCACTTTAACAGTCATAAATCAAACTTTCACTTTTTAATACTTGGTTGCAAATCCTTTGCAGTCAATTACAGCCTGAAGTCTGGAACGCATAGACATCACCAGTAGTGATGTCGCGAACATAAAATTTTCCGTTCGCGAACGGCGAACGCGAACTTCCGCAAATGTTCGCGAACGGGCGAACCGCCATAGACTTTTTCTGGCCACAATAGTGATGGAAAAGTTGTTTCAAGGGGACTAACACCTGGACTGTGGCATTCCAGAGGGGGATCCATGGCAAAACTCCCATGGAAAATTACATAGTTGATGCAGAGTCTGGTTTTAATCCATAAAGGGCATAAATCACCTACCATTCCTAAATTGTTTGGAATAACGTGCTTTAAAACATCAGGTATGATGTTGTATCGATCAGGTAGTGTAAGAGTTACGCCCGCTTCACAGTGACAGACCAAACTCCCCTTTAACGCACTGCAAACAACCGCAAACAGTCCATTTGCACAACTGCAAACTCCCCAGTTGCAACAAGGTTGGATACCAAGCTAGCCATGTCCCATTCCTTGTCCTCACTGATGTCATTGAAGGTCTCTTCCTCCACCCAGCCACTTACAACACCAAGGGTCCCCGAAAGGTGACAACAAGCCCCCTGTATTTTTTTTTTAAATGTACACTATTGTTACACCAGATATGAGTTGCACTGGTGTGACTCTGTGCCCTGGCAGGCCTTGAAACGCACACGTGTGAAGGAAACTGACTGCTATTATTTCACAGTCAAATTTCTAGTTTTTTTTTTAATGTACACTACTGTTACACCAGATATGAGTTGCACTGGTGTGACACTGTGCCCTGGCAGGCCCTGAAACGCACACATGTGAAGGAAACTGACTGCTATTATATTACAGTCAAAAAAGTTTATTTTTTTTTTAAATGCAAGCTATTGTGACAACAGATATGAGTGGTGGCACTGGGCAAGTGGGCACAGTATACGCTTTTGGGGGTGCTGTCCTTACAGCAGAGATCAGATGAGTCCTTCAGGACTGTAGTGGACACTGAATACACTAGCCTAGCTATCGATTTCCCTATTAAATCAGCAGCAGCTACACTGTCCCTCCTCTCACTAAGAATGCAGCTTCTGGGGGGCGGGGCCTAGCTGTCATGGAGGAAAGACGCACTTCATGTGAGCTCCCTCAATATCTCACTTTAAGCAGCTATCAACAAGCGAATTTCACCCCAGAAGGGGATGACCCAGCAATGTTGCTCCTACCTGACCGATCCGACATGCTTAATAGCGGTCAGCAACTCGACAGAGTCTCACTTACCTCCGCGTGACAAGTGTGGCCTGGTGCTCACCGGGAGGGAGAGGCGGCCGATCTCCCGATCCTGGGATGCCCAGGAGCAGCTTCTTCCCGGCAGGAGCTCCGTTATCCCCCCCCCCTCGGACCGGTGGGGGTTATCCCGGTCCACCCCTGAGAGGCTGTCTGGATCTAATGGACGCACACAGCACAGCCGCCCAGGCTGACATACTCATCTGCGACTCTCCCAATATGGCGGGAGCCGTGTGTCCTCCTGGTACCAGCAAAGCATGGCAGGATATTGAGTCTAAGCTGGACGGACTCTTTAATCAATTTTGGAAGCAAATAACAAGCAGGAAGCCCCAACAAGCTCCACCACAGCCCCAACAAGCTCCACTAAAGCTAAGCGAAGCAGTCCCCATTAAAATCCACCAATGCAAAAGGCGTCGAAGACGGGACCGGAGGCACAAACAGAAATGCAGAGCCTGCCCCACGTCAAGCACTCGCCTCCACCTTAAGCCACCACAATCCCGCACCGGACGTGAAGCACCACCGGGACAGATCCGACCACCCGACAAAACAAGCTTCCACCAGCTCAAGCCGCGAACCCGGCACTCAGCCAGAGACTTGCCTTTGTTGTTCCAGGTATCAGGGACTCCCAGGGTCTGCACCTGGCGCCCAGAAGGTATCGGATGAGCACAAGCAGTAAACAGCAGCCTGCCAAGCATGTCCCACTATAGCCGATCCTCCACACCATGCCTTTGATCACATGAACTGCTCTCTGCACATTAACTAATCGTAAAGTAGCAAGCATTTAAATATGTCATTATTTCACCTCCTAAAGAGTTTATTGTCGTAGTTCCTTACATGCCTTTACCTTAACCGTTCATGTATTATGTTATTCACTAGTCTTATCTCATGGGGCGACTCACACTTTATTTATAACTAGTGGTGGAGCTGCTGATATAAATGATATAAATACACAGTTGATAACGTGCAAGCTACACCCTAAACAGGACCGCCATCTTTCACAACAATGTACTGCTATATACTCATACCCTCAGTGCAACTAGCCATGATATATGCACGTTCAGCCTAGCATGCTCAAATATAACACACTTCTGTCTAAAAAAAAATATAAAAAAAAGAATGCAGCTTCCGAATGAATCTAAAATGGATGCCGTCCAGGAGGTGGGAGGATCTGAGAGGGAGGGTCTGCTGCTGATTGGCTGGAATGTGTCCCCTGACTGTGAGGTACATGGTCAAAGTTTACTCAATGATGACGAATAGGGGCGGACCGAACATCGCATATGTTTGCCGTCCGTGACGAACGCGAACAAGCTATGTTCGCCAGGAACTATTCGCCAGCGAACCGTTCGGGACATCTCTAATCACCACATGCTGGGTTTCATCCCTGGTGATGCTCTGCCAGGCCTCTACTGCAACTGTCTTCAGTTCCTGCTTGTTCTTGGGGCATTTTCCCTTCAGTTTGGTCTTCATCAAGTGAAATGCATGCTCAATCGGATTCAGGTCAGGTGATTGATTTGGCCATTGCATAACATTCCACTTCTTTCCCTTAAAAAACTCTTTGGTTGCTTTTGCAGTATGCTTCGGGTCATTGTCCATCTGCACTGTGAAGCGCCATCCAATGAGTTCTGAAGTATTTGGCTGAATATGAGCAGATAATATTGCCTGAAACACTTCAGAATTCATCCTGCTGCTTTTGTCAGCAGTCACATCATCAATAAATACAAGAGAATCAGTTCCATTGGTAGCCATACATGCCCACTCCATGACACTACCTCCACCATGCTTCATTGATGAGGTGGAATGCTTTGGATCATGAGCAGTTTCTTTCCTTCTCCATACTCTTCTCTTCCCATCACTCTGGTACAAGTTGATCTTGGTCTCATCTGTCCATAGGATGTTGTTCCAGAACTGTGAAGGCTTTTTTAGATGTTGTTTGGCAAACTCTAATCTGGCCTTCCTGTTTTTGAGGCTCACCAATGGTTTACATCTTGTGGTGAACCCTCTGTATTCACTCTGGTGAAGTCTTCTCTTGATTGTTGACTTTGACACACATACACCTACCTCCTGGAGAGTGTTCTTGATCTGGCCAACTGTTGTGAAGGGTGTTTTCGTCACCAGGGAAATAATTCTACGGTCATCCACCACAGTTGTTTTCCATGGTCTTCCGGGTCTTTTGGTGTTGCTGAGCTCACCAGTGTGTTCTTTCTTTCTAAGGATGTTCCAAACAGTTGATTTGGTCACACCTAATGTTTTTGCTATCTCTCTGATGGGTTTGTTTTGTTTTTTCAGCCTAAAGATGGCTTGCTTCACTGATAGTGACAGCTCTTTGGATCTCATATTGAGAGTTGACAGCAACAGATTCCAAATGCAAATAGCACACTTGAAATGAACTCGGGACCTTTTATCTGCTCCTTGTAAATGGCATAATGAGGGAATAACACACACCTGGCCATGGAACAGCTGAGCAGCCAATTGTTCCATTACTTTTGGTCCCTTGAAAAGTGGGAGGCACATATACAAACTGTTGTAATTCCTACACCGTTCACCTGATTTGGATGTGAATACCCGCAAATTAAAGCTGAAAGTCTGCAGTTAAAGCACATCTTGTTCATTTCATTTCAAATCTATTGTGGTGGTGTATAGAGCCAAAAAGATTAGAATTGTGTCGATGTCCCAATATTTATGGACCTGACTGTATGTATGTATGTCTCTGTCTGTATGTCTCTGTATGTATGTATGTATGTCTCTGTATGTATGTATGTATGTCTCTGTATCCATGCATGTATGTATCTGTATGCATGTGTGTAACTGTGTGCCTTAATGTCTCTATGTATGGATGTATGTATGTGTCTGTGTGTCTCTGTATGTCTTTGTATGCATGTTTCTGTATGTATTTGTCTGTATGACGGTTTGCCTCTGTATGTATGTATGTTTGTATGTATGTTTCTGTATGGCTGTATGTCTCTGTACGTACGTATGTATGTGTATGTATGCCTGTATGTCTGTGTATGTATGTTTCTGTATGCCTGTATGTCTCTGTATGCCTGTATATATGTATGTGTCTGTATGGCGGTATGTCTCTGTATGAATGCATGTCTTTGTATGCCTGTATATATGTATGCCTGTATGCTTGTATGTCTCTGTATGTATGTATGTATGTATGTGCCTGTATGTCTTTGTATGTATGTCTCTGTATGCCTGTATGTCTCTGTATGCCTGTATGCCTGTATGGCGGTATGCCTCTGTATGTATGCATGTCTTTATATGCCTTCATGTCTCTGTATGCATGTATGTCTTTGCCTGTATGTCTGTATGTCTCTGACTGTATGTGTCTGTGTCTGTATGTCTCTGTATGATTATTTCTGTGTTTGTATGATAGTGTACCTGTGTGACTGAAAAATGGTGCCTGTGGCTTGGGAGGAAATACACACAGGTGAAAATGCATTTTTTTTTTTTTTTTAAAGATGGGTGAGGGGCGCCAAAATGCATCTTCGCCTGTGTAACTAAAAATCCTAGCACCGGCCCTGTTCCTAAGGAGTGCATACATCGGGCTACTGGGATGAGCACTTTTAAAAGGGTTTTTCAGTGGTTTCAACAACAAGGTTATCTCAAATGCAGAACATTACTTTAAAACTGTTGTGTCCAGGAAATCAATTCTGGCTTCATGATGGACGATAGTACAAACTGAATGTCTGTAGAAAAATAATTAAAAACCTGAAAGGACAAAGACTTTAATGTTGAACTACATCATACCAACAAGTATATATGTTCCTGGAAAAGCAGAAGAGGATAAAGCAATTCTACCTCAAATTAAATAATGAAAATATTGATGCATGTGGGGGTCCAGTTTGAGCCAATAGCAGTCTCTTTTGTTTGAAAGTAGAAATTTCTTGAGAATACAAAATAATTACATTGCTAATTAACACAATAGATCAACATTTGTTTGTGTGTGAAAAATGCAAAAAAATTATTTGAACGCCAGATTTGGCCAGTATTTGTGACTAGGTGGCTACAAAAAAAGACTGGACATACCCCATTTGCAATACCTTGGCTTGTCTACTTTTGCAAATGGTATGCCATCATGGGGGTAATTTTCTTTCCTGGGCTACCATACGGTCTCAAAGGCAACGTAACCAATCTGGCAAATTTCAATGTGAAAAAACTGAAACACAAGTCTTATATTTGACTCTGTAACTTTTGAAAACACCATAAAACTTGTACATGAGGGGTACTGTTATACTCAGGAGACTTCGCTGAACACAAATATTAGTGTTTCAAAACCGTAAAACGAATCACAGCAATAATATCGTCAGTGTAAGTGCCGTTTGTGTGTGAAAAATGCAAAATAATTTCACTTTCACTGACGATATAAGTGTATCGTTATGATACATTTTACTGTTTTGAAGCACTAATATTTGTGTTACCTGTAACCCCATGTACAGGTTTTATGGTGTTTTCAAAAGTTACTGGGTTAAATATAGTGTTAGCAAATTAAATTCTCTGGACTTTCTGCCTGGGATATCAGGCAGGTCCCGCAAATTGTAATTAATAAAATGACTTAATTATGTAAAAAATAATGCATAAATATATACGTAGAATTAAAATATATATATATATTTTGAAATCATTTTTATTTATATATACGTATATATATATATATATATAGTGATATATACATATATATTTATGTATATAGATATATATATTATTTTGCTCTAAGTGTATTTTGATATCAATATATATATATATATATATATTCAAAATCAAAATTACACATATATATATATATATATTAATTATTTATTTTTAATTATTTTTAATTTTAAAATTTTTAACGTAGTTATATATAAAATGTAAAATAAATATATATATATATATATATATATTTACTTAATATCATTCGACGTGTATTTTGATATTAATATATATATATACATATATATATATATATATATTAATATTAAAATACACTTAAACAGTGTATGTATGCGTACATATATATATTTGTGTACGGCACATTCCGAGGACGTAAGGAAAACAGGGTTAAAAATAAGTAGTTCCTTAATAGCAAGTCAGTTGAGGTGTGCCGAAACTGACGTAAGGTTAGGCTTGTAAAAGAGGGCCCACCTAGGAAAATGATAAAATTGAGGGTGCGGTGGGAGGGGCACTTCCGAGATCGTCGAAGACAGGTAAGCAGGGGCTCACTGGGTTTAAATAGGGAATTTAAGTGCCTCCCACAATTACAGGCCAAGCCTTCTATTTGTGTACGGCACATTCCGAGGACGTAAGGAAAACAGGGTTAAAAATAAGTAGTTCCTTAATAGCAAGTCAGTTGAGGTGTGCCGAAACTGACGTAAGGTTAGGCCTGTAAAAGAGGGCAAAAATAATAACCATTAAAACAAAATGCGTTTATTAAGCGGTACATCATTTAGTCATATCACAGAAAGCCAGCCTTATCTCTTTCTCTGGATTGGGAATGTATCTGTTGTATGCGGATGATTTCCACCTCCCCATATTTTTAATTATGTGTGTCGGTACATGATTACCTGAGGCAGCTGTGGCTGCTCCAATACGAAAAGAATGGCCCGAGAATGAACGTGGGTTTTGTCCCAAGCGGAGTAAAAGGGTGCGTATGTAAAGCATGAAGATTTTAGTGGTCAGGGGTTTCCCTAGTATAGCTAGAAGTGGGCTATCAGGAACGGAATTAGCTTGGGCTGCTACTAGCTTATCCAATACACGGACGGGACACCATTTGGTTGAAGTGGGATAAAAGTTAATTTCCACTGGTGGGCCTGTTTGGCTTGTTTTGGTACGGGTAATGGACAATGTGTAGTGGTCTAGTTTTTTAATTAAGTGTTTCTTTTGGAGGCACGAGCTGAAATCAGAAGCTCTCTCTACAGTGAATTCTTTGGGTCTCAAGAAACCATAAAAGGCTAGAAAAGCCGCTGATTTGATAACGAGGTTTGTGATATGTTCGAAAGGGGACGTGTCGAGTACATCGGATATATTCTTAAATAGCTTACTATCTATGGGAAGGCGTTTAGTGGGTATGTGTACTGACAAGTTATGAATGCCTTTGAGGACACTTTTAAGAGGGTAGGAAGATAGGAAAGGAGACTTGTTGGGAAAGGAGGTTAACATGTAGTGTTGGATTCCCGTTAAGTAGAGTTTGATTGTGTTGTAAGCTAGATTAAGAGAAAAGTGGCAAAAAGTTGTGAAAGCAACCATGGTTTCAACAGAAAACGAACGAAACACATAAACAGTTCATATGCTCTGTAATAGGCTTTCCTTGTGTTAAGGGATAGACCCGCCTGCGCAAGCGTGCCGCTTAGTTGTAAGAGAGAGCTTAAAGAGAGTGAGCAAGTGATTAAGGCTGCGTGGAGTGCAGTGGTGTGGTTCAATGGTGAGGAAGTCGTCTAAATAATGAATGACAACTGGGCATCTGCAGAAGTTCAGGAGAAGCCATGTTAACGTTTCGGCGAACAGGTCAAATAACTTGGGGCTACTTTTGGAGCCGAAAGTAAGCCTGGTAGCGAAATAGTAGTTGTCTTGCCACTTAACTCCATGCAGATGCCAGAGTGATTGATAAATGGGAAGTAACTTAAAGGCGTTAGTAATATCTGACTTACTTAACCAGGCTGCCTTCCTGGAGTTAATAATCGCTTGAATGGCATCATCGATTCTAGCGTATTGAAGAGAAAAATCTTCTGACGGGGTTAGTGCATTCAGGCTAGGTGTGGGAGAAGCGTGTGGTGCAGAAAAGTCAATAATAAGTCTCTTTTTGTTGTTAAACTTCCCCGTGGCGATACCTAGAGGGTTAGTTCTCCATGAGGAGAAAGGAGGAATAGTGAAAGGGCCTATCATGAAGCCGTTATCTACTTCTTTCTGTAAGAGTACTTGTAGGGTGTCGGGGTCTGTGAGAGCTGACTGAAGGTTGGGGCACTCCAAGATGCCTGAGGGGAGAGAGACAAAGCCTGTGTGAAACCCGTGAGTGAACCCTGACGTGAGAAATTCCACCAAATGTAAAGAAGGATGATTAGCCAGGTAACGTTGTAAACTCGGTATGTTTATTGGAGTGGATGCCTTTTTAGGGTACAATTTGTTAGGGCACATCGTCTTGGCATGTGCCCTGAAACAAAGCGAGCACACATGCAGCAGTCTACAAGCACTGTAACTACAACCCCCAGCATTGAAATTATTGCAGACCTGAGCTTTGCCCAAGAACACTAGTGGCCTGCCTAATTTGTCTCTTATTTCCTTCTGGTTGGAAGTTGACTGAAAATCGGAGTTGGCGTTACTGGTAGAGGGGATAGCTACATTTTCAGGACAGAAATTAATCGAGTGAGCTGCAGACGAGCATATGGCACAGGAAGGGGTTTTGAGACCTGCAAAATGCATAAGAAACAACTCCGTGTCCAGCTGACCCCAGTCCGTGACTGTATTATACTGAGACAATGAAGCGGCTGACCTAGAGGAGAATGACTTGTGATAGTCGTAAAAGGCAAAGCCCCCGTACTTATAAGCTAGCTCTATCACCTTGTGTAGGTATAAGTCTAGCTCCTCTCTGCGGAGGGGAAAAGCAGTACAGATAACGTCTCTGTATAGGCCAAATGCCAAGACAAACTCGGGAATGTTAAGTTTCCTATTCAACCTAGGGTCTCTGGCCCTCATTACTACTGATAGATCCTCAAACGTGTACGCCCTGTTTTCTACCACGTCTTGAGCCGCTATCAGTAGCGAGGCCAAGTTAACATCCTTTCCCTCTATGATGTCACGTCTGAGAGACTGCGGTATTAGGTGAATAGGATTAATAACGTTAGTAACTTTCCTAGCCGGTAGAGGGTTACTGTTACCTCCTAGGGCGGGCGTGGGTTGGGCAACCGGCCCGGGAATCTCGGGGACTGTAGGAACATTATTAGCTTCCAGGTTATCCAATCTATTATTGATAGTGGCAACTGAGGACACTAGGGAGGCCATCATGGCGTGTAACTCAGCCAGGCTATTAAGTACATTAACCTGTGAACTAGGGCCAGGCCTTTCGTTATCCTCAGTAGAGCTCAATAAACGAAAAAGTTCATTCTTCCTGGCTGAAGCCGGATAAGGGATATTCCTCTTTTTTAGTTCAGCGGTAATCTTAGGGATAGTCCAGGAGCGATAGCTGGAAGCTGGACTTGGAGGGGTTGGTTGCCTTCTCTGTGTGCCCGACCTGAGAGGGGTGCTGGTAACCGACAGATTGTCTTCTAATACCGAAGCGTTGGACATTCTAAGGGGGGCAGAGAGGGTGAGTTTAGTACTGAAATGTAAACAGCTGGAGGGACCCCGCTTACTAGGTTAGTGCCCATAGGCGAAATTGTATTAACTTAGCTTCAGTTGGTGGCAGATGAGGCCCTAACTACTTGCCAAGTGGCTATGAGAGGCACTATCTATGATTTGGCTCGTGGGGCCTTGGTGCCACTGAGGTGGGTGGCGGGGTGTTGGCCTCTCGGTGACACGTAAAAGAAGTAAAACGTTTGGCCGTGACTGGTGAGGCCCTAACTAAGTTTTGAAGCAAGGCTATAGCTATGCGTTGGGACGATTGGCCTGAACCTCCGAACGTAAGGGCTGACCTTATGCCTTGCGGGACCTCTAAACTTATAGGCAAAGAGGCCTATGGGAACATACCTAAGTTGGCGGGAGAATTACAACTAGTCCTCAAAACCCCCCCCCCCCCCCGGGACACACCAATAACATACCTGCAGAGGAAGGAATACTTTACTTGACCTAATAATGGACTATTATCCTGAAGGGAACCAACGGAACTAAAGGGAAAGAAACGTGACCTATTTATGAAACGTACTATTTAATTACAATATACTCACAAATGAACTGGGTGACACAGAGGCCTACCTCTTTAACAAAGCTGCGAACACGTATACCCGCGAAGGGCCACTTGCGAGAAGTGTCAGTACTAGTAAGGACTACAACAGAAAATAGGACATGAACAGCCATTAAATCAATGGACACAACATACCCCCTATTATACTACTTTGCTATTTATGACTTTAAGGGGACCATATAAACCACTTTAAATACAGAAGTTTAGAATACTGGGCAACACAACAACCGCCTAAACCCCTCTTGTAAACGTAACTACTAAATTTATTGCTAAAAATGTGAACAACATCCAGAAAACGAAACAGAATGAAGGTATTGCACCAAACTGAATGAAAAACGTATGGCAACCCGGTCCGGCTAAACGAGACTACGAGGTGTAAGTGTAACTGAACGTGTTACACTGACCGAGATTGCAGGAGCGGAGTGAAGCCGAGCCCGTGAGCGACAGGGCTAAACTTACGATTTCGATGCCGTCCGTGTAAGGCAAAAGCGTTATACTCACGAATACAGCCGCAGAGCGTTTGAACCGGGCTGCCGGCGGGCGGGAAACTGACGTCACGGATCTGTAAACCGGAAGTACACTGAAGCACTTCCGAGATCGTCGAAGACAGGTAAGCAGGGGCTCACTGGGTTTAAATAGGGAATTTAAGTGCCTCCCACAATTACAGGCCAAGCCTTCTATATATACTTAGAACATATATATGATCTAAGTATATATTATTTAATTTTAAACTGTGTTTTAACTTAATTTTAGTTTGTTTCAGGCAGCAGGGGGACCTGCTGGCACTGCTATGGACGGCTATTCCGCCTATGTGATCGTTAGGTCCTCGCAAGGACCTCGCGATCACATGGCCCAGGAGGGCAGCAGGGGGACTCCCTGGGATGCCAGGTAAGTGAATAGGACGGCGTGGACATGCTATGCTGCCTGCTGGCGTTTAGAGCCGGGTCCCCAAGGACAGCATAGCATGCCCTCCTTAAGGGGTTAATAGAAGGTCTTTAAAGTTTTTAAACTGCTCTATGATGATGCATATGTAGTATATGAGTTCAAAGCCAAGGTAGTGTTGGGATTTTTAATGCACCTCTTTTTATTTTTATTTTATACATGACAGTCATAAGAAGGATATATATTTTGAACCAATGCTAGAGTGAATGGGGTATAGTGACTCAAAAGATAAGGGTAGTGTAGAAAAAAAGATTGCTAGGATAGTATTCACTGAGGACTTAATGTTTTGTTTAGATGACAGATGCAGGAGAGGAATCAGGGTGCGGGAAAAGAAAGCTGTTCACAGCAGTGGCGTACGCATGACCCATGGGGCCCAGGTGCGAAAATTGATCCGTGCCCCCCCACCCCCGTGCTTACTCTGCGCAGGCCGGGGCCGCAACACATGGCGGCGGGCACCTGGTTGCAGGGGTCGCAGGGGTTGCACACACACTTAAAGGACCACTACAGACACCCAGATCACATCA
This sequence comes from Pelobates fuscus, assembly GCF_036172605.1. NCBI lineage: Eukaryota > Metazoa > Chordata > Amphibia > Anura > Pelobatidae > Pelobates > Pelobates fuscus. The sequence goes on along the minus strand of NC_086319.1, from coordinate 40,991,400 downwards.
GCTCAATTAAGTGGTCTGGGTGCCAGGTCCCTCTAGTTTTAACCCTGCAGCTGAAAACATAGCAGTTTCAGAGAAACTGCTATGTTTAACTGAGGGTTAATCCAGCCTTTAGTGGCTGTCTAACTGACAGCCGCTAGAGGCGCTTCCGCAATTCTAAGACACTGAACGTCCATAGGAAAGCATTGAGTAATGCTTTCCTATGGGCGGTTTGAATGCGTGCGCGGCTCTTGCCACGCATGCGCATTCGGAGCTGAGAGGCGGAGGGATCCCCAGCGCCATGGGAGTCCGACGCTGGAGAAAGTGCTGAAGACACACACATTTACTGACAGAGACACACTCAGCGACAGACATACACTCTCACTGACAAACACACACTCACTAACAGACTTCAGACTCACTAACACACACACACAGTAACACACTCACTGACACTCACTAGCAGACACACACTCAACAGACACACTCACTGACACTCACTAGCAGACACACACACTCTAACACACACACCAACACACACACTAACAATCACACTAACACACACGCACACTAACACTCACACTAACACTCACACTAACACACACACTAACACACACACTAACACACACACTAACACACACACTAACACACACTAACACTCACACATGTTTTTTTTTATTTAATCCCCCCAGCCTCCTTACCTTTTGGAGTGCTGAGGGGATTCCCTGGGGTCCAGTGGTGCTGCTGGGCTCCTGGGCGGCCAGTCACTGGGCGGGCAGGCTGGCGGGCACGCGAGGGAGCACTCTCCCCTGAGTGCTTCCTCTTCAGCTCCCTCGCGCGCCGCGTAGGGATGCCGGCGCCGGAAGAAGATTCCGGCTCCGGTATCAGTGCGGCGCGCGAGGGAGCTGAAGAGGAAGTACTCAGGGTAGAGCGCTCCCTCGCGCGCCCGCAGGACCGGCCGTGGGGTGACAGCAGGGCCAGCCTCAGAGGGCCCTGAGGTGGCCGGCTCCTGGGCCCCCCAGGAGAAGAGGCTGGCCTTAGTGGGTACATACCGGGTCGCAGAGGCATCCGACCCTGGTATGTACGCCACTGGTTCACAGTTTAATTGATATGCTTTCCTAAAGAAGTACATTTTCAAAGATTTTTTAAAGGAGTGGAGACTGGGTGAAAGTCTAACAGAGAGGGGATTAAGCTAACAGAGCTGTATTACTGGCACTATCGCTATCCCTGTGTCCCCCCCTTCCTCACGCCCCTCCACCTCTGTGTTAAATAAAGGGTTAAAAACCCTTCATTTACATACCTTATCCCAGCATTGCTGTCCCTCAGCCCTGGGTCGATGCTCTGCCCCCTCCTGCATCCCACAACAAACAGGCGCTAATGCGTGCATTAGAACTCCCTATAGGAAATCATTAAATCAATGCTTTCCTATGGGGGAAAATCTGACGCTTGAGGTCCTCATGCAGAGCCCAGGAAGTGATCTGGGTGCCTATAGTGTCCCTTTAAATATTACATGTACCTTTATGTGCAGTGAGCAGAGACTTTAAATATTACAATGTACCTTTATATGCAGTGAGCAGAGACTTCTGTTTGACACTGAGTTATAGTGTTTGTAAAGGAACACACTATAGCCTTGTTATCATTCAATAGTAAAGTTCAGAGGGCATATTCCTGAAAAAATTGATAGACTAATATGAGCTTTCAAGGTTGTTTTCTTAGGGTATCCCTTGGAAAGGGACCTTGGCATCAGAAGTCAGATATGTGGTGTTTGATATCACACATTCAAAGTCTATGTGCCTATCCTTAGAATAACTCTCTAAACATTATGTGATCGAAAACTTCTGACTAGCTCCATGGATTTATAATCAGTATCTCAGATAAAATAGATGTGTTAATGGGTGAACTGTATAATAAACAATATATGGCTAAAACCCATTTTAATACAATTCTTTTTTTGTTTATTTACCTTTTATTGGTTTTCATCAATAAAGATACAATTTAAGGTACATCATATTGACATCAAAGGTGTTAAGTTGCACACAGAACCAATGTATCGAACAGCATTCCAGTAATTAGTTTACATCAAAACTCAAACTTTTTTTAAGCCAACAGACACTAACAGTTTCATCCAATCCGATAGTGGCCATCATCCCAAATGGCTTGCAGGAATTCCAAAAAGCCAATATACGAGATTGAGACGGAACTGTTCCAACGAGGAACTATACGTGGAGCAAGTAGACCTCCTGACTAAAAAATTTGTAGAAAAGGGCTATAAGAGAAACCAATTAGAATTGGAGGCCCAACGAATTAAAAACATTAACAGAGGGGACCTTTTGATTGATAGACCCAAACAACTAAAGGGACTAAAGAACCCATTTGAATATTCATTTAACACACAATATAACTCTAAAGCCTTCTCAATTAACAAAATAATTAAGAAGCATTGGTCTATCTTGCAACATGATGAATTCTTGGGATCCCGATTGCCAGATATACCCAAGATTATATACAGAAAGGGGAGAAATCTATCAACCCATCTTGCGCCTAGTTTATTTCAACCAACAAACAAAAGTGGGGTGAGAAACAGCATAAATAGCAGAAAGGGATTTTATACCTGTGGAAAATGCAAGGCATGTAATTTGATGCCAAGACACACACAAGGTTTTAAAAGTACAACAACTGGAGAGGAATTTAAAATAAAAGGTTACACCACTTGTTTATCTACCAATGTAGTATATCTACTTATGTGTGGATGTGGGGCCCAATATGTGGGTAGAACAGGACGGAAAGCAAAGGTGCGCTTCCTAGAACATCTAAATAATATAAGAAAAGGCGTTCAGAACCATTCAGTCCCTACACACTGCAACTCATGTCCAAAATTTAAAATGTGTAATTTATCATGGACAATCATAGAGCAGGTTTATTTAGATGTAAGAGGAGGGGATATTACCACCAAACTTAGACAAAGGGAGGGATTCTGGATCCATAGACTAAAAACCCTTCAACCATTCGGGTTGAATGTGGATTTTGATTTAATTTGTTTTTTATAATTTTTTAAAATTTTTTATAATTTTTTATTAATTTTTTATTAATTTTTTATTAATTTTTTATTATTTATTATTTTTATTATCATTATTTTTATTTTTATTTTTATTTTTATTTTTATTTTTATTATTTTTACATTATTATTATTCCATTATTTTCAGTTTTGAGTGATCCAGACTCCCTCCCTTTATTCACCTTCTCTTATGCACTCTTTTATGTTAGTTATTGCCACCTCTCCATTGCTCTTTCTGTTATTCTCTTTGTCAGTTTTTGCCCACATGTATAGGACATATTAGCCATCAATTTAATATTAATACTAATTATGTATTGTGATTTATGTGGGATACTACTGTGCAATTGTGACAGTATACAGGCACACTATATGGGCTTATACCCTGTACTATGTGTTCTAATTTCGATCTTTTTTGGGCACTGAGATTAGGTTTATGAATTATAATGTTTAGAGCATACATGAATAGAGCTATTTGATGAAATACTTCTGATCTGATTTTATTTTTATTTTTATTTTTATCATTCTCTTCACATATGCTTTCCATTCCGGGGACTTTGTGGTTCCCGTGAGATTCGTGGTTATGAAGTGGAACGCATTTGCGTTCCAGCGGTATATGGGACTTCCGCATGGCCGATAAGAATGAGGACACTTCCGGGTTGGTGGAACGCATATGCGTTCCACTGACGTTTTCCGGAACTCCATATATGGAGATGAAAAACGGACTTCCATAACACAGCTGATTGGAATCAGCTGATAGAGGAAATTGGACCGAAAAAACGGCGGGAAGCCCTGTAATAAAAAGAAGATGGTGTCCACAGAAAACTTGAAGCATCTCATCACTCCTGAGGAAGTCTGGAAGACAGACGAAACGCGTAGAGTGAGCTGTTTATTTTGTCACTGTATTTTATTTATTTTATTTTATTATATACCTGTTTTGCTCCTGCTGGATATTTCTTTGAGGGTTACCATACTACACAGCGATGGGACAAACAGATTTGTACTGATGGGCCTTTTTATACCTTTTATACTGTAAGTGCAAACATTAAAAGCCAGTTTATATTTAAATACAGTGCTATACTATGCAATTCTTTATCTTTTTCATGACACATTCATCATTCCAACTGTGAAAAAGCCGTGAAGATTTACTTATCTGATGTGCCTGAAAACCACTTCAATCTTGTGAGTGAAACATATTAACAAGGGGCAATCTATGTTTTGACGTTAATCCCCTATGAGCGCATTTTTCTTTTGTTTCATAGGTTTAGGTATATCCTATTTTTTCTAAAGTTGTATTGAGGATTGAGAGGAATCCTTTGCTATACCTTCACCTAACAAAAAGGAAGTAATTGTTTTATTTACTTTGTATACTGCACCTGGGTGGTCTAAATTTGTATTTTCGTATTAGTTTACATCGACAGGTAAATTAGATACCACATCGGGGCATTTACAGGATTGTGTATTTATATTTGGTAATCATATTGCGTATGTTGTTTCATTGAAGTGGCATTATCACAGTACTGCAGCGTTCGCTCCATCCTTCCTAGATCCCATGTGGTGTGGCACAAGTTATACTATGTGTGTTTTATACTTTAAGTCATTGTTTTTTAAAGTGTGCAACAATTGCATCCTTAAATAGCATATTAAAAAAAAGAATATTGCATAAAATATAAAAGTATTTTCCGGTACATATGTCATTTTGTATTTCAAGTGGTAGGTACAATTAGTACCTATAGTTGGTGCAGGCATTATGGGCTCCTAGATCGCCTGGTACCTACACCTCTCTTAATATGAACCATGTCGGTGTTGGCGTTCACTCCTGTAATTAGCTATCTAGTGGTAGCAGTGAATGTCATAGCTCGGGGGTTGGCCCGCGTCCGCTATTGTTTCTATGTGTTTGATTAACCTTTTTCTGTTATATGGTTAAGCCACGAGCCCATATTGATGGGTATTGTGTGGTGTGACTGGACAAAGAATATTTAATCTCTTCCATACTTCTGATACTCTCTACTCTTGAGTACCATTCTGTAATTGAGGGGGATGTTTGTTGTCTCCAGTATTTAGGAATAAGGGCTTTGGCGGCAGATAGCAAATATTATTCAACATATTTACGGTATTGTTTGATAGGTTTAGGGGTTAGATGGAGAAAATTTCGGCGAAGGAGTGGGGTCTTGGGATGTTAGCAACTGATGCCACTGTTGAGAGAATTTGATTCCATTACTCCTGCAGAATTATACATCCCCACCAGATGTGGGTGCAAGTGCCTTCTTCTATACTACACCTCCAGCATTTGTTAGATTTTGTGTATTTTTTGTGGTGTTTTGTACCACCTTGTGAGTAGTTTGTAGTTAGTCTCCACCATTGATATGTTCAGGCATTTTGGACCAATACCTGCTGTCTCTTGTATCAACGAGTACACTAGCGATAATGCTTTTTGGAGAGGGCGGTGTTGGGTGCACCACGTTTCAAATATAGTATATTGTGGGGTCTTTTCTAAGGGTTTCAGAGATGTTATAAATTGGTGTAGTTGGTGATAACAGAATTTGTCCATGAAGGTGGGGTCAACATTGTGGCACAGCATGACTGGCCCACTGGGATACCGGGAAATTTCCTGGTGGGCCATCGGCACCTGGGGCCGGGCAGACAGCTGGGTGTGATGACGTCATATTCCGGTCCCGGTCTCATTAAGCTGTGCCCAAGGGCGAGCTTCTTTCATTAGCTCATTGCCCTGTCGTGGTTCTAGCTTGTTCTAGTCACTCAGTGCTTGTGTATTCTATTATCCCTTTTGGTTTTGACCCGGCTTGTTTACCTTACTCTGCTTATCTCTGTTACCCTTGATTCGGCTTGTCTCTCGCTTACCTGTCTTCTGTTACCCTCGACCTCGGCTTGTCTTTGACCATTCTATACTGTACTACTTACGTTAGTCCGGCCATTCTAAGGTCCGGTATACGTATCTGGCTACTGTTTGTACTCTGCGTGTTGGATCCCTGTCCCGATCCTGACAAGGTGTCACTAGGAAGCAATGTAAACACTGCCTTTTCTCTGAAAAGTCAGTGTTTACATTGAAAAGCCTGCAGGGACAAGCTATGGACACCAGAACCACTACATTAAGCTGTGTGTGTGTGTGTGTGTGTGTGTGTGACACTTAGGGACACTGGGAGACATAGTGACACTTGGTGACACTGAGACACTAGGGAGCACTTGGAGACCTGGGGACACTAGGGGCAACTGGGAGACATAGGGAAAGTGAGAGACTTGGGGACACTGAGACATTGAGACACTGAGGAACATGGGGACCCTGAGACACTAGGGACACAGTGGCCCCATGTCTCTCATTGGCCCCTGGTCTCTGTGTCCCCATGTCTCCCAGCCAGTGTCCCTAGTGTCCCCATGTCTCCAAGTGTCTCCAAGTGTCCCTGGTGTCTCTCAGTGTCCCCATGTCTCCCAGAGTCCCCTTGTCTCTCAGTGTCTCCATGTATCTCCCAGTGACACTGGGAGACATGGGGACACAGACTCTAAGGGACACTGGGAGACATGGGGATACAAACACTAGGGGACACTGGGTGACATGGGGACACTGAGAGACATGGGGACCATGTCCCCATGTCTCCCAGCCAGTGTCCCTATTATCTCAGTGTCCCCATGTCTCCCAGTATCCCTGGTGTACTCTGCGTGTTGGATCCCTGTCCCGATCCTGACATTACGACAGGGCCAATGGATCCTGCAAGTACAGACAGTCGCCTGGCTGCTCCTGATCCTAGGTTTGAAGCCATGGATCACATAATGGATCAGATGGCGCTTGCGCTACAGGCTCTATTAGCTTGTGCCAATAACCCACCAGAGGAGATACGTAATACCCCTGTTTCTCCTGTCGGTTCAGGTCTAGAGGTAGCCACAGTGGGTGCTTCTTCTTGCATTACCCCCCCAGTACGCTATGGTGGGGCTCCTGAGAAGTGTCGTGGTTTTTTAAACCAAATTAGTATCCACTTTGAATTGCAACCTCGCTCTTATCCTACAGATAGGGCAAAAGTAGGATTTATTATCACCCTACTAATTGAGAAAGCTCTGAGATGGGCCAACCCACTATGGGAGAACGATAACCCATTAGTTTATAACTATAACGCATTTGTAGCTGCTTTTAGAAGAACATTTGACCCTCCAGGTAGAAAGGTTAATGCAGCCAGATTACTGTTGCGCCTGAGACAGGAGAACCGAACACTGGTGGATTATGCACTAGAGTTCAGGTCTCTGGCGGCAGAAATCAAGTGGAATGAGCAGGCGTATATGGATGTATTTTTGAATGGCCTATCTGATGTAATCCTTGATGAGGTTGCTACCAGAGAACTCCCTGAGAATTTAGAGGATTTAATTTCGTTCATCTCTTGTATAGATGAACGTCTAAGAGAGAGACAGAACACTCGAGAGAGGAACCAGAGACCTTCTTTTAGGTTAGCTCCCGCTTTTCCAAGTCCTGACTCCACGATCTCTTTGCTTACTGAACCTATGCAGATAGGGTATACCCGCCTCTCTGAGGAGGAAAGACAGCACAGGAGAAGAGAGGGTTTGTGTATGTATTGTGGGGCCAAGGGTCATTTACTCTCGAACTGTTCTAACCGCCCGGGAAACGCTCGCACCTAAGTCTCTCTAGAGGACAGGCCTTGGGTGTTTCTATTTTGTCCTCTACTCCTAATTATAAAGATCACAGGCTTCTGCTACCAGTTTCCTTAACTTGGGGGAAGGAAGTAGTAAGGGCTATGGCATTGATAGATTCCGGTGCTGCTGAGAATTTTATCGACCAAGCCTTTGCTAGTAAGAACAATTTCCCATCCCAGCTAACGGAGACACCTTTGGCCGTTGAGGCCATAGATGGTAGACCACTACTAGACCCTGTTATCTTTCGTGAGACCATACCCATTGATTTAAATGTTGGTATCCTACACGTGGAGAATTTATCTCTTATGCTCATTTCGTCTCCTTCCGTTACCATAGTTCTGGGGTACCCATGGTTGAAAAAACATAACCCTATTATCGATTGGGAGTTAGGAGAGATACTCTCGTGGGGCCAGGGCTGCCAGGATCGGTGTTTGTGCAAGGTTTCTCCATTAGCTAATATTAACAGACCGGAGAATCCTACTCAGTCCACAGAAAGACCAATACCAGACCTTTACCTAGACTTAAGGGCAGTGTTTGACAAGAAGAATGCCGATTCTTTGCCTCCACACAGGTCATTTGACTGTAAGATTAAGCTTCTACCCGGCACTATGCCTCCGAGGGGCCATGTATATCCTTTGTCTGTTCAGGAAAACTCGGTTCTAGAGGAGTATATTCGGGAGAATTTAGAAAAGGGATTCATCAGGAGGCCTTCTTCTCCGGCCGGGGCTGGGTTCTTTTTCATTAAGAAGAAGGATGGCACGCTGAGACCTTGTATCGATTACCGTGGCTTGAATAAAATAACTGTCAGAAATGCCTATCCTATCCCACTGATTACCGAGTTATTTGATCGTCTTAAGGGCTCCAAAATCTTCACCAAATTAGATCTCAGAGGGGCTTACAATTTGGTGAGAATCCAGCAAGGTCACGAGTGGATGACGGCATTCAATACCCGGTATGGCCATTACGAATACACTGTCATGCCATTTGGACTATGCAATGCGCCTGCAGTATTTCAAGATTTGATTAATGAGGTACTTAGGGAGTTTCAGCACGATTGTGTTATTGTTTACCTGGACGACATACTAATACACTCTAAGGAGATTGAGACTCACCATAAACAGGTCAGAAAGGTATTACACAAGCTGCTGCAACATGGTCTATATTGCAAATTGGAAAAGTGCAGTTTTGATCAGTCTCAGGTAGACTTTCTTGGATACGTGATTTCTGGGGAAGGTTTTAAAATGGATCCTGTAAAACTCCAATCTATTTTAGACTGGCCCTTGCCCAAAGGACTCAAGGCTATCCAAAGGTTTATTGGTTTCTCCAACTACTATAGGCGCTTCATTAAAGGATACTCCTCTATCATTGCGCCTATTACCAATATGACCAAACAAGGGGCTGATACTAAGTTCTGGTCTAAGGAAGCTCTTGGTGCTTTCAAGACTCTCAAGGAACTTTTTGCCTCGGCTCCCATTCTAGTCCATCCTGATACGACTCTGCCTTTCTTGCTCGAGGTCGATGCCTCTGAGACAGCAGTTGGGGCTATTCTGTCTCAAAGGTTAGGGGTGGATAAACCGTTACACCCTTGTGGTTTCTTCTCTAAGAAATTTTCTGGGCCTGAGAGCAGATATGACATCGGGGAAAGGGAACTGTTAGCAGTCATTAAAGCTTTAAAGGAGTGGAGACATTTGTTGGAGGGGACCCTACACCCTATTACGATTTTGACGGACCACAAAAACTTGTCCTATATTGGGGAGGCTAAGCGCTTATCCTCTAGACAAGCTTGTTGGTCCTGATTCCTGACTCACTTCAATTATGTACTGACTTACAGACCTGGTTCTAAAAACTCTAAAGCCGATGCATTATCTCGCCAATATGAACCTTCTACTGTACCTGAACCAGTTCTTTCTTCTATAGTTCCGAAATGCAATATCATTGCTAATACGAATCTCAGGATTCATTCTCCATTACTGGCCGAGATCATTAAGTTGCAACATCTAGCACCTAAACAGACTCCTGCGGGCCGTCATTTCGTTCCTCCTGCTCTTCAACTGGAACTTTTACAGTGTTTACATAATAGCAAGATGGCGGGACATCCTGGTATTCGCAAAACTTACGCGTTGATCTCTAAGGACTTCTGGTGGCCTGCTTTACGGAGGGATATTGAGGAGTTCATCGCTGCATGTGAAGTTTGTACCAAAACCAAACAACCCCATACGCTTCCATGTGGATTCCTGCACCCCTTGGAGGTTCCAGAAAAACCATGGTCCTGTTTGGCCATGGACTTTATTGTCGATCTACCTATCTCTAAAAGACAGACTGTTATCCTCACCGTGGTTGACAGGTTTACTAAGATGGCACACTTCATTCCCCTGCCTAAACTCCCGTCTTCTCCCGAATTGGCAGAGATATTCACTAAGGAGATTTTTCGCCTACATGGGATACCCTCTTAAATTGTATCGGACAGAGGCTCCCAATTTGTTTCCCGCTTTTGGAGGTCCTTTTGCTCTCAACTTGGTATTAAATTAAACTTTTCTTCTGCCTATCATCCTCAGTCTAACGGAGCTGCTGAACGTACCAACCAGAAAATTGAACAATATTTACGATGCTTTGTTTCTGAACACCAGGATGATTGGGTCGGTTTGATTCCTTGGGCGGAGTTTGCACACAACAATCTCGTTTGCGATTCTACTCATTCAAGCCCCTTCTTCATGAATTATGGTTTTCATCCGTCTATTCTTCCTTCGGATTCTCCTTCCCAGGGGGTGCCATCGGTTGATGTTCATGTTGCCAATTTGAGGAAGTTGTGGGATCAAACTCGACAAATCCTTGTGCACAACTCTATGTTGGTCAAGAAACATGCTGATAAACGTAGAAGGGCGGCTCCGGTCTTTGTTCCAGGTGATAGGGTATGGCTGAGCACGAGGAACATCCGTTTAAAAGTGCCCTCCATGAAGTTCGCTCCTCGTTATATTGGACCCTACAGGGTGCTGACCCGTATCAATCCAGTTGCGTATCGTTTAGCTCTTCCTAATACCTTACGCATCCCGAACTCGTTTCACGTTTCATTGCTGAAACCACTCATATGTAACAGATTTTCCTCCACAATAGCCCCTCCTTGCTCTGTTCAGGTGGAGGGTCAGGAGGAGTATGAGGTTAACTCTATTATTGATTCTCGAATCTCTCGGGGGAGAGTACAATATCTGGTTGATTGGAAGGGATATGGTCCTGAGGAGAGGAGTTGGGTACCTCAGGAGGATGTTCATGCTCCCCGTCTCCGCAGGGCGTATCACTCTCGCTTCCCATCTCGTCCCGGTTCATTCCGCCCGGTGGGCGTATCTGAGAGGGTGGGTACTGTCAGGGTACCTGTGGTCTCTACCTCCGAAAGAGGTAGAGACTTAGCTGTTCCTCCATCCAGACGGTCTGATGGCTCCCTTCCCCGCGGTCTATCCGGTCATGCTAGGCCGGCCACGAGGGAGTGACTGCCTTTTACAGCATCTAGGCAGGAAGTAGTCATCAGGACACTCCCCCGGAACGACCTGTCAGTCAATTGCTGCAGGACCAATCAGGACGCCTCGGAGGCGTGGTTATTGCTCTAAACAGGGTATTTAACAGAGCTTCTTTCATTAGCTCATTGCCCTGTCGTGGTTCTAGCTTGTTCTAGTCACTCAGTGCTTGTGTATTCTATTATCCCTTTTGGTTTTGACCCGGCTTGTTTACCTTACTCTGCTTATCTTTGTTACCCTTGATTCGGCTTGTCTCTCGCTTACCTGTCTTCTGTTACCCTCGACCTCGGTTTGTCTTTGACCATTCTATACTGTACTACTTACGTTAGTCCGGCCATTCTAAGGTCCGGTATACGTATCTGGCTACTGTTTGTACTCTGCGTGTTGGATCCCTGTCCCGATCCTGACAAGGTGTCACTAGGAAGCAATGTAAACACTGCCTTTTCTCTGAAAAGTCAGTGTTTACATTGAAAAGCCTGCAGGGACAAGCTATGGACACCAGAACCACTACATTAAGCTGTGTGTGTGTGTGTGTGTGTGTGACACTTAGGGACACTGGGAGACATAGTGACACTTGGTGACACTGAGACACTAGGGAGCACTTGGAGACCTGGGGACACTGAGACACTAGGGGCAACTGGGAGACATAGGGAAAGTGAGAGACTTGGGGACACTGAGACATTGAGACACTGAGGAACATGGGGACCCTGAGACACTAGGGACACAGTGGCCCCATGTCTCTCATTGGCCCCTGGTCTCTGTGTCCCCATGTCTCCCAGCCAGTGTCCCTAGTGTCCCCATGTCTCCAAGTGTCCCTGGTGTCTCTCAGTGTCCCCATGTCTCCCAGAGTCCCCTTGTCTCTCAGTGTCCCCATGTATCTCCCAGTGACACTGGGAGACATGGGGACACAGACTCTAAGGGACACTGGGAGACATGGGGATACAAACACTAGGGGACACTGGGTGACATGGGGACACTGAGAGACATGGGGACCATGTCCCCATGTCTCCCAGCCAGTGTCCCTATTATCTCAGTGTCCCCATGTCTCCCAGTATCCCTGGTGTCTCTCAGTGTTCGTAGTGTGCCAGTGTCCCTAGTGTCTCAGTGTTCCAATGTCCCCCAGTGTTCCTATGTCTCCCAGTGTCTCAGTGTCCCCTAGTATAAAAGAAAAAATCTCAGGCACTCACTGTGATAGTTTATTGGACACCACAACGTTTTGACCTGTACCCAGGTCTTTATCAAGTCTCCAGTGTCCCCTATGTATCACAGTGTCCCCTATGTATGTCCCACAATGTCTCAGTGCCCCATGTCTACCAGTGTCCCTGGTGTTTCTCAGTGTCCGTAGTGTCTCCTAGAGTCCCCTAGTCTTCCAGTGTCCCCATGTCTCCCAGTGTCCCCATGTCTCACAGTACCCTAAAGTGTCTCAGTGTCCCCTAGTATAAAAGAAAAAAATCTCAGCCACTCACTGTGATAGATTTAAGCAGGTTTATTGGACACCGCAACATTTTTATCAAGTCTCCAGTGTCCCCTATGTATCACAGTGTCTCAGTGCCCCATGTCTTCTAGTGTTCCCTCGTGTCTCAATGTCACCCAGTATCCTAGTAACATGGTGACACGTGGAGACATGGGGACACAGACACTAAGAGACTGGGAGCATTGGGACAGCTTTCGGCAGTTCTGTTTATGTGATTTGCGTCAGTGGCCCACCCTTTTACCCTGTCCATAGACTTCCTGCTTTACTAGACACTGCTGTTAGTGGGTATGGATTTACTTGAAAGATGAAAGCGTGGGTATTTGTTTTCTCATGAGTTGCCCTCCAGCACCATCTCCATCAGATACATGACGCTTCGGAGGTAGGGCTGTGTTAGTGTTTTTGGTCGATAAGATTTTGTAATTAGGCCCATCATAATTGTCAGCACCAGGCCCACTGGGCTCTTAATCTGGCCCTGCATCCATGTATCTATGTAGCATGGCAATATTGGATATGTTCTTACCGGTTTGTTGCTGCAGGGCCGGATTTGACAGATGTGGGTCTCCATTGTGGTCTCAATTTTCTGCACTCTGGCATCCAATGAGCCCAGGCCTGCTCCCAGTGCAGAGATCTTTGTTTGTTTGGAGGTGTTAAGATCAGTGAGCATCTTAGCGATATCATCCCTGCATGGCAAGCTGAGCAAGATCTCCTTGATGTCTGTGTTTGGGGTCACAGATGCCTCCGATATGCAAACGATAACTTGTGATGCCGACGGCGAGTCCGCACAGGACGCCATGCTAGATCTGGAGGCCTCCGGATCACCATCAAATTTCTCCATGAAAAATTTTTTAAAGATTGGTATCGGAATCCAGGAGTGTTCTTCAGGTCCTTAGTGGGAGTAGAATCTCTTTTTTTACTCCCATGCTGCCGGATGGCTAGGATATTACACGGATTAGGCTCACCCGGGAGCTGTAGCCTTACACGTCTGCTCGCATGGCCGTCCGGACACAATTATACATCATTGTAGCTTAACTAGAAAAAAATAAAGAAAATACAGAAATGTATTTTAAGTAATTTATCAACCAGTAAAATATTTAAACCCTGTTTATCTTTTATCTGAATATTGCTCAAGTGTAGGGTACGAGGATTTCACATCAGGAAATTGCTGCTTTTGGAAAGAGAACATTGCTGGTTGTATGAAGTTTGATAAAGATGAACCATCTGTGACCGTGTTCTCTGGACAAACTGGTTAATAGTTAAATAGGGGTTAATGAGAAATGTTACGGTGTGTTGAAAGAAAACACAATAGGCTCACTTCCAAACATGTTGCAATTACTAAGTGAAAAGCCAGTAATTGCTATAATGGCTGTTGCTATCATTAGTGATTACTGGCAGTTAACAGCTTTCTGGTCAGTTTTAATGTTTAACGACTAATAATTAGCAGTTGCCATATGTTTATATATTTTTTTTACCAATTTTCATAGAGGTAATGATAAATGCTAGGTAGTTCCTGGTTTCCATAATGAACTATAACAACCTTTCACTGACTAAATATGATGCTTACCTTATCTAGGCGTAAAGAAAAACTGACAACTACTGCAAATTTTCAATATGTCAAATATTAACCCCTTAAGGACCAAACCTCTGGAATAAAAGGGAATCATGACATGTTACACATGTCATGTGTCCTTAAGGGGTTAACAAATACATTTATTCTATCCTTAAAGGAACACTCCAACCACCATAGCCACTACAGTGCACTGAAGTAGTTATAGTGCTAAGAGTGCATAAATGCCCCATAATTTAAGTAGTCAAACCATTTGCTACTTACCTGGGTGGTCCATCAGGTCACTGGCTCCATTGAGAGGAAGTAGCTTTATGCTCTGAGCTAGCCTGGTTGTGCGGGTACTTGGCTCCTTTGCTAAGAGAGATCAGCTGATGTTCTCAGTCAATGACAGTCAGGAGAGCTAGCAGAATCTCTGTGCACGAGCTTCCATCTATCACGGTTATGGGTATTTGCCGGTACTTTAGTCTCTCATCGGACAGAAAGAGAGGCTCCCCCTGGCTCATAGTCCCTCCTAAGGTATTGCAACTCCCCTCCAAAAAGCGCTCTGATGAGGCAATGGGAAATGGGTAAAAATCAGGATGCAAGTCAACCGGGACAAGGTGGTATTTGTGACCGATCCGGAGTTCCAGAGCAACCATAGATAAGTCCTGCTGATGCATCCGGTATAGTCTGGCTCGAAAGATGAGTTGGGAAGGTCCATGTGGAGGGGAGGAAGTACAGAATGCCACGGGAGTGTCATATTCTTTTGTGTGATTTTAGTGGTATCTGCCACAGTCGGTATCAATGGAGGTAGACTCCACTAATGCAAAAGAGACATTTAAAGGGACACTATGGTCACCAGAACAACTACAGCTTAATGTAGTTGTTCTGGTGAGTATAGTCAGTCCCTGCAGGCATTTTCATGTAAACATTATATTTTAATAATAAAAAAAAAACAATGTTTCCATTGCTGCCTATGGACACCTCCAGTGACAGTCACTCAGACAGCCACTAGTGGTGCTTCCTTGGTCAGTGCTACACATTCAGCATCTCCAAGTCTACATGGAGATGATAAACTTTCCTCATAGAAATGCAATTATTCAATTCATTTCTATGAGGAGATGCTGATTGGCCAAGACAGTGTTTGACTCTGTCCCTGCCGACCTCCTTGATCTGATGATGTCATCCAAGGAGGTGGATTGGGGGTGGAGCCAGCACCAGCAGATCTGTGCAGCACTGGAATAAAGCTGAGTAGCCTCACCTTTTATGTCAGAGACTGGGGGCTGATATTGTTATATTTCAGCTATACTGACAGGAATACTTGTTTGTATTCCTGTCACTATAGTGTTTCTTTAAGATATTAACCATAAAAAATATTAAAAATCTGGTTAATTCAATGCATAGATTGAACACAATCACAATGCTTCAAAGTAGCTTTATTTCTACAGCTATAAAATAAGTCACTTTTTGATTTGTATAGATTTCCTAAAAGCTAAGCAGAATTACTTTATACGCAGATAATAGCAGATCCCCAGCAAAGTTATAACAAGACACACGTTTCCAACAGAGACATTCAATATTTATATATATACACACACACACCTGCATGAAATAAAGCTACTTTGAAGCTGGGTTCAATCTATACATTATTCTATTCCAATTTACTTATTTATTTTTGGTTAGTATCTTAAAGGAACACTATAGCATATATAAAAATAAAGTAAACATATTGAATGTCTCTGTTGGAAACGTGTGTCTTGTTATAACTTTGCTGGGGATCTGTTATTATCTGAGTATCAAGTAATTCTGCTGAGTTTTTAGGAAATCTATACAAAGCAAAAAGTGACTTATTATGTCGTAACTGTATATGTACCACGATTAATTTACTTTCAGTAACTTGGCAACATTATCAGAATGCTAGCTTGCACATTCAATATCAATATTTTACAATGAATAACAAGCATGTTTATTATATCAACATTAAATGGGCACTCTAAATGCCATAACTACTGCAGCCTGCTAGTTTTGATGCCAGGAGTCCCGTGGTACCACCCCTCAGCAAGTAATCAAACTGTTCGTGAAGCTGATGCACTGAAACATTGCTGAAATATGATATATTTAAAGTGGAATAAGAACTCCAGCTGTATTAAGAAGACAAGGAGGGCTGTGGGCAGCCAGAGGGTCCCTGGAATGTGCCAAACCATTCATAAATGTTGTGACTCCTTAACAGGACACAGCATCAGGGTACTTCTGCCACCATAACTACTACAGTGGGTTGTAGTGGTTATACTCCTTCTACTACAGCCCCTAACCCTACTACTACAGTCCCTTACCACCTACAGCAGCCCCTATCCCACACTACACTCCCTAACACCCATACTACAGCCCCTAATCCTTCTACTACAGTCCCTTACCACCTCCTGCAGCCCCTATCCCACACTACAGTCCATAATCCTTCTACTACATTCCCTTACCACACTACAGTCCCTAACACCATTACTACAGCCCCTAATCCTCCTACTACAGTCCCTTACCACCCACTGCAGCCCCTATCCCACACTACAGTCCCTAACACCCATACTAAAGCCCCTATCTCTGCTACTACAGTTCCTTACCACCTACAGCAGCCCCTACTACCCTACTACAGCCCCTAACACCCATACTACAGCCCCTAGCCATTCTACTACAGTCCCTTACCACCTACAGCAGCCCCTATCCCACACTACACTCCCTAACACCCATACTACAGCCCCTAATCCTTCTACTACAGTCCCTTACCCCCTCCTGCAGCCCCTATCCCACACTACAGTCCATAACCCTTCTACTACATTCCCTTACCACACTACAGTCCCTAACACCATTACTACAGCCCCTAATCCTCCTACTACAGTCCCTTACCACCCACTGCAGCCCCTATCCCACACTACAGTCCCTAACACCCATACTAAAGCCCCTATCTCTGCTACTACAGTCTCTTACCACCTACAGCAGCCCCTACTACAGCCCCTAACACCCATACTACAGCCCCTAGCCATTCTACTACAGTCCCTTACCACCTACAGCAGCCCCTATCCCACACTACACTCCCTAACACCCATACTACAGCCCCTAGCCATTCTACTACAGTCCCTTACCACCTACAGCAGCCCCTATCCCACACTACACTCACTAACACCCATACTACGGCCCCTAATCCTTCTACTACAGTCCCTTACCACCTACTGCAGCCCCTAGCCCACAGTACAGTCCCTAACCCTTCTACTACATTCCCTTACCACACTACAGTCGCTAACACCATTACTACAGCCCCTAATCCTCCTACTACAGTCCCTTACCACCCACTGCAGCCCCTATCCCACACTACAGTCCCTAACACCCATACTAAAGCCCCTATCTCTGCTACTACAGTCCCTTAACACCTACTGCAGCTCCTATCCCACACTACAGTTCTTAACACTTCTACTACAGTCCCTAACCACCCACTGTTGCCCCTATCCCACACTACAGTCCCCAACACCCATACTACAGCCCCTAACCCTTCTACTACAGTTCCTTACCACCTACTGCAGCCCCTATCCCACACTACAGTTCTTAACACTTCTACTACAGTCCCTTACCACCCACTGCTGCCCCTATTCCACACTACAGTCCCCTACACCCATACTAGAGCCCCTAACCCTTCTACTACAACCCCTTACCACTCACTGCAGCCCATATCCCACACTACAGTCCACACCACCATATGCAGCCCTTATCCCCCCACTACAGCCCCATTCACCACAACTTCAGCCCATATCACCCTACTACATTTCCTAACCCCCCAATTACAGTCCCTAACCCTCCTACTACAGTCCTTACCCTGCACTATAGACGCTATCCACCCACTACAGATGCTATCCCCCCACTACAGCCCACTACCAGTGCCCCTCCCAAGATTAGGTTCTGGACCCGCCCCTGGTAGGGATCTATCTTTTGGGCACTCCTGCCTCATAGGAACACTCTAAGCTACATAAGCTGTAGTGGTTAGGTTGTCTAGAATGCCCTCCCACTGCCCTCCTCATTTTAATATTGTTTACAAACCAGTGTGATATGAACCAGGGATATTCTTGGCATCTAGGGACGGCCCTGATTTTAGCAGCATTGAAAAATATGGAATTAATACTTCTGTCTTATTAACATTAATTTTGTCCAATGTGAACAATATTGATTGGCTGTCAGTACTGCTCTGAACCACTCCCAGCACTCTCAGCTGATCAATGTCATCCGGGTTGGATAAAATTGACACTGATATAATAAGTGTCCATTTTCCATTATAAATGCAGCTGAGATTGGGTTGTCTCAGGGTCCTGATTTGAGCCCCATTTTACTTTTAACTGTTCAGAAAAGATTTTATATTAAACTGACTGGTTAAGCACAAAATGCACAAGGTGCAGTAAATCCATTAATCTTTTTTTGTGCAGTTGATATTTTAATGCTAAGGAGGCATTGTGCTCTTATTGCTACTATTTTTATTTGATTGCTAAAAAATTTTAGTTTTATAAATAGCTTCTGGAGTTCCATAAATATCTTTTTTGTTGTTAACCACCACAGTAAGCTGTATTGATCATGTGCTTAAAGTGCTCCTTCAGTTAATGTCCAAGGAATACTATAAACTGAGGATTTATTTTACTGCATTTTAATTGTAGATATAGATGGATAAGTTAGTTAATTCTACAAGATAATTATATGGTTTGATTTTGCAGTTAAGGATGGATAAACCATTTCCCTTCCCCATTTTTTGTTATATGTGTTTCATTTTGTTATTATTTTTAAATATTATTGTTTATATTATATAATATTTTGAAACACTTTAATAAAAACTATTTGGGGAAAAAAAACCTGTGTTTTTGTTGACTTTTGAATGAACTATGATGTTGATTTATTGAAATTTTTGGATAAATGTTTTAAATGTTTTTCTTTTAAATATTAAAAGAGCAATATAATATTATATAAAACATATAAAATAATAAATCAATATATCAAAAAATATCACAATATTATAAAAAAACTTAATATTAAATCATTTTACAAGTTTATCCAATACTATCAATCGATTTGCAGATGTAGCAGCACCCTGTACCCCAGCTGGGTACCTCCGCCAAGGACTGTTTCCTAGCTGGAACAGGGGAAAACCTCAGCACTTCTGCCCAAGTCGCCGTGGCTTGACTGGGGTACTCCTGGAGCCTTTCCGTGCCTAAACAGGATAGGGGACTAGCTCTGTTCGCTCTCAGGGACTGAATGACACACAGTCCTGGAGCTTTAGTCATTACAAGGACTTTCCCCACTGATTTCTCCACGAACTGGAACAAGGTGCTGAGCAGTGATTATAGACCTTCCCCTCCCAGTAACTAGATGACACGTAGTTCTGGGAATACAACTGATTTTTTTTTTTAATTTGACAAAAAAATGTTTTCGTAAATCTTCAAAAGGGGTACAGAAGAGAAGTAAGGGAAGGGTATCTTAGAAACATTTCCACATGTCATTATACACATCTTCTGCCTTCTGCGGTTTTCTTAACATTTCACATACATCGTTATGAAATGACACATTTTTGTTTTCATATGTTTTCCCCATTTGTGTATGGATATGAGATTATTTCGTTTTACTCTGCTGCCTTGTTCGTGGTGAGATAAGGTTTGTGTGGGTTGGTAGTCCACTCTTGGCAGTCGAGTATTGTCATACTGTGGTGAGTGGGGGAGATGGGTAAGTAATTTGGGAAGGGGGGGGAGAAAAGTAGGGGGGAATGCGGGGAGAGTCCAGTTGGCCGCACCTCCCGATCATATCCCAAGATATGGGGGGGGAGGGGGGATGTTTCTGCCTGTTTGACACTTGTTTGGCATTTTCCCTTTTCAGTTTCTGCCAGCTCCTTTGTCTTGTCCAGGAGTAATACGTATGGGGTGAGCTGCATCTTACTAGTTCTTATATTGGGCCTTCGTTGCTGATTTAACCAATATAATAATACCATGTTCATTTCTCTTGTTTAATAGTACAATATTAATTTCTCTTGTGTTAGGGGCACAGCTGTCGGTTTGTAGATATCCACCTACATGGTTCCCTAAGTGGGTGCTTTGAAGTGCTTTAAGTAGCTGCTCCAACTGTCCTATGCCTCTGTCCAATTTGTTTTTGGTGAATTTATGCGCCTGGCTGCCAGCTCATATTGTTTGGTGGTTTCTATTGTTTCTATACACTGGTGGATCTTTGTTGGAGAGGCCGATCGACAGTGTCTGCTAATCACTGTTAGTGCTGCTATAATGATGTGGTATATTAAATATTTCTGTGGTTTCTTTAGGTTTTTGGGGAATAGCTGGAGAAGGAAAATTTCTGGTTTGCGTTCTAATCTTATTTGTGTACTTAGGTATATGGTTTTTATTATGTCGTCCCAGGAGGTGGTGAGATCAGTACATGTCCACCAGATGTGGAGCATTGTTCCCTTGTGTCGTTGGCATCTCCAGCATGTATCTGTGGCCTGTGGGTGTGCTGCTTTAATCCGCGTGGGGACTAAGTACCACCTGTATAAGATTTTGTGGGAGAGCTCCATATGGGAGGCACATTTTGAGAGAGGGCCATGTGCTAGCAATATGTCTTTCCATTGTTGCGGACTTAGGGTGTATGTGAACTCCTTTTCCCAGGAAGTGATGAATGGGAATAATGCGTGGGTTTCTGGAGTCTGTAGCGTTTGGTATTTTGCAGAGAGTAGTTTTTTAGGGGGAGAGAGGTGTGCACAGATTTTTTCTACCACCGTCAGCTGTTGTCCCTGTACATCATTTTTGTAGGTAATGGTTTGATTTTTAAGCCATGACTGGATTTGCCTATACGAGAATAGAGCTGTGGAGTTAAGGTGGAACGCTGTTGTTAGGTCTTCAAATTTTTTAAGCTTGTGACCCTGAAGCATTTGGTGTAGGTATGTGATGCCATGGCGTCAGGGCCAGATTAACAGCCCAGTGGATCTGGTGCTGACAATTATGATGGGCCTAATTACAGAATCTTATCGACCAAAAACACTAAAACACTGCCAAGGGTCGTGTATCTGATGGAGATGGTGCTGGAGGGAAAGAAAACAGCAGCTATAAGAAAACATATACCCTATGCTAATCTCTCTCTAATTTATGTTTTCATCTTTTAAGTAAATCCATAACCCCTAACAGCAGTGTCCAGTCAAGCAGGAAGTCAATGGGCATGGTAAAAGGGTGTGCCACTGACACAAATCACATAACCTGCCAAAAGGGCGAACATGCCCAAAAAGAGGGCTTGTCTGCCCAAAAAATTGGAAGGCCAGCCTAGCATGAATGCATGTCGGCCTTACTAATTTGCATAATTAATTATGTACGGGTGACATCACATGATGTAAATCACAAGGAGTGACATAAGAGAAAATGCTGTAAAATAACCAAAAAAATTACTTGGTTTGATTCTGCTGTATAGATGGATTGCTCCCAGTGTCTCAAGTCTCCCAGTGTCCCCATGTCTCCCAGTGCCCTCATGACTCAGTGTCCCCATGTGTCGATTACACCAGATCTGTGTCCCTATGTATCAGTGCCCCATGTCTCCCAGTGTCTCTAAGTGTCCCCTAGTGTCATGTCCCCAGGTCTCCCAGTGACCCTATGTATCACAGTGTCTTAATGCCCCATGTCTCCCTGTGTCCCCCAGTATTTCCATGTTTCTATGTCCCCATGTCTCCCAGGGTCCCCATTTCGCTAGGACACTAGGAACATGGAGAGACCTGGGGACACGGAGACACCAGGAATACTGGCAGACTAGGGGACACTGGCTGGGACACATGGGGACACTGGGAAAATAGGGGACACTTGAAGACATGGGGACACAGACACTAGAGACACTGGCTGGGGGACATGGGGACATTGAGACATGGGGGCACTGGGTGACATGGTGACACTGAGACACCATGGCCACAGACACTAGGGACACTGGCTGGGAAACATGGGACATTGAGACACTTGGGGCACTAGGAGATATGGGGGCACTGAGACACTGGGAGACTAGGGGGCACTGGGAGACTAGGGGGAACTGGGAGACTAGGGGGAACTGGGAGACATAGGGAGACTGAGATACCAGGGACATTGGCTGGGAGACATGAGGACACTGGGAGACGTAGGGACACTGTGTCCCCATGTGTCTCTGTGTCCCCAAGTGTCTGTGTCATAATGTCTCCCAATGTCCCTTAGTGTCTCAGTGCACCCATGTCTTCTTGCAGCCTTAACCTCCCCCTCCATCCCTCACTTCCCTGAGCTGTAGGCTGTCTCTGTAGGGTGGGAGTTGCTGTCTGGACCCTCTGTAGCTGCTCCCCTGCAGATCAGTGAGTAGGGATAGGCAGGGAGGGACATGCTGGAATGTCCTATCCCTGCCTCTCTCCACACACAGCGACCCCTACTGGCCAGTGCTTGTATTGCATCATAATCTCTATTTATACTGAGAAAAATACCCGCATTTGTATCGCCAGCCTTAAATACTGGCTGTGCCAAATACTGGCTGTGCCAATAAAATAAAAGCCAGATGAAAAGAGTAGTGTAAGAGTAGTGGAAAAGAGTAGCGTGTAAAAATCATTTTTAAATCAATGGGCCTATTCCATGGGCCTGGGCCTGGAGCTCCAGCTCCATCAGCCCCTATGTTAATCCGGCCTGCATGGCGTTGCCAAATGGCGTGGTTAAAATTTGGTATTATGTGATGGAGATCTTTCATTGGGGTGGCAGGGGAGATTTTACCTTTCAAGTTCATTTTGTGGCAATACTTGTCCCACATGTGTAGAGTGAGTGTTGTTGTTGGGAGCATAACTTTTTGCAGGGGTAATACAACTGATTTTAATAAGCCAAACTCTGCCTTTTATCCATAGACCCCAGCAAGGGGTCTCCATTGTATTCAGCACAAACCCCTCCCAGGAATCTCTGGGCCTGGGAGATAATTGCGTTAAAGACCGGTAAGCTAATTATCTTCCAGGAACAGAGAGCCAAACACAAAAATAAAAATAACATAAATGTACCCCAAAACATAATAAAAATATAACATAACCCCACAAATAATACATCTTTAAATATCCCTGATCTGAGCACCCTGAACTGAGTTCTCCAAATAGAGCTCAGTGTAGGGGAAACTCCACCTTGTTAAAGTTCTGACTGGCCGCACATGTGGTCCTATGTCCTAAATAGTTCCAGGGCATTTTTTTTTTTTGCCGTTCAACTTTCGGGAGCCCCTGCAGCCGCAATACGGGTGCTCTGCCTGGCTTTCAGGTAGCGTTTGTTTCTTTGAGTCTCAGGCAACTTCCCTCCAAAAAGTGCTCTCCTGGTAGATTTCAAAGGGGCTCAGAATCGCGAACAAAGTTGTCTGGGAACCTCATGGTCACATTATACTGAACACATTCACTGCTAGATCCCTCTGAGGAGACTGGGAACCCACATAGTCCTCATGCCAAAATTAGTTCCGTAGTGGTCGCGGCAGTGGTGTATCCTGGTTTTGTGCTGCCCTAGGCAGGACAAAACTCAGGCGCCCCCCCCTCCCCCCGCGCCACCCCCACCCAACCTTTCCCCCTGCCCTGCATTCTAAATACACACACACACACACTCGCTAACAGAAACACACACACTCGCTAACAGACAAACACACTCACTCACTAGCAGACACAAACTAACATACACACACACTCACAGGCAAACACACACTAACAGACACACACACACACTAACAGACACACACACACTAACAGACACACACACACACTAACAGACACACACACTAACAGACACACACACACACACACACACTAACAGACACAGACACACACTAACAGACACACACACTAACAGACACACACACACTAACAGACACACACACTAACAGACACAGACACACACTCACCCACCCATATTAACCCTTTTTTTTTTTTTTTTAACACATTTTTTGTAATTTTTTTTTAACACGTTTTTTTTAAATTTATTTCTAACACTTTTTTTTAAATTCATTTTTAACACATTTTTTTTTTAATTTATCCCCCCCCCGCCTCCTTACCTTTGGGAATGCTGGGGAGGGGGGGTGTCTCTTCCTCCCTGGTGGTCCAGTGGCTGCTGGGTGATCGGGCGGCACTGCCTGGCGGGCGGGCGGCTGGCCGGCGAGGGAGCACTTCCCCTGAGCTGTCTGCTCAGCTCCCTCGCCAGCCTCAGAGTGAGGCTGGGAGCCGGAATATGACTTCATATTCCGGCTCCGCCTCCCAGCCTCACTCTGCGGCTGGCGAGGGAGCTGAGCAGACAGCTCAGGGGAAGTGCTCCCTCGCCGGCCGGCCGCCCGATCGCCCAGCAGCCCGCCGGCATGTCTGTTAGCCGCGAGGCTAACAAGACATTTGCCTTGGGCATTTGGGGGCGGCTTTTTTTGCCGCCCCCTGGAAAATGCCGCCCAAGGCAAATGCCTTGTTTGCCTCGCGGCTAATACACCCCTGGGTCGCGGCTAAGTACTGCTGAGGACTATTCGCGGGTTTGGTTCATGCGAATGGCCGCCAGCGAGCTAGCATTCGGTTCCATAAACATAAAGGGAAAGAGCTGAACCAGGGGTACCCAGGGCAAGCTACCAATGGCGGCTGGGCAGGGTAACTCCCAAACGGTGTCCCAGACCTAGACCATAGTCTGTGGGCAGGAGGCCGGCTTCCACACTCCCCCAGGGGTCTGTGGCAAATGTACGTGGGAAGAAGCGTTTGTCACAGTAGAGTTTATCCAAAAATATTAAATCAAGGCCTCTGTTAGGGAATCAAAATAAAAAAATCAGACATCTAAAAGCTGTCTCGTGTATGGCACTAGATGTATAAATAAAATTACAAAATTATTCCCATCGACCAAGTTCCTTAAGATGCATGTTGGCAAGTTAAAGGTGTATAATGGTTTAAGTGGATTTATTAAACTCTTGTCTAAGCGACAAAGGATTTCCATTTGACCTCTGCAAGAGCACTGAGGAAAATAATCTAATTGTTCCGCCTCTATAACAGTTACAGTACTCAGTTAATCATAGTCCCTGCAGCATCACAGAGAATTTCTGATCTTCATCTTTTGTGATACAGGCTAGGAGAATGGTCTTATTCTTTTGTGAATGGGATGAGATTGTACAGCACTCTCTGAATGAATAAGGAAAGCAGAATATGCTAATCTTTAGACCTGTATGACAAATTTAAAGGGACATTACAGACACCCAGACCACTTCATTTTACCGAAGTGTTCTGGGTGCACTGTCCCTGTCCCCATAACCCTGCAGCTAAAAACATTGCAGTTTTAGAGAAACTGCAATGTTTACATTGCAGGGTTAAGCCTTCCTTTAGAGGCGCTTTCTGCAGTTTTACAAAGTTTAACTCCATGATACGACGAAGGATGTCCTAACGCTTTGCTTTCCTGTGGGGAAGGCCTAATTCACATGTGGCGCGGTTCGCCGTAATGTCAGCGAAGGAAGCGCCCAATCCAGAGCTGGAATTGGGTAAGTGTTAAAACCCTTACATTGCCGGCAGAGGGACACTTTAGTGTTAGGAATACAGTTTTTTATTCCTAACACTATAGCATTCCTCAAAGGATAATGTGTTTAAAGAGTTACCATCACATCTCTGGAAACTGCTCTAAAAATATAATATTTAAAATTGCTTAATTTTTAAGGATTTTTATTTTCTTTTAAATGTATATTACAGATTTTGCAGACACCACAAACAGTTGCTCAGAGGTAACTTTTTTTCCCCACTAAACACTACCAGAAATTCTAGCGATATTTTTTTTCCTTCTTTTTCTTTTTTTGACATGTGCATTAATTCCCACGTGATTGGAGTTTCTTCATGAGATGGACTAAAAATAGCTGGTGTCAACTCATTATTGCTCTATATTCAGTGAACGAACCCATATGTTTTGTGTTGATCCAACTTGTGCAAGAATTGCCACTAAAATATGAAGAGGGAGACAGCACCTTGATGTATTTTTTGAGTTAGAGGTGTTCTTGGAGGTAGTAGAATATGAAGAGATAGAAAAATGCAACAAATATAGTGTAGTATATCTTGTATAAGGTGAGAATACAAATTGCGGAATTGAACTTACAGTTTGTAGAGCTAAGATAGCTCTATCTTGATGCGTTTGGGCGGTATAATCCCACTTAAGGATATATAGTGTCTTCTTTTCGTAAAGTGCTGTAGTGCAAAGGAACTCCAACTGGATACGGTAGATCAGGATGATATCCACCCCACCTTGGAAGCTCACCGACATATTGGTGAGTAGGCATTATATGTAAAAAACTAAAATAAAATATATAGTGCTCACTGATGTAATTATACATTAAGTAAGAAACAAGACAATTACTCAAATATATGGAGCAAAATAAGGCTTTGCTCACTCCACGGCGCTAGAGGTGGTATTTTCCCAGTAAAGGAATATGTGGTCCCAGGCTCCACAGAATATCAAGGAAGGATGAAGTACAAGAAAGTTAAAAAGTTAACTTCTTTATTAGATAAACTAGTACATAACATAATAGTTATTTTATGCAATAGTTTAATAAAGTAGTTAATGTTTATGGGAAGAGTGAGGGTTTCTGGCAAAGTTCTTCAGTCAACAGAAACCTACGTGAAGACATCAGGTGCATGAGTTTTTGTTTTTTTTAAAGCAAACAAACACTGCATAAGAGGAGGAAGGGTCAGAAGGGTGGAATTCTAAATCAAGAAGTAATTCCCTGTTGTTACAAGTGAAATTGTTAAATGGTTAAATACTTGCTAAAAGTAGTGATAGAGGTTGGCTAATAAAATGTATCAACAAATATGAAGATACACCAACCAGCCCTACACGGAAAAAAGGGTAGGCAAATTTTTTTGACACAAATGTATCCGGTTTCCACCTGTAAGTTGTTTAGTCTACCTAATAAATACAATTCCCTAATAATGGCCTCAATTAAATTAATATTATTTTCCCAAACATTAAAATATCAAAAAGGATCTCATATTTTAAAAACATATCAACATAATTAAACATATCCTAATATGTAAATATTAAAATATTTTAAAATTTGTATCCAAAAACATTTAATCATTTGGAAAGCCTATACAAAAATATTGAATAAAATAAAATAAAAAAGCTTATTCAAAATGATTAAATTTAAAGACCATCATTTCTTCTGTGGGATTTTTTTCATTTTGCTTGGAGAGTTTTCTACACCAGCATAACTGATTAGATGCAAACACTAGTAAATGCAACTATCTGCATAACTTTGGCATATTTGATACAAAGCAATTTTAACACCGGTCACTGGAAAATGTAGGGTTTTGTTAGGAGGGAAGAGGATAAACACCTATATAATCCATACATTTTATTAACCTTCTAACCTAGCATAAATATATCTGCTTGTTCCATTAATATTCTATGTTAATGGATGGAAAAATAAATCTTAATCAAAAACTATAGATCCAAATACTTTTATGTGACAGTCATTTCGAGCATGTTATAGCATGTTATACATTTTTAGCATTTAAAGTGTTAATTATCTTTCTAGTTGAATAACCTTCTGGGTATTGATGCATTTTTAACTAACAGATGGAATTTCATTGGATAATACTCAGTCAGATAATACTGTGGGTTTTTATTACTATAAACATTAACTTCCTACTTTGATTATCTTATCATGTACGTGACACTGTTTGTTTATTAAATGGCAGTTTTAGGTTTGCTACTTAAAATGATGCATTGAGTTAATGTAACTTAACAATTGTCTTAGTAAAACATTACATTGACCTCAACCCCTATTAAATATACCATACATTTCAATAAGTACATTAGCAATAGGTGCAGTCATTAACTTGCATTTCTCAAGCTTATTGCACACATTGCATAGAAAGAACTGCAAATATATCTAGTTCTAAAAAGAAACTGGCAAATGATCATGCATTGTGTATTTCGTAGCCAATAGTCCTAGAATTGTTGAAGTAACCAAGAAGGTTTGATCTGTATAATTAACCATTTGGCTACCAGAATTAACCATTTGGCTACCAATACCAGTTTAACTTTGCAAAGATTAGCAAAGCTAATATTCCCTCTTACTAGACTATTAATAATAGATTGAAGTGCAGATTGGTAAGGTATTTGGAAGTAAGTTTGCCATTTTCATATACATTACATATAAATAGAGAATAGAAAAATTACAATTTATT
The DNA here is from genome assembly GCF_036172605.1 of Pelobates fuscus. Lineage (NCBI taxonomy): Eukaryota > Metazoa > Chordata > Amphibia > Anura > Pelobatidae > Pelobates > Pelobates fuscus. Next base: position 40,963,002 of record NC_086319.1, on the reverse strand, counting down.
ACTGTATACAAATACAAACAGGGAGAGAAAGTATAAAGGTAATAAACTCACACTTTAGGAAACAACCAAGATCTATATAAATATGGAAAGGACAGTACAATCTTTGCCTATGCCTACAGAGAGCGGAGTGGAAATCCTAATCTTCAGTGTTTGACAATCAAACAATATATATAAAGAAAAAAAAACACAAATTTATATAGTGTATGTCAGTTAACATCAGCATACACAGATCATCCACAATATTAAAACCACTGACAGGTGAAGTGAATAACATTGATTATTTTCTTACAATGGAACCTGTCTAGGGGTGGGATATATTGGGCAGCAAGTAAACAGTCAGTTCTTGAATTTCATGTGTTGGAAGCAAGAAAAATGGACAAGCGAAAAGATCTGAGGGATCGTGACAAGGTCTAACGACTGATGGCTAGACAACTGGGTCAGAACATCACCAAAAGGGTGTTCCCAGTATGCAGTGGTAAGTACATTGAAGGACAACCAGGGCACATTCAGAGGTCTTGTGAAATCTATCCCCCGACGCATCAGAGGAGGACCTACATGATATTAGACAAGTGGTTTAAAAGTTGTGTATAATAAGTCTACTCGAATACATTCACATAATGCTAAGCATAGAACACATCGAGTGTTTATATGATATATGATATGTGTATAGGTTATATAGTTACATAGCTGAAAAGAGACATGTGTCCATCAAGTTCAGCCTTCCTCACATTTGTTTTTTGCTGTTGATGCAAAAAAAGGCAAAAACCCTCAGTTTGAAGCACTTCCAATTTTGCAACAAACTAGGGGGAAAAAATCCTTATTGACCCCAGAATGGCAGTCAGATTAATCCTTGGATCAAGAATCTATTACCCTACATTGAAAAATTATATCCTTGAATATTCTGTTTTTGCAAGTATGCATCTAGTTGCTGTTTGAACATCTGTATGGACTCTGATAAAACCACTTCTTCAGGCTGAGAATTCCACATTGTTCTTACACTAAAAAAAACTTTTCTTTGCCTTAGACAAAATCTTCTTTCTTCCAGTCTAAACGCATGACCTCGTGTCCTATGTAAAGTCCGGTTTGTGAATAGATTTTCAGATGATTTTATATATAAATATATAATTAGTAAAAAAAAAAATATCATAGCCCATAACCCAGACTGTTATATACAGAAAATAATGTATATAAAGACAGCAATATTGGCAACTCATATAATATTGATCAGTGTTTTACTTTAGAGAATATATATTACTATATTTATGTCTAAAAATATGCTCCATGCAGTTTTTGTGCATTTTGACAATGTTGAGCCACATATTCAGGCCATAATATTCTAACACCCATCATTCTGAGCACATGAAATCAGTGATTTACTGCATTGTAAAAGTTTTAATAATATAAATGTTATATATGTCTATTAATGTTAACATTTACCCCTTAAGTCAATTCAGCATTTTTGCTATGTGTATGTTCAACCACAAATTCCAGCTTTCTCATTTAATGCACCGTATTATATATACCATTTTTCAAAGGACAAAAGTGGCCACAGTTTGGAGTGACAAAACAAAAACAAAACAAAACCCAACACTTTTTTCACAGTTGTAGCAATAATAATGTGTACATCACTAGTGCAGATTAAGAAAGGTAATTCAAAATAATTAAATGTATATGTCCCAATTTGCAGAGTACCTCATATTTTTAGGATTTTTTTTTTTCATAGTTACAAGTCATAAATCACATAAAGTAAAATACAATTTCAATGTGGAACAATTTTAGGATTTGGTATGTTTGTCTTGTAAGTTTAAAAGAGGTTTTCCTGACACTATAGTGACCTCTCCTCCCCCGCCGAAGACAGCCACTAGAGGCTGGCTTAACCCCAAATGTAAACATAGCAGTTTCTCTGAAACTGCTATGTTTGCATCTGAAGGGTTAAAACCTGAGGGACCTGGCACCCAGACCACTTCATTGAGCTGAAGTGGTCTGGGTGACTATAGTGTCCCTTTAATAACCATCACAGAAAGCAAAATTGACACATATTTATATTATTATTTTTTATTTATATAGTGCCAACAAATTCTGCGGCGCTGTACAATAGGTGGACTAACAAACAAGTATTTGCAACAAGATGAGTTGGACACACAGAGGTAAAGGGTAATATATAAAGTAGACATAACAGGCTATTTACATAAGGGTATTTTGATATTTATTATGTAGCCATTTACTGCCAATGTTTGCTACATTTTGTAGTAAAATTGTGGGGTGGGGCTCTAAGTTTTAACATACAGTCCAAACATATAACACGTTTTTTTAAAGTGGATTTCATAAACCTGATGTGTGCTGTGTCTGTACAAAATCCCATATTGTATTCATGGACGACCTCTGAGAATAACAATACCCTGGATGTATGTCTTTGTCGCAGGCATGTGAAGTTACAGCACCATATTAGAGACCTGATCATTTCACTTGTTTACAGTTAGAATTTGAATATATGAATATGATGTCCTATTCAGCCTTTTTAGACATTGTAACATTTTGAAAGTTCAAATTACCCCATAAATGCATACCAGCGGTGAACGTAGACACCACAGTGTGAGCCCTTATGTTATATTTTGAGTCATATTATACAGCCATTTTTAAAGTTTATGATATTTTATTTTCACGTTTCTTTAACACGTACATTGCAATTTAGTGGTTTGTTTTAAACTTGATGAGAATGACCCCCTTCACGTACCCTTGTCAAGTTTTAGTAGCAATTGAAGTGCTAATTTTTCTAATTTTATTTCAAAGTTTTGTAGTATTGATTTTTATTTTTTAATTTTTAAATACACACTGTATCTTTTCTGCTTATTTTTTTTTTTTAAAGGAACACTATAGTATTAGTAATACATAGCTGTATTCCTCACTCTATAGTGTCCCTCATCCTCTGTGTCTTTTTTCCCCCGGGGCAATCTAAAGAGTTAAAAAACCTTTAAACACTTACCTGATTCCAACGCCAAGGTCCATCTGCGCCGGATCCATCTCTGCATCCCCCTGTTCTGTCATCAGCGTGCATTAGGCCTTCCCCATAGAAAAGCATCGAACCAATGCTTTCCTATGGGGATTTTCAATAAGCTGGACGTCCTAATGGAAATTGTAATGATGTCTGGCATCGTTTCACGGAATTAAACTCTGTGAATCTGCAGGAAGACTAGATTAGGGGCAGTCTAGTCTAAAACAGCAATGTTTTCAGGGGACAGAGACAGTGCACCCAGACCACTTCAATGAGATATTTCTAATTGTATACTCTGTGACTGGTTTTATTGGACACAAAACCCCCCTCTCTCTATTATTTCTTAATATTAACAATATTTACTATACAAGATAAATACAACTCGAAAGATCCTTTGTTATTTTAATTCCTATAAAACCACAAACGCACTTGAGCCAAATTATAAATATTGTTGCCCTGCTTGCGAATTTGCAAAAGAATGGGATTTATTTTGTCTAAAGACTTAAAATTAGCCACTGGTAATTGCATCCTATACAAACACCCATAGCATCAGTACTCAGTTTTTCTGTACTGTTCTGACTGTATTTTTTTTTATTTATTTACTTATTTTGCTTCAGTCAGACACAATTCCATCTGGAGGCCTGATCTTGCAGTTCCAGTTGCTATGGCGCTATCACACAGTCCGAGGGTTGTTATAAGAACACTGTGAGATATCTATGCAGTTTTACTTTTGCTTGATTTAGAATTATTTTTAGGTATGTAAAGCAAAGGGTAATAAAGTGATTTTAATAAATTGTGAGGGGTTAAAGGTAATGAATTATAGGGCATTAATAAAAAAATAAATAAAAAAATAACAGATTAAAGGGACACTATAGTCACCAGAACAACTGCAGCTTAATGTAGTTGTTCTGGTGAGTATAATAACTCCCTTCAGGCATTTTAATGTAAACACTGCCTTTTCAGAGAAAAGTCAGCTTTTACATTGCCCCTAGGGACACCTCCAAGTGGCCACTCCTTAGGTGGCCACTGGAGGGGCTTCCTGGCTCAGGGCTGCACAGTAAGCAGCCCTGTCGTTGAGCGTCCCCACATTCTGCATGGAGGTCCTGATTGGCCAACATGGAATTTGGCCCCACCCCGTGCCGATTTTAGGCAATCCAATGCTTTCCCTATTGGATTGGCTAATAATCGACCATTTTGATGATGTCACAAACGGGGCGGAGCCAGCGCCGGCGGAACCGTGCGGTGCTGGAAACAAGGTGAGTTTTAAACTTTTATAGGGGGGCTAAGAGGAGGCAAGCCACCTAAATGCTGGGTTTAGCACTATAGGGTCAGGAATGCATGTTTGTATTCCTGACCCTATAGTGATCCTTTAAGTAAAATGTGCCGTTTGATAAAATTTAGGATTGAGGATTGTAGAGGGCAAACCTTTCATAGGTCCTGTCACTCTTATACCCCAATTTACATTAATGAAAATGCAATACAGTATGCACTTGATATGTAAACAGAGCTCAGTGGTATCAATCGTGTACACATACTCCAAACTATTCAACTGGCTACATTTTCAGTGATTTGAAGAAGCTTTATCCATAGGCTCATGCTGTGAGGTGGGGCGGATCTCCTGTGCGACCAAACTGCACTCTGAATTGACTTGTAGACCTTGCTACATATGAAATCTTCTATGTAATATCTTTGTATAAATAAAGTTAGAATTTATCATTTCTTTTTAAGACTGCTGTGTTTTACAGAGTTTGAAGTCCAGCACTGAACCAAACCTTCAGTATTTGGTTTCTGCAACATCATTGCCATCTTCTGGAGATAAATTAGGTTGCAACTCAAGGGCTTCACAGAAAACAATTATTCTTGTGTTTTAATTAGTAATCAGATTGTATAGCTGTTGCAAATTATGGGAGTTTGTGATAACCTTCCTGATTCTTTTATATGTGAAATGATGTCATAAATACAGTATGAAAGTGCATACTGTAGTATACTGTAGTAAAATGCAGTGTATTAAAGAGACATAATACTCTGTCTTTTATTTATGTTATACTAAAGGATGTTATAACCTTTAAAACCCCATGTTTCTCATAGGACTCTATCACATCCTATAATAATATAAAGTGAAGATTGGGAGCACATTGAAGTACTATAGAGAGAGTTCAGAGAAGGGCTATTAAACTGGTTCATGGATTGCAGGATAAAACTTACCAGGAAAGGTTAAAGGATCTTAACATGTATAGCTTGGAGGAAAGACGATACAGGGGGGATATGATAGAAACATCTAAATACATAAATATCCCTGCTCCCTTACTCATCAAAGCTTTTGGAAAGACTTGTCTTTACCTGTGTGTCTCACTTCCTTAATTCCAACTCTCTACTTGACCCTCTTCAGTCTGGCTTCCGCCCTCTCCACTCTACTGAGACCGCTCTTATCAAAGTGACTAATGACCTAATCTCCGCTAAATCCAAAGGTCACTACTCCATATTAATTCTCCTTGACCTCTCTGCTGCCTTTGACACAGTTGATCATGCTCTCCTCCTTCAAACTCTTCAATCACTCGGTCTCTGTGACTCTGTCCTCTCTTGGTTTTCCTCCTATCTCTCCCAACGCTCATTTAGTGTCTCCTTTTCCAAGGATACCTCCTCCCCTCGCCCTGTCTCGGTTGGAGTTCCCCAAGGCTCTGTCCTTGGTCCCCTTCTATTTTCTCTTTATACTGCCTCTCTTGGAAAACTTATTGCCTCTTTTGGATTCAACTACCACCTGTACGCTGATGACACTCAGATATACCTCTCCTCACCGGACCTCTCCCCGGCCGTCCTGCAACGTGTCACTGCTTGCCTCTCTTCCATCTCTGACTGGATGTCGTCACGCTTTCTCAAACTTAACCTCTCTAAAACGGAACTCCTTGTCTTTCCTCCTCCTAATACTGATCCTCCTCTCTCACTCTCCCTTCAAGTCAGTGATATCCACATGAGTCCATCCCTACAAGCGCGCTGTCTTGGCGTCATACTTGACTCTGGTCTCACCTTTGAGTCTCACATCCAGTTTGTTGCCAAGTCCTGTAGGTTCCAACTCAAAAACATAGCCCGCATCCGCCCCTTTCTTATGCAAGATGCTACCAAGGAGCTTGTCCATGCTCTAGTAATTTCCTGCATGGATTACTGTAACCCTCTCCTGATTGGTCTCCCCAAAAGCCGTACTGCCCCGCTACAGTCTGTAATGAATGCTGCAGCTAGACTGATTTTCCTATCCAGTCGGTCCTCTCACACCTCGCCCCTCTGCCAGTCCTTACATTGGCTCCCTGTATCCTATTGGAGTCAATTCAAAGTGCTAACCCATACATTTAAAGCACTGAACAATTCCAGCCCCTCTTATATCTCTTCACTGATCCAGAGGTATGCCCCTCCTCGTACCCTCCGCTCTGCCCGCGACCACCTCCTGACCAACTCACGCCTGCAGGACCTCTCACGGGCGGCTCCTCTCCTATGGAATAACTTGCCTACTGCCATCAGACTCTCCCCTAGTCTTCAATCATATAAGAAGGGCCTTAAATCCCATCTCTTCAGGAAAGCGTATGGCCTCCCAGAGTAATCTCTCCCTTACATACCTGTCTCTTGCTCTCCTATGGGATAGTGCTTTGCTCTCTCCTCCAGCTCTGCTTCACTCCTACTTGATATTTCCTATCCTAATGTTTCTAATACCCCACCTCCTATAGACTGTAAGCTCATTTGAGCAGGGTCCTCTTCAACCTATTATTCCTGTAAGTTTTCTTGTAATTGTCTTATTTATTGTTACATCCCCCCCTCTCAAAATATTGTAAAGCGCTACGGAATCTGTTGGCGCTATATAAATGGCAATAATAATAATAATAATATTAATAATAAAGGGAATCAACACAGTAAAGGAGGAGACTATATTTAAAAGAAGAAAAACTACCACAACAAGAAGACATAGTCTTAAATTAGAGGGACAAAGGTTTAAAAATAATATCAGGAAGCATTACTTTACTGAGAGGGTAGTGGATGCATGGAATAGCCTTCCAGCTGAAGTGGTAGAGGTTAACACAGTAAAGGTGTGTAAGCATGCATTGGATAGGTATAAGGCTATCCTAGCTATAAGATAAGGCCAGGAACTAATGAAAGTATTTAGAAAATTGGGCAGTGTAGATGGGCCGAATGGTTCTTATCTGCCGTCACATTCTATGTTTCTATGTTTCTACTATGTATACATTTTCAGTAAGTGCTAGGACTAGCTTATAAGATTGTTACAGGCCCACTATTGCTTTGAGCAGGTATGTCTAACTATAACTAACTGTAGCTCTCTCTGTCTTTAGAATTACCTGTGATTGATTGCTAAATATTACATGAATATTTCTACAGTACTCTTAAAAAGGGTAACATAAAAGAAATGTCAGATCAATAATTAAGTCAGACCAAAGGACTGACTTTAAGTAAATCACGTGATCCCCACGTGGTTACTCTGAATTGACGAGGTAACCGTCAAACAAAATAGATCCATTGTGGAAAGATATAACCTGCCCATGTTACATCTTTTATAATGTGGTGATAATAAAACTGATATTGATCTGGATGCTGTTTTTTGATTAATTTGGACATGGCCACAGCTTACATGTGTATTTGGTGTGTTATCAATTTTGCATGTTATAGTGTTTTTTGGGCTTTAATTGTTTAAAGGCACACTGGGCACCATAACCCCTTTAGCTTCCTGAAGTGGTTATGGTATCAGGGTTTCACTAATTTGTCAAACTGAACTCATAGCTCCACTTTAAAGTCCTGTCAATCAAAAATTGTAGAAACGGGTTGTCAGGAGTGAGTGTTTGCAAGTACTATCTATGTGATTATTGATGCTTTGTGTGCATGGCAGCATGCAGTAACAATAATAAGAGAGACAGAGACAGTATTTGGACTTGCAAGAACCCTCTCCTGGGGATCTCCACAGTGAGATACCAGTGATAAAAGTAAAAAAAATTAGCCGAAAGGGTAATTTAAAAAAAAAAAAATGTATTTCTTAACTTTATAATTTTTTTATACATATAAAAGACAGAAAGTACACTGACCTTTAATATAAAAACAAATGACAAAACATAAAGCAAATTATTCAAACTAAGATACTCTGTGGTGACGCCATTATTCCACCTAAAAACAAAAAAGACACAAACAACATAAACCATCAAGAGCAGGGAGAGAGTCAGCATGGCTATTTGGAGTAGCGAGTTAAGATTATTATTTTTCTATATTTCATTCTTTCATGCAACAGGGCATTAGGTCAAAGGGTTATTGTATAATTCTACTTTTTGTAGCCAATCATTCCAAATTAGGAACGTCTTAGATAGGTGGCCTTGTGATCTGCTAATATCTTTCTCCATTTTTATTTCAAAAATTGATTGCTTTATAACAGCTCTCTAAGAGAGACCATGATTAACTTTGCAATCCCGAGCAATCATAATTGTGACAGATAAAAAAAAATAGTGAATAATTAGATAGCTGATTTTATTAGTTAGAATTAGCCAGTTTAAATCGAGGAGAGCCATCTCTGGAGAGTTATCTATATCTACACCTGTAAGTTGTTTTATAAAAGAAATGATAGAATTCTAATTGTCAACCATCAGAGGGCGACTCTACCAAATATGTATAAATTAACCTCTAGACCTGTTACATCTCCAGTAGTGATGTACCGAACTGTTCGCTGGCGAATAGTTCCTGGCGAACATAGGGTGTTCGCGTTCGCCACGGCGGGCGAACACTTGCGCGGTTCGATCTGCCCCCTATTTGTCATCATTGAGTAAACTTTGACCCTGTGCCTCACAGTCAGCTGACACATTCCAGCCAATCAGCAGCAGACCCTCCCTTCCAGACCCTCCCACCTCCTGTACAGCATCCATTTTAGATTCATTCTGAAGCTGCATTCTTAGATAGAGGAGGGAAAGTGTAGCTGCTGCTCATTTGATAGGGAAATGTATAGCTAGGCTAGTGTATTCAGTGTCCACTACAGTCCTGAAGGACTTATCTGATCTCTGCTGTAAGGACAGCACCCCAAAAAGCCCTTTTTAGGGCTAGAACATCAGTCTTCTTTTTTTCCCCTGTGTAATCTAATTACAGTTGCCTGCCTGCCTGCCTGCCAGCTTCTGTGTCAGGCTCACAGTGGATACTGTGCCCACTTGCCCAGTGCCACCACTCATATCTGGTGTCACAATAGCTTGCATTTAAAAACAAAAAAAAATGTTTTCACTGTAATAGATTGAATAGCAGTTAGTTGTCTGCAAGCGTCTGTGTGTCAGGCCTACAGCGTGTACTCTGCAAACCTCTGCCAGTGCACATTGCCACTCATATCTGGTGTCACAATAGCGTGCATTTAAAAACCCAAAACCTTTTTTCCCACTGTAATAGATTGAATAGCAGTTAGTTGTCTGCAAGCGTCTGTGTGTCAGGCCAACAGCATGTACTCTGCTAACCTCTGCCAGTGCACATTGCCACTCATATCTGGTGTCACAATAGCGTGCATTTAAAACCAAAAAACTTTTTTCACTGTTATAGATTGAATAGCAGTCTGCAAGCGGGTGTGTCAGGCCTACAGCGTATACTCTGCCAACCACTGCCAGTGCATATTGCCACTCTTATCTGGTGTCGCAATAGATTGCATTTAAAAACCAAAAAACTTTTTTCACTGTTATAGATTGAATAGCAGTCTGCAAGCGGGTGTGTCAGGCCTACAGCGTATACTCTGCCAACCTCTGCCAGTGCATATTGCCACTCTTATCTGGTGTCGCAATAGATTGCATTTAAAAACCAAAAAACTTTTTTCACTGTTATAGATTGAATAGCAGTCTGCAAGAGGGTGTCAGGCCTACAGCGTGTACTTTGCCAACCTCTGCCAGTGCACATTGCCACTCATATCTGGTGTCACAATAGCGGGCATTTAAAACCAAAAAACATTTTTCACTGTTATAGATTGAATAGCAGTTAGTTGTCTTAAAGCGGGTGTCAGGCCTACAGCGTGTACTCTGCCAACCTCTGCCAGTGCACATTGCCACTCATATCTGGTGTCACAATAGCGTGCATTTAAAACCAAAAAACTTTTTTCACTGTTATAGATTGAATAGCAGTTAGTTGTCTTCAAGCGGGTGTCAGGCCAACAGCGTGTACTCTGCCAACCTCTGCCAGTGCACATTGCCACTCATATCTGGTGTCATAATAGCGTGCATTTAAAAACAAAAAATGTATTTTCACTGTAATAGATTGAATAGCAGTTAGTTGTCTGCAAGCGTCTGTGTGTCAGGCCAACAGCGTGTACTCTGCCAACCTCTGCCAGTGCACATTGCCACTCATATCTGGTGTCACAATAGCGTACATTTAAATTAAATTTTTTTTTCTCTGTTACAGATTGAATAGCAGTTAGTTGTCTTCAAGCGGGTGTCAGGCCTACAGTGTGTACTCTGCCAACCTCTGCCAGAGCACATTGCCACTCATATCTGGTGTCATAATAGCGTGCATTTAAAAACAAAAAAATGTTTTCACTGTAATAGATTGAATAGCAGTTAGTTGTCTGCAAGCGTCTGTGTGTCAGGCCAACAGCGTGTACTCTGCCAACCTCTGCCAGTGCACATTGCCACTCATATCTGGTGTCACAATAGCGTACATTTAAATTAAATTTTTTTTTCTCTGTTACAGATTGAATAGCAGTTAGTTGTCTTCAAGCGGGTGTCAGGCCTACAGTGTGTACTTTGCCAACCTCTGCCAGAGCACATTGCCACTCATATCTGGTGTCATAATAGCGTGCATTTAAAAACAAAAAAATGTTTTCACTGTAATAGATTGAATAGCAGTTAGTTGTCTTCAAGCGGGTGTGTCAAGCCTACAGCGTGTACTCTGCCAACCTCTGCCAGTGCACATTGCCACTCATATCTGGTGTCACAATAGCGTGCATTTAAAAACAAAAATATGTTTTCACTGTTATAGATTGAATAGCAGTTAGTTGTCTTCAAGCGGGTGTCAGGCCTACAGCGTGTACTCTGCCAACCTCTGCCAGTGCACATTGCCACTCATATCTGGTGTCACAATAGCGTGCATTTAAAACCCCAAACCTTTTTTCACTGTTATAGATTGAATAGCAGTTAGTTGTCTTCAAGCGGGTGTCAGGCCTACAGCGTGTACTCTGCCAACTTCTGCCAGTGCACATTGCCACTCATATCTGGTGTCACAATAGCGTGCATTTAAAACCCAAAACCTTTTTTCACTGTTATTGATTGAATAGCAGTTAGTTGTCTTCAAGCGGGTGTGTCAGGCCTACAGCGTGTACTCTGCCAACCTCTGCCAGTGCACAGTGCCACTCATATCTGGTCTCACAGTAGCTTGCACGCATAGTACCACTAATCCAAAAAAAAATGAGAGGCAGAGGCAGGCCACCCTGCAGGGGCCGTCGTGGTCGTGGTGCTGTGATTCCCTTTTGCCCTAGAATAATGCCCAATTTTCAGAGGCCACGTACCCTGAACTTGAAAAGTTCTGAGGACATAGTTGACTGGCTAACACAGGACACCCAATCTTCTACAGCTTCCGCTCTGAACCTTGACGCACCATCCTCCTCGAGCTTAGCTTCGGGCACCTCTCAAGATACCACTCACCCGCCTGCCGCCACCACCAACACTAGCACCACAGCCGCTTCACTTTATCTGTCAGAGGAGTTATTTACACATCCGTTTGAAGAAATGAGTTATGCACAACCATTATTGCCAGAGGATGTAGATAACAGGGATATGTCTCAGGCAGGCAGCATTACACACATGGACGTACGGTGTGATGATGATGATGTTGTACCCGCTGCTGCTTCCTTTGCTGAGTTGTCAGATACAAGTGAAGCGGTTGATGATGATGATGCGTCCATGGATGTCACGTGGGTGCCCGCTCAGCAAGAAGAAGAACAGGGCGAAAGTTCAGATGGAGAGACAGAGAGGAGGAGGAGACGAGTTGGAAGCAGAGGGAGGTCGTCGCAAGGAGCTAGTGGCACAGTCAGACAGCATGCATCGGCACCCGGGGTCAGCCGACAGCACGCCAATCAACGTATGCTGTGTCCACCACCAGAATGCCATCATTGCAGAGCTCAACAGTGTAGCATTTTTTTTTGTGTGTCTGCCTCTGACAACAGCGATGCCATTTGCAACCTGTGCCAAAAGAAACTGAGTAGTGGGAAGTCCAACACCCACCTAGGTACAACTGCTTTGCGTAGGCACATGATCGCACATCACAAACGCCTATGGGATCAACACATGAGTACAAGCAGCACACAAACTCAAAGCCGCCATCCTCCTCCTGGTCCAGCATCTTCAGCCACGTCAACCACTGCTGTCCTCCTTGCCCCCTCTCAACCATCTGCCACTCCGTCTCTCGCCTTGAGCAGTTCCTGCTCATCTGCCCACAGTCAGGTGTCTGTCAAGGACATGTTTGAGCGTAAGAAGCCAATGTCAGAAAGTCATCCCCTTTCCCAGCGTCTGACAGCTGGCTTGTCTGAACTATTAGCCTGCCAGCTTTTACCATACAAGCTGGTGGAGTCTGAGGCGTTCAAAAAATTTTTAGCTATTGGGACACCGCAGTGGAAGGTACTCGGACGAAATTTCTTTTCACAAAAGGCAATCCCAAACCTGTACTCGATTGTGCAAAAGGAAGTAATGGCATGTCTGGCACACAGTGTTGGGGCAAGGGTCCATCTGACCACTGATATCTGGTCTGCAAAGCATGGTCAGGGCAGGTATATCGGTATATCACCTACACCGTGCATTAGGTAAACCTGCTGACGGCTGCCAAGCATGGAATGCGTGGCTCTGCAGAGGAGTTGGTGACACCGCCACGACTTGCAGGCAGGCCTGCTGCCACCTCCTCTACTCCTCCTACTCCATCCTCTTCCATAACCTCCTCGGCTGAGTCCTTTTCTACTGCTGCGTCTTGCTCCACATCAACGGCTCCCCCCCCAGCTCCCCAGGTACTATTCCACATCCCGGATACGGCAGTGTCACGCCGTCTTGGGTTTGACTTGCTTGAAAGCAGAGAGTCACACCGGACAAGCACTCCTGTCCGCCCTGAACGCACAGGTGGAAAAGTGTCTGACTCTGCAGCAACTGCATATCGGCAAAGTGGTTTGTGACAACGGAACAAATTTGTTGGCGGAATTGAAGTTGGGCAAGTTGACACATGTGCCGTGCATGGCACATGTATGTAATCTGATCGTAACGCTTTTTGCATAAGTACACAGGCTTACAGGACGTCCTGAAGCAGGCCAGGAAGGTGAGTGGCCATTTCAGGTGTTCCTACATGGCCATGGCGCACTTTGCAGATATCCAGCGGCGAAACAACATGCCAGTGAGGCGCTTGATTTGCGACAGCCCGACACGTTGGAATTCAACACTCCTAATGTTCGACCGCCTGCTCCAACAAGAAAAAGCCGTTCATGAATATTTGTATGACCGGGGTGCAAGGACAGCCTGGACAGGTGTCAATCCATATCTGCCAAGTGACCCTATGTAGGAGGAACAGTCCCTATTTTGCTCTGTGTCAGCTTGTATCAGGGTCTCTGAGGACAGGTGTCAATCCATATCTGCCAAGTGACCCTATGTAGGAGGAACAGTCCCTATTCTGCTCTGTGTCAGTGTGTATCAGGGTCTCTGAGGACAGGTGTCAATCCATATCTGCCAAGTGACCCTATGTAGGGGGAACAGTCCCTATTCTGCTCTGTGTCAGTGTGTATCAGGGTCCCTGAGGACAGGTGTAAATCCATATCTGCCAAGTGACCCTATGAATAGGGAACAGTCCCTATTCTGCTCTGTGTCAGTGTGTATCAGGGTCTCTGAGGACAGGTGTCAATCCATATCTGCCAAGTGACCCTATGTAGGAGGAACAGTCCCTATTCTGCTCTGTGTCAGTGTGTATCAGGGTCCCTGAGGACAGGTGTCAATCCATATCTGCCAAGTGATCCTATGTAGGGGGAACAGTCCATATTCTGCTCTGTGTCAGTGTGTATCAGGGTCTCTGAGGATAGGTGTCAATCCATATCTGCCAAGTGACCCTATGTAGGGGGAACAGTACCTATTCTGCTCTGTGTCAGTGTGTATCAGGGTCCCTGAGGACAGGTGTCAATCCATATCTGCCAAGTGACCCTATGTAGGGGGAACAGTCCCTATTCTGCTCTGTGTCAGTGTGTATCAGGGTCTCTGAGGACAGGTGTCAATCCATATGTCAAGGTGTCAATCCATATGTCAAGGTATCAATCCATATCCATTGTGATTTAGGAATGTTAGGTGATTTATGCCCTTTATGGATTAAAACCAGACTCTTCATCAACTGTGTAATTTTCCATGGGAGTTTTGCCATGGATCCCCTTACGGCATGCCACCGTCCAGGTGTTAGTCCCCTTGAAACAACTTTTCCATCACTATTGTGGCCAGAAAGTGTCCCTGTGGGTTTTAAAATTCGCCTGCCCATTGAAGTCTATGGTGGTTCGCCCGTTTCGCCAGTTCGCGAACATTTGCAGAAGTTCGCGTTCGCCGTTCGCGAACCGAAAATTTTATGTTCGCGACATCACTAATCTCCAGTATAAGTTTGTATAATTATCATACATTTCAGACAGTCTAGTAGGTACACAAGTATCATCTGTGGGCCTCTTTAAACTGCGTTTCCTGCCAATTTACACAGGGCATTACTTTCTGCACCTTTACCCATGCGTTGCACCATTCACTCAGATTTATTCTGTAGTTAAGCTCATTTTGCCAAATCTGGAATATGGGAAACTATTTGACTCTATCTAATACATGAATTATAGGTCTAGGTTTCTCCTAGAAACAACTTTATCAACCGGATCGCATTTTAGTATTTCTAAAAGCTTATTTAAGAGGTCTGAGACTACTCTTATCAAATTAATATGAGAACTTGTTTTATGTAGATAATGCCCCTCTCTCTCCACTCTTTGAGTCTAATATCTAAGATACAATATTCTGAACTCGTAAGATATACATAATCAGGAATTTGATTTGTCACTTCACACTTGGCTTTTACTCTAACCCATGTGCTCATAAGATGATTTAAGATAGTATTAGTCTTTCGAGCATGTTTAATACCTTGTAATTATTTGGCTGCCATAGTAGACAGCTCATGTCCTTCACTTGGCAGGCGTCGCTTTCCAACGGATACCAACCCTCCTCTTTTACTGAATTTCATTGCATATTACATACATGATAGAGCATGTTGGTTAAAAATATGTTTTGGATCAAAGGATCCAATTTTACTACTCCTTTCAGAAAATATAATTCTTCAAGTGTTGTTTTCTCACTTTGGCAAATTAGTAAAACAAATGGTGCAGGGACAATATGCCATTAGTATGTGGTAGGATCCTTCAGTCATGTACATACACCTTGGGTCAGACACTGCCCAGAAGCAGGGAAGACCATAGAGACCAACTATTGGTTTTCAAATACTACCCGACCAAAGGTGGATGTATATGGCTAAAGGATCCTGTCATATACTAAAGGTAGAATGAGTTTTTCTAATTATTATTTTTTTGCTTGTATTTTAAAAATACTATTTCCTTTCAATGAAATTGGATGGATTGGATGAAATTTCAATGGATTATTATATAAAAAAATAGTTTTGAGGTGACCGTTGTCCTTTAATTGCCAAAGCATCAGAACGTAGTCACATCTATCACCTCTCTTCCATATTCCCTCAGCAAGGACAAGACTTGTACGCTAACGGAATATCACACCTCCTAGAGTGCATGCAGTGTAGTTGCTGTGACAAATAACAGGAGAACTGCAACTAAGAGGGATCAGATGCATTCCCTTCTACTCAATACTTGGCACAGAGATCTTTTTTACTGTCTTATCCTTCTATGCTGAAAATTGGTTGACAAACGAGTGGAGGTCCATATCTCTGTATAGATTTATTATACAATGTAATTATTTACTAGCAATTCTGCTGGTATAGTGTAAAGATTAAAGACGAAATGTAATTTTTTTTTTTTTTTGCTAAGTTGTCTTATTTAACTCCGTTCTCTAACTTGGAGGGTAATTGTAATTAGTGACAATTGAAGAACCGAATAGAAAACGTTAGAAGTTATCAAAAGTGCCTCAGAGATTGCTCTCCTTCCTTCTGCTCATTTGCAGAGTTGGGGTTCAAAAATAATTAAGTGGACTTACCCACTATTAACCTTGAGTGCCAAATCTTTATTTTTCCAACCCAAAATATCAGTTAGAATATGATTTCAGAATAAGAAGTGTAATTAGCAAAATTGAAAATATTCTACCGTCCATATTTATAACGTCCTCTACAAAATCCAATTGTAGCGAAAAGTCTTACTGTAGTTGTATTTAAACATACGCTGATAAACCAGAATAAACCATCTGGCTATTTTGATTTGTACTGAAGATTTACTACAGGGCAAAAACTCCATTGAGCTATTGTTGTGGAAACCAAATTAATACTGTGATGCAAAAAAACAAGGGGCAGTGAAGCACATATAACAAATGTGGTTCAGAGTTTCTTACAAAAAATGGTCTTTTTAAATCTATAGCATATGTTCACATAATACCTCCAGGACCACTAGACAAACCCATGCCACCATGAAAATCTGATCTAAACACCATATGTCAACATGTCATTTCTTAATCATCTACTACCAGTAACTGTACAGAGCTTGCTAATGTAAACCATGTAAGAGATTCCATGTCAGAACTGTGTCTACGGGCCAGGGATAGGCAGCCTACGGATCATTAGTGGTTGTGGACTACTTCTACATTAATGCTCTTACTGTCATAATGCAGGCAAAGCATCATGGGAGATGTAGTCCACCACATCTGGAGTGCCAAAGATTGCCTACCTCTGCGTTAGTGTATATATATATATATATATATATATATATATATTACAATA
The DNA here is from genome assembly GCF_036172605.1 of Pelobates fuscus. NCBI lineage: Eukaryota > Metazoa > Chordata > Amphibia > Anura > Pelobatidae > Pelobates > Pelobates fuscus. Next base: position 40,946,084 of record NC_086319.1, on the reverse strand, counting down.
TATTTCATCATCGGTCCTTAATTAGTTAATTACTTTAATGTACATTTAATATAGTGGTTTAATGCCACTGCCTGCAACATTGTTATTCAATTTAAAATGACAGCAGTTGTAGGAGTTTACTTGTATTTTTGGTGGGTCTGAACTTATGTACAAATTTGCTCTATTATAAAAAGTGTGATAATGCACATAATAGCAATAATATGATGATATATGTTCAATTTAAGGGGTTATTTTAAAAGGGTATCAGGCAGCACCATTTCAGAGTAAACATTTCCATTCGCATACCAGCCTGGTCCCACTTAGAGAAATACCAGCCATACCCCATTTAGGTTAATGTGGTGATCAGGATATATCAGTTTGATTAATTAACCCCTTAAGGACCGCTGACGGTTCAGGACCATCATCGGAAAAATCCCCTTGAGGACCGATGACGGTCCTGAACTGTCATAACGGTAATATTTACTTACCCAATCACTGCCGTTCCCCTGCCGGCGATCAGCGTTGCTCCGGGTCTTGGGGGACTGCCTGACAGCCCCTCGGCGAATTAGGCCCCCGCGGCCATGTGACCGCTCTAACAGAGCAGTCACATGGCCGCAATAGGCATCCATGAATCTGCCTGCAGGGGGACTGCCTGAACTGACAGGAAGTCTCCCTGCATCTGTAAAATAAAAAAAAAATTAAATTGTTAATAAATAAAAAATATAATTATATGTGTGTATATATATATATATATATATATATATATACACACACATATTATATCTATATAATATATATATATTAATATAAAAATACACTTATAATTAAATTATACACGCATATATAATATATATAATACATATAATATCTTTAATAACTATATATATTGTATATATACATATATTATCATAAAATATTAATAATGAATAAATAAAAATAAATAAAGAAAATGTAAAAATTATTTAATAAACAATTATATATATAAATAAATGTAATTTTATTCTAACTTTATTTTGATATTAACATATATATTTATATCAAAATACACTTAAAATTACATATATCTGACATATATCTATGTATATATAAATTTTATCAAATTATACGAAATATATAGATATCCATATACAAAATTACTTAAATAATTTCATAAATATACACGTATACTTCAAATATATTGAAATTCTACGTGCATATTTATGTAATATTTTTACATAACTAAGTAATTTTATTGAATGCAATTTGAGGGACTTGCCTTACAACCCAGGCCGAAGGTCCACAGAATTTAATTTGCTAGCACTGTATTTAACCCTGTAACTTTCTATGACATCCTGAAACCTGTACACGGGGAGTACTGTTTCACTCTGGAGACTTTGCTGAACACAAATTAGTGTTTCAAAACAGTAAAACATATCACAGTGATGATATTGTCAGTGAAAGTGACGTTGTTTGCATTTTTCACACACAAACAGCATTTTCACTGATGATATAATTGTTGTGATACATTTTACTGTTGTGAAACACTAATATTTGTGTTCAGCGAAGCCTCACGAGTATAACAGTACCCCCCATGTAGAGGTTTTATAGTGTTTTTAAAAGTTACAGGGTCAAATATAAGCGTCAAATTGTTTTACATTGATAATTGCCAGGTTGGTTATGTTGCCTTTGAGAGCGTTTGGCATCCCAGTTATGAGAATTACCGCCATGATGGCATACCATTTGCATAAGAAGACAACCCAAGCTATTGCAAATGGGGTATGTGCAGTTGTTTTAGTAGCTATATTTGGTGTTCAAATTAGTTTTTTGCATTTTTCACACAAACAAATATTAATGCTAACTTTGGCCAGTGTTTGTGACTAAGTGGCTACTAAAAAGACTGGACATACCCCATATTGAATACCCTGGGTTGTCTACTTTAAAACAAAAAAAGGTATGGTGAGGTGTGATTCAGAGATTTGTGACGGATAACAGTGGTACAATGTCACTATTGATACATTTAAAAAAATATATATTTTAAAAAAGCAATGTCCTACTTGAACTTATAGCCCTATAATGTGCAAAAAAAGTAAAAAAAAAAGCATGTAAACACTGGGTGTTTTTAAACTCAGGACAACATTTTTTACCTATTCAGCAGTTTTTTAATTAGCTTTTGTAGGTAAATAAAAGATTTTTCGAGTAAAAGTCAAAATATATGTTTTTGTTTCAATTTTTCACCCTATTTTATTATTTTTTTAAAGTCAATTATATGACATGATACCCATAATGGTATGTAAAAAAGCCATTCTTGTCCTGAAAAACCCAATATATAATTTGTATGGGAATAGTAAGTAGAAAATTACAGCTAAACACAAACTCCACAAAAGCGTTAAAACAGCTCTGGTCCTTAACGTACAACATGGCCAAAACAGTTCGGTCCTAAATGGCTTAACCAAAATCGCGTATACATGTATTTTACTTTCATGCAATTTGCAAACTAAAGTTTAGTCTATAAAGCTTTGCTTGCATCCATTTATATTCCAGGAAAAATGATCAACTGATAGATGCTTGCAGGAGCTCTGGGCTTTCTCGCCAATTTAATGTTACCATATATTCTAAAAATGTCAGCCACTCCTTCTTCCTAAAATCATACCATTCCTACAGTCTGGGAGAGGGAGGACTGAATTGTATTTCTCATATTCCTCTTAGCATTATTATAGTGTTAGAGAGAGTGCTACCTTTTAGAATGATGATGATTATGATTTAACTGTACTTACTCTATGTGGTTATTATGTCGAAATACAGATATTCATTTTGCATTATATTGTTTTTAGCAAGTTGTACTGCTGGTATTGTCATCAGGATTCTTATATATCTCTCCAAACTGGGTTTTTGTACCAATTTCTTTCTGCATGTATGAAAAATTTACTTTTGCCCATGATACTAATATTTTGTGCTTTGTATTAAATATTGAAAAAATAAGGTATGAAGGCATACTACTGCTTTTCATTACGTAGATAATCACTTTAACCCCTTAAGGACACATGACGGATCTATTCCGTCATGATTCCCTTTTATTCCAGAAGTTGTGGTTAAATGATGAGTGAATAAATAAAAAAAATAAAATTGTATACACTTACATAATTTGTAATTTTATATTTGTTTGATTAGCAATCTATAAACAACTTTGCAGACCTATCGTATGTTCTAGTTATGCTTCCTATGTTTCAAAACAAATGTTGTGCTATTATTATATTTAATATTACTAAAAATTGATTAATAGTGAAGAGGTCAATTGCACTTTGTGATTTAAATTGCTTTATTCAACAAACATTGAGTTGTGGTGTCCTCACAAACAATTTGCTACACTTTAGGCTAAAGTTCTAGAGCTTAAGATCTTGGCTAAACAACTCAGGCTAAACGTTGATTATGATTTTCTTGCAGTTTACTGCTTTGTGGTTCGACCATTCAATGTCTTCTTGATAACATTTCAGAAGGACAAATCAAACTGTGCTCCCTGCCATGCCTCCTCTGTAGAAATCTGATTAAAATCCCATTTCTTCCAATTAATAGGTGGATTGTCATATGGTGTTGCTATACTACAAATTAATACATGCAAACTAGGGTCTGTTAGAACTACCAGCCCTTTTCAATTTTAATTAAACATATTAATTAACATATTCATTGGCTTATTTTTTTTATGTTTTTACTAGCTTGTTTTTTTACTGTCAATAAACTCCCCAGATTTACAGCAGATGTGAAATGTATATCTCATTGGTACTTTACCACAGGATGGCTGCCAAATTAAAAACTAGCAAAGTATTGAAATTACCAGAAAATTAAAGAATTTATAAATATTCATATTTCATTTATATTTTGGAAAGTTAGGCTGATGTAAAATGCCTTTCATTCTTACTTTGCTTGTAGATATTTATTGTATGAATAATTGTGTATAATTTTTTTTTATTTTGCAATAATCAATTACATTCATTGATCAATTGTTCCAAAAAAACAATCTCATATCAATTATACAAGGTTCTAGATTGAAGATTTGAGTATTAATTTGATATATTAGCATAACTCCACATGACCCAAATGGTTCATCCAATTATCACATCTGCTTAATCAATTACAATAATTTCCACGGTTAAATAATATTTGAAAATCACGCTATGATTGCTGGATAGGAATGCATTATATAAACAAATGAAATATTTTATGCTGTGTTCTATTTGTATGCTATTTGTTATATAACACAAATATCTGGTTCAATTTATTAAAGCAAAATCGCAAAAGTCCACACCTGGATGTAATCCAGACACAACAGAGATGGTATTTGTGCCACCTAGGTTATTATGCAAGCATCCTTTTCTATTCTCTGTAGACTTATCATTATTATTATTCTCATTATAAGTAAAAGAATTTACAAAACACCAACATTTATCACAGTGCTGTAAGACTGGAAAAGGGTCACCAATATCATTATCATCATTATTAGTAGTAGTATTTATTAGACTTGTTCATTAATGTTTTTCAGCTGGTACGAACACATCAAATCCCTTTTAATCTATGCCTGAATGGATTGGTCGTCCGGGATCTGCCTATGAATAAGACTCCACAGGTAAATCCTGGACTGACTTGGTGTATATTAACCCCTTAAGGACCAAACTTCTGGAATAAAAGGGAATCATGACATGTCACACATGTCATGTGTCCTTAAGGGGTTAAAAGGGATTTAATTCATTTGTACCAGCTGAAAAGAATTAAAGGGAAACTATACTGCCAGGAAAACAAACTAATTTTTTGGCACCATAGCTTTTCCTTCTGGGGAGGCACCCCCCGGTGGTGTAGAAGGGCAGAAAGGGTTAAAACACCTTTTTTCACTTACCTGGATCCAGAGTCAATATCCCTTGGCGCTGGCTCGAATATCACTTCACTCCTCTCCCGCCAACATCAGCAGGCGGGGGAGACCTAATGCACGAATACAAGGAAATGGCCGCACACGCATTAGGATTTCCCCACCGGAAAGCATTCCAGTCGTCAAAGACCTGAAAGTCCCTTTAGTGCCTGTCTGAGGAGTTAACCCTAGTGGGTAATTATTGCAGTTTTTTTTAAGAACTGCAATAATTACACGCTCAGGGTTAAGGGTGATGGGACACTGCACCCAGAGCACTCCAATAAACTAAAGTGGTCTGGGTGCCTAAATTGTTTAGTATTTATAAGGCGCCAGCATTTACTGTGCTGCTGTACAATGGGTTCATGAGCCATACAAGTAAAATTCCACAAAATAAGTTTGGCATATCTTTTTTAACAGTAAATAATAATGTAATTAACCCCTTCGTGACCAGACCGTTTTTAAATTTTCTTACCGTTAAGGCTGTTTTTACATTTCTGCAGTGTTTGTGTTTAGCTGCAATTTTCCTCTTACTCATTTACTGTACCCACACATATTATATACCGTGTTTCTCGCCATTAAATGGTCTTTCTAAAGATACAATTTTATTTATCATATCATATAATTTACTATAATAAAAATTATAAAATATGATGAATTTTTTTTAAACAACACACTTTTTCTAACTTTGACACCCAAAATCTGTTACGCATCTACAACCGCCAAAAAACACCCATGCTAAATAGTTTCTAAATTTTGTCCTGAGTTTAGAATGTTAACATGTTCTTAGCTTTCTTTTTTTTTTATAAGTACAAGTAGGACATTGCTGTTTCAAAATATATATTTTTAGAATTTATCAGTAGTGACATTGTAACACTGTTATCTGTCATAAATCTCTGAATCACACATCACATGTACATATTTTTTTTCAAGTAGACAACCCAGGGTATCCAATATGGGGTATGTCTTGTCTTTTTTAGTAGCCACTTACTCACAAACACTGGCCAAAGTTAACATTTATATTTGTTTGTGTGTTAAAAATGCAAAAAACAATTATGAACGCTAACTTTGGCCAGTGTTTGTGACTAAGTGGCTACTAAAAAAGACTGAACATACCACATTTGCTATACCTTGGGTTGTCTTCTTTTGCAAATCGTATGCCATCATGGTGGTAATTCTCATTCCTGGGCTACAATACGCTCTTAAAGGAAACATGACCAATCTGGCAAATTTCAATGTGAAAAAACAGAAAATCAAGCCTTATATTTGACCCTGTAACTTTCAAAAATGCTATAAAACCTGTACATAGGGGGTACTGTTATACTCAGGAGACTTCGCTGAACACAAATTTTAGGGTTTCAAAACAGTAAACGTATCACAGCAATGATATCATCATTAAAAATGCCGTTTGTGTGTGAAAAATGCAAACAACTTCACTTTCACTGACAATATAATAGCTGTGATATGTTTTACTGTTTTAAAACACTAATATTTGTGTTCAGGGAAGTCTTCCGAGTATAACAGTACCCCCCATGTACAGATTTTAGGGTGTCATGAAAAATTACAGGGTTAAATACAGTGCTAGCAAATTAAATTCTCTGGACTTTCGGCCTGGGTTGTCAGGCAGATCCCTCAAATTGCAATCAATAAAATTACTTAAAGGGACACTATAGTCACCCAGACCACTTCAGCTCAATGAAGTGGTCTGGGTGCAAGGTCCCCCAGGTTTTAACCCTTCAGATTTAAACATAGCAGTTTCAATGAAACTGCTATGTTTACATTGCAGGGTTAATCCAACCTCTAGTGGCTGTCTTCCTGAAGATAAAGCCAGGGACTAATGAAAGTATTTAGAAAATTGGGCAGACTAGATGGGCTGAATGGTTCTTATCTGCCATCACATTCTATGTTTCTATGTTTCTATGTTTCTATTTTAGAACAGTTTCAGTTACCTTTTTAAAAAATAATAATACAATTAAAGACTGCTTGATTATATTTCTTTAGCATGCCACTTACTTTAGCATATACACAGATTAGATAACGTGGTATACCTGATATAAAGGTTTGATTGTAATGTTCTACAGAATGGACCTATTTGTAATTGTGCTTAGTATTGTATGGAATGCAGTAGTGGGTGTTTCAAGGAGAAATGCAACTTCTTTGGAAATCTCACTATTGAATAAAACAGCGAAAATCATCTATAATTTGTGTTAACCTTATTTTCATGTTATGGTTTGTTTTCTTTTAAATGCATGTTAATGATTTGAGATTCCAGTTCAGTTCAGTTAAGAAACAGCCAGGGCACATGCTATCAATTAAATTATGGAATTAACACCTCTCTTTAACCCAGAACAATTATTTTACATTATACCACTTTTGTTAAGAGTATTCTCTTGTTTGGACCAAATATATATATATATATATATATATATATATATATATATATATATATATATATATATATATAAAAAGGTTTAATTTACTAACTGGTTGGAGTACATGAGTCAAAACTGACTTGCAAAAGGTATACGTAAAATTTGAAACTAAAAACTCAAGTTAGAAAATATGCATAGCTCAACAAACGTTAATTAGTTGTACTAAGTATGTATATAAAAATTTTAGGTGACCGCATCATTTTCAAATTTTAATTAAGGAACAAGTTATCCCAAATTTACATACTAATGGGTACAGGGATTAAATTTAGATGACTGAATGCATTTATATGCAAACCTTATTCTTTAACATTTGCATACAAACTGTCAAGACAGTGGAGACACTGAACATTCCTCATAGGGATGCATTGATTCAAATCATCTCTATGAGGAGATGATGATTGGCCAGCATAGCATGAAAAAGCAATGGATTGGCTGAGATTGGCAGTTTTTATTATCTCAGCCAAGGAGGTAGATCGGGGGTGGGGCCAGCACCAGCAGACCTTTGTGGCCCTGGAAAAAAAGTGATTTTCTACATTTTAAGAGGGGCAAGGCTGGCATGGATTTTTAACACTGTAGGGCCAGGAATACACTTTTGAAGAAGATTAACAGATTGAGTGGGATCACTTTGTAGTATAAAGGATGTTAGGCTAGATTTGGGTTACATTTTGTATTGAGGTAAATCAGGTAGATAGTTTTTTTAAGAGGCGCTAAACATAGGATTAAAGTAACAAGTTTATATTCAGGTTTTAAATGTTGGAGATTGAATGGCTATTTGCAAATACTTACCCATCTATGTCTTCTGTGAACCGGTCAGATTGATGATATTAGTTCTGCAGGAGTGCTAATACAGTGTGCATCACTCAGAGCTTTCCCCTGCTCCTCCTGCAATGCATTTTCTGTGTGAGATGTAACTAGTGGGCAGATGTGAATTTATGGTTTAAATGAGACTTTAACAGTATTACCAATACGTCTAGTGAAACAGAGGAGAAAGAGAAGGGTAACTAAGTCTACAATTCATGCACGATTTAGTGACACTATACACAGAAAATCATGAAAAAGGTTTCAGTGTGATATTGAGCATTGAAGCTCTACGTCTTCCTAAACAGTATAGGCTGACCCACATTAAAGGCTGATAACGTGCAGTTACATTATGTTTCTAGGCGATCACAGCAGATAGGCACAATTAGAGGTATGGTAATATAAAGTCCTCCACTTTTCCCTAGTGGCTTCCTGCATCTAAAATGTAAGGCGCAAAGAACGCACTCGGCTTCTTGGACTGCTCCTGCAACATTTCTTCTTTCTCCACTATTATTTGAATGCTAAGGTTCTGAAGAGCCTCTGTTGACAGAGTTTGCCCCTCATGCATCCATTCAGATTTGGGGGCTCGTCCCCAAACTTTGATACTTTATGGATTCTAGAAAATACTTTTAGAAGTTTTTATATAGCACGCTAGCTTTATTGAAATACAAACATGAAATACGTATTATGGACACCTTGAGAGAGGCTGAGTAAATAATATAATATCAAATACTTAAGGGCAAAAAAATCAGAACGTCTTTAAAAATAATTCAATTATTCTACTATGCATTAAGTTTAAAAAAAAAGAACACAAGCTGCCATCATGTTCAATGCCAATTTACTTTTTGGCAATAGTAGAATGCACTTTGTATGCATGTGTGTGCCAAGATAGATTGGCTGAAGGCAAGAATGAGAATGTTCACAATATGTAAAGGTTCAAAATAGAAATCCGAGATATCTGGGGAACTGCATTGGTGCTATTACAAATAGGAAAGCAGATTAAACAAGTAAATAAATAAAATACATGTTTTGGTATTGTTTAAAATGCTTGTATTTTGTAATCTCTTTTTGTGTCTTTTATTTAATTGTTGTCTGTTTGAATCATTAGTTGGAATTCATTCCACAGATTTTGGAACGCTCAAACTCGTGTTTTTTTTTTTTTACTCAAGTCAAAATGGATCAAAATCTGTCATTAAGAAGAAAACACATCCATACATCGAAACAAAACAACAACTTCCTTCAGGGTGTAATATTATCTTGGCCTTCAAAAATGTTTTTTGTTAATGTTAAAATCCTATAATTATTTATATTAATTGTTATATTGTCTAAACTGGTGTTATGTGTTATGCAAAATAAATGTATTCATCTTCAGGAAATCAACAAAATAGGCATCTATAACCATTTTACCATTTTCTCGGGTACCCTGAGAAACTGGCTCTTAAACTGCTTGTTTACATACATGTAAGAGAAATAAAGATATACATTATTAAAAGAAGAATAGCATTTGACTAGATGTGAATCCTAATTATCCTTCTACCAAGTGCAGCACTGACATGGTAGTTACATCCTATATACCATGGGCATTGATATGGCAACATATGGCTGGGGATTTGCCAGCTTAGATGTTGGATTTGATTATCATGATCTAGTATCTTGACCCTGGATTGGACCAGATGGAATAATTAGTAAACAAACAATGCTAAAAATAAACAAATCCAAAGATTCCATACGAAGAACAACCTTACCTGATGGCATCCTTCATGATACCAATAGGAATAGAAGAGGCTACAGAGGGTACCATGCACAGGAAACATGCTTAACATTAGTAGTTAGTGTCCAGCTGAATAGTCTAAATCAGTGTTCCCCAACCCTGTCCTCATGGCCCACCAACAGTTCAGGTTTTGTCAGTATCTCCATCGGAATAAAACAGGGAATTACATAAATACTGGATTGTTGGTGGGCCATGAGGACTGGGTCGGGGAACACTAGTCTAATTCTTAAACACTCATAGTATAGAGGTAATGCAGATAAAATGTGATTTTCATCTACCACAATCACCTTCAGTCTGAGCCATTCAGGTTATAATATCCTGGATTTTTATCTAGTGAACTGGAATGCAGTATGGAACCAAGACACAAGTATGTCATCTGACATGGAGTTCATTCGAAAAATGTGTATCAGGTAGTCAATAGGAGGTGCCAATAGATTACACATATGAATCAAGAGGGTAGACAATTGTCAAGACATGGAAAATCAGAAGCAGAAAAGAAGAACCAGAGATGTATATGAACCCCACAAATTTGAACTAGAACATGAAACAGATTGAGTTTATACCATAAAAGATTGACATATAATAATAATAATAACAAAGTATTTAACCAGGAAAGGTACATTCAGATTACTCTGGTTTTCAAGTACGTCCTGGGGATGTTACCTTAGCCCAACATCCAGGGGTTGTTACTATGAAATTAAATCAGAGACCTGGTATGATTGTATCCATAGAAGGCACCCAGATATAGCTTATGAGAAATATATTTCTAGCTTGTTTTCCAAATACAGAGAAACTGGCAACAAGTATTACTTGATTCGACCTGCAGTTTCAAATATGCAGTCATGGTCTGTAATTTAAGGTTTATGGGCTGAGATAAGATTTACGGGCTCAGATAAATTAAACGATACTGATCAGAACAATGGAGAATAAGATGTGTGAACGGCAAGCTAGATGCAAAACTGGGCAGAAGATCAACAAGATTCAAAAAAATAATCTTTCTGGATGCTGATTATGAAATAACTATCTCAGAAAGGTCCTCAGTGGAATGTCTGAAGGGTTAAAATGAAAAAAAAAAAACCTCTGCTGTTGTATTTATCCAGTGCTAGTTCATCCTTTATTTTTACTCAGTTTTCTTTCTATATCCAACTTGATGTATTTTACCATTAAGCTGTTTTTTTTTGTTTTTTTTTAATCATGAAGTCTTTCTTTAACCTGCTTCTTTATAAAATGAAAACCATATCCTGGTTCTCTTATTGTGAGTGATATTTTTTGAAGCGGGCATCATAACGAGAGTGTCAAGAGAAAACAATCCTATATTAAATCCACATATGGCCAAGTGTGTGGTATGAAATATACAACGTTTCGACCATTGTATGTTACATGATTAATGCCGATGCAGCTGACATATTGTATAATTTTGTATCGCACACCAAGCCATGTGTGTATTTGATAAAGGTTCTTATTTCACTTGACACTCTCTTTGTGACACTTGCTTCTGTTATTGTTATTTATGAAGATGTAGGGAAACTGCCTCTTGGGTAGACGGGCTCCAAGAGCTATTACCTGAGTCCAACACAGATACATGAGCCATCTTATAAAGTTACTGCTTGACATTGTCAGTCATTAAGATACACTTTTTACTTCTTATGCACATTTATGCACATTAAATTGTTAATACGTTTAGAAAAGAAGCAGATAGCACTTTGTGGTAAGGTATCCGCAGAAAGGTAACTGCATTTTTGGCCAAAACATGCAGTAGTGTCGCATCTTGGTCCACCCAGTTTCCATAACTGTCACATAACACATTGCTGCCTTGTCTGTGAAAATGACAGTGAGGGAAAACCACCTAGTTCCCATGTTACCCCAGAACATCTATGCATTCATTCCACAGAATAACACAGCATCTGCAAAGCCCTTGGTGTAAATGTATGCTATGCAAATTGCAAATGCAAATACAATTTGCTAGAAGATGCTTTGAATTAGAATTGGTGTTTGCTAAATCCTCATTTGCCAGCAGATGGCAGCATCGTGACCTAATTTTTTTCCCAATGTTTATTTTTTTGTTTTTTCCTTGAGATATTTAGCTGACAATTGTCACTGTCATTTCTTTTAAGAGCAAGGCTGCTATTTCATTATCTAATATTTTAATTATCAATACTAATAATACTCCCGTATTTCATTTTTCTTTTTTTCCGCTCTCTCTCACAATATGCCTCTGTGCTCTGTATCACTGTGCTACACTGCATAATTTAATGAAAGGTTATTGGATGATATTGGTATCCATGGAAGCAGTAATCTTAAAGCCAATATGAAGTGGCCAGATGAGAGGAAGCAAATGATAGCATATGTCAAAAATGAACAAGCTCGTCTTCAAATAAAACGATAAAGAACATAGATAAATGAGAGCTACAAAAGCAAACTGTTCCGAAAAGGTACCGGCATTAACCAAATAATACTGAGCAAAACTGGATATGAAAAATATTTGTAACCCCCTAACTACCAAAGCGGTGTATATGCTTTTGAAGAGTGTTACAGTTTTTTTCTGCATTTTTTGAAAGAGAAACATAGGTGAATAATTTAATAGAAGGATAGTCTAAGTACCATAACCACTACAACTCATTGTAGGGATTATAGTGCTATGACTCTCTGGCAGGCCATCCTTTGGTTTTCTATCAGACTGTTTTGTAGAGTTTGACTTTACCCGGGGCTCTTCCCTTAATCTAGTGCTTGACCCTCGGTAGGAGCACTGATAATGTGGAAATTACACTGCTACCGTTGCATTTTTTTAACATATTAAATAAATCCATTCAGGTGATGAATTTGTGAATTAATGTCCCATCAATAAGATCTAGAATCAAAGCGTTAGCACTGTGATCCAAAGGAGTTTGTTTTTGCATTAAAACCTACGTTTATACATTTTTTAAAAGACAACTGTCATCAGGGGTTAGATTCTACTGTTATCTGACCATCTGCTACTCAACCTAATTCACCTGTGGCTGCAGGTTCACACAAAGCAATTACAAGTTAGGACGAGTAGCAGTTGGCCAGATAACAGCGGAATAAAAAAGGTTACATTTTCTAAAAATAATAATAATCTAGAACTTAAAAAGAAACATTTCCTGTTTCCTAAATAAATAAAACAAAAGGTGCCTTTTCCCCCAAGAAATGTGCTACCCCACAAGTGTAAATATCTCTCTAACTATACAAACTATTATGTTGGCAAAAGCCAACACCAGTGAATAAAGTAGACCTCTATAATAGAAACCAAACTTACCCTTACATATGTGAAGGGTGTCTAATATCTTGCTATAGACAAAGGAACCAAATACAGGGTAATATTTTTTTAGTGAATAGAGCGTATCAAAAATATAATGAATACACTCACATGAAGCAGAGCCTGGAGGTCAGGCTCAGATCTCAGCGTTAAACGTGTGCTAAGGTGACACTATCCTTCTTCTGTCCTCCTGTTTGGTAAACTCAAGGTGGAAACAAACAATAAAAACAGAGGCTTCCAGTGTAATAAGTTAAAATAATATGGGTGTGAAATGAGCAAATGGCTGCTTCCCTTATAAAGAGCCACTTTAACCTGGCCCTATGTGATAGAACATGTGTGCCAATAAAGGGGGACACAAACCCTTCTTCAGTGCTGAAGCAGGTGATGTTTGGAATCCACAGGACGAATTAGTAAGGTGCAAATACAAATGTATTAAAGCATTAAAGTTATAAACAAATAATATAATAAATCCAACATGAAAATCCTTGGGCATTCTTTCTGAGATGCGTTTCACCGACTAGTTTTCTTAATAGTTTTAATCTGCTCCGGTTCGGCTTCCTATTTGAACCACCGCTCTTCAGCTCTTTCTAGTCGTGATTCATCCATTTGGGAATGCTATGGCAAAGTGCCGTCTTTCAGGCGGTTTGGTAAACTTTGTGAGCCTGAAGTGACGCAATGTGGTAAGCACCACATCACCTCCAGATCACTTGTTCATTCCCCACCGGAGCAGTGTTAATTTTGTCATCTGACAATTTTAGTCAAATTTCAGTTGACAAACATTTTTGAGATTTACTTCGACTAAAACTAGACCTCCTTAGTACTCGCACCCAGTGTTTCCCTGGCAACATGTGTAATAGGAATCATGTGTAACAGACCGGGCCGGACTGGCCCACCGGGACACCGGGAAATTTCCCGGTGGGCCGCGGCACCTGGGGGCTGCGCTGAGCATGTATGTGCCACCGGGTGGCCGGTCCAGCCGGCGGCTGCATTCCACGCTGGAGCCGCCGGACAGGGTGGCAGCCTCAACGGTCCGGCGGCACTCATGTCACTAATGCTGACTCGCTGGGGGCTGAAGGAGGAGGGAGGAGCATGTCTCTCTACCATGCTCCCTCGCGGTTCCTGTGCTGGGAATTGTGGGAACTGCAAGGGAGCATGGTAGAGAGACATGCTCCTCCCTCCTCCTTCAGCCCCCAGCATGAGTGCCACCAGACCGGTGAGGATGCCACCCAGCTCCAGCATGGAATGCGGCCGGCCCCACTTACTACTCGCAGGTAAATGGGAGGGGAAGACGGGAATAAAGAGACACAAGGGGAGGGGGGAAATAAAACAGAGGGGCACAGGGAAAGGATGGGGTAAAGAGACAGAGGGGAGAGTGAGACACAGAGGGAGAAAAAGGGGGAATAGAGAGATGGTGGAGGGAGGAAAAAGAGACAGAGGGGGAGAGAGAGAGGAAGGGGGAGAGAGAGACAGAGGGGAAGAGAGATGTGGGGGAGAGAGAGACAGAGGGGAAGAGAGATGAGGGGGAAAGAGAGACAGAGGGGAAGAGAGATGTGGGGGAGAGAGAGATACAGGGAAAGGGGGAGAAAGAGACAGAGGGGAAGAGAGAAACAGAGGGAGAAAGGAGAGAGACACACAAGGGGAGGGGGAGAAAGAGGCAGAGGGGGAAGAGAGAGACTGTGAAAGAGAGGGGTGACACCCCCCCCCCCACGAGGCTCTCTCCTGCCAGCCGATCTCCCTCCCCGTTCCACAGGCACCGTGCGAGCAGCCGGCAGGGGAGAGAGGAAGAGAGGACCTGGGAGCTCCTCTGCATCCTTCTCGCACGAGCACAGAGCGTTGCCGCGGTTACCATGGCAATGCTCCGGCTCTCACGAGAGTGAACTCTAGCCCTGGAGCTATGGGCTATAGATCACTCTCACCACTGCGACCACCATGAATTCCTGGTGGTCGCAGTGTTGAGAGTAAACTCTAGCCCCATAGACACACTGCCCCCACACACACACACACCATACACATTCACATATTGCCCCCCATACACACACTGCCCCCACACACACACCATACACATTCACACATTGCCCAATACACACACACTGCCTCCACACACACACCATACACATTTACACACTGCCCCCATGCACACATTACCCCCCACACACATACACAGCCCCCCATACACACACACACACACACATTCACAGCCCCCCATACACACATTTCCCCAGACACCCTACACATTCACACACTACACCCCCCACACACACATACACTGAACCTTTCACACACACTGCACCCCTCACACATTGCACCACTGCTCCTATACCCTACTACAGCCCCATATCCCAGCAGACCCCAGGTAAGTTGTCAAACAGTTCTTAAACGGTTTGACTACTTACTCTGTGAGTGGGTCCCGGCACTCCTTGCACCATAACCACTACACAGAGCAGTAGTGGTTATTGTGCATGGATTTTTTCTTTAAATAATCTACAAGTGCCCCTCCCGGGATCAGGCTCTGGATCCTCCACTGGTATATGACATGTCTATTAATGTGTGTATTAGACATATATATATATATATAATTATGCCTATTATATTTACACATATTAATGTACATTTATATATGCATAATACACAGAGAAATGTCAATATGTACTGAGCAGATATTGGCCCAGTCTTGTTGCTAGGTGCATACTCCAGCACAATAACATATTTAAAGTGAAGAGCGCACCCACGGACTTCAAAATAAACAAGATAATGTCAAATTCTTACAGTTGTGCCCTACATACATTCACCATTTCAGTCCCATTACCAAGCTTTCCTTAATATGTCCAGGTAGTTGAACTGAAACATTGATTTCATGCAAAGGCACATCTGCTTAAAATAAATCTGCAGTTTTGTTTATTTTGAAGCCTATGAGTGCTTTTTTTTTACGTTGGAGTAATCATTTTTAATTTTAAGTTCTCTTTTCTAACTCTGTATCTGCACATTATGCTGGCGTGACGTATTATGGGGCTGGTAAATATTTTTTTCCAGGGCTGCTTTTAATTCCCAGTCCGGCCCTGGTAACAGATATTAAATATGTGTGTCCATACTTATGTATATTGACATCACCAAATAATTTTTTAATGTGGTTAATCACAATCACACTCTTTAAGTAAAAAAATCTAAGAAGATGATATAAATTATGATTTATTATGATTAAGATGCTTATGGACTAATTATATTTAATCCACAGTAAACAATGTGTACATAATAAAATACATAATAAAATAATATTGAAGATACATGCTGAACCACATGAGGTCTATTTCTTTAAAAAATTGTTGGATTATACCAAGAATAAAAGTATACAAAATGATTCATAAAAATGATCAATAAAAAAGGACCATAAAAAATGACGAAGTTCAAAATCAGAATTTAAACCATTGGGTTGTAAAGTGTTTAAACTCTTTGTCCCATTTTCCTTATTGGATCTTTGCCCCTCCAATTAATTATTATTATTGTTATTTATATAGCGCCAACAATTTCTGCAGCGCTTTACAGTGGGTGGACGAACAAACATGTAATTGTAACCAGACAAGTTGGACACACAGGAACAGAGGGGTTGAGGGAGAGCCCTGCTCAATGAGCTTACATGCTAGATGGAGTGGGGTAAAGTGACACAAAAGGTAAGGATAGTATTAGAGAAGTAATGACAGTTGCAGGAGAGGAATCAGTTGGGAGCTATTAGCATTTTAATTGATACGCTTTTGTGAAGAAGTGAGTTTTTAATAATTTTTTTGAAGGAGTCGAAACTGGTTGATCCTCTAACAGAGGAGGGAAGGAGTTCCAATTTGTTTGTACTTTTTGAATCCCCATAAACTGAAGGGTACTAGTTTCTTTATTATGTTTTACTTTAAAGTGTATGGATAAACTATGTTTTTTAAAGCCATTTTTTATATTTCTGATGAGTTCTTGTATCCTTACATCGAATGCACAAGTGGTTCTTCCTACATAGAGGAGTCTACATGGGCATATAATTCCATATATTGTTTTTTTTTATGGACTCCTCTATATGTAATAATGGGTTCTTCAGGAATTACTTGATTATTTTATCATTTTTTAAAACCGATCAATATCTATTTGAAATCTTTTTTATCTGATAGCTTCAACAATTAAAATCATATATAAAGATTTAATGACTGTCTCTGTCAGGTTACTTCTTTCTTTATATTTTATCAGTGTACCTCTATTTTCTGTACTAACCTTTTGATAAGCATCCTTTAATACGTATTCCTGGTAACCTTTATCTTTAAAATCGTTTAAAAAATGTTGTGCTTGTTCGTGAATCATTTCATCATCAGTGCAATTCAATCTGATTCTTTATAACTGGGTCATTCGAGCGTTCAATAACCATGAGTAAAAATGGCAACTACTATTGACATCGACTTTCTTAAAGCAAGTACTAGTTTTTAATGTCCCTTTGTCTATATTAATATTAAGATTGAGAAAATTGACCATATCTCTGCTATAGTTGTTAGTGAGTTGGACTCCCCAATCATTCTGATTAAGATGCGCTAAAAAGGAATTAAGAGAGGACTTATTTCCTCTCCGAATAAAGAATATGTTATCAATGTAACGGCAAAAGACAACCGGATTCACATCCTACCTGTGATTTCTGTGGATGGACATCTGTTCCCACAGGGACATTTACAAATTAGGGTAACTAGGTGCGAACCTGGTGAAATTGTATTCATCCTCAAGACAATCGGAAATATAAAACATTGCTTTATAAAAACAGTGTTTCTCTACACTTTAAAGTAAAACATAATAAAGATCCTAGTAGCCTTCAGTTTATGGGGATTCAGAAAGTACAAAGTAATTGGAGGGATGGAGATTTAATAAGGAAAATGGGACAAACAGAGATCAAATGGATCTTCAGTTTGAACACTTTTTACAGTCCCATGACTTTTAGCTTTGTCATTTGTTTGTGAGCATTTTGAATTCATATTTTTTTTATGAATAGTTTATACATTTATTCTTGATATACTCCAAGTATTTTTTTTAAGAGAGAGACATTTTTTGGTTCAGCATTGCTCTTAAATATTATTAGGTTTTTGTTATACCATATAAAATAGTTTTAATATGTACAGATTGTGTTTTACCGTGCATTATAGTTAATTAGTCCATGAGTTCATCATAATCCCTTTATTTATATCAAGTGATTAGAATTTTTTAGTTAACGAGTGTTATTGTAATTGACCATATTTAAAAATGATTTGGTGATATATGTCTATATACATAAGAATGGACACACATGAGGGGGCGGAGATCCCAAGCCTGATAAACGGACGCCATATCTAACAGCTCCCAAAAAGCCAAAACATCAAACCAAATATCATGAAAACTAATACCCATCTGACTAAAACTCCAACTGGTCTCCCCGAGCCGCAATGCATTGATAGATGCCTTTCATTCACACGCCAAAACACTCTAAACCGCGGCGCAAATCTGCTGCCTACTACACGCCGTCGATCCTGGGACTTTCTATTGGATTTATTATTTGTTTTTAACTTTAATGCTTTAACACATTTGTATTTGTACCTTACCCATATGTCCTGTTGATTCCAAACATTATCAGCTCCAGCATTGAAGAAGGGTTTGTGTCCACCTTTATTGGCAGTTGTAGTAGAAATGTGGAACTGCACTCTGTCCCAAGTAGCCTGTAGCTGGGTGCAACTAGGATAGTCCCAGTAAAAGGGACGAAATGCTGAATAGCAAATAGAAGAGAGATCCATGCACTCCAAGGTACAAAACAGGCAATTTTATTGAACCCACTCCATCACAACGTTTCGACCTATACGGTCTTTGTCAAGCTGTCACCTTTATTGGCAGACAGGTTCTGTCACCTAGAGCCTGGTTAAAGAGGCTCTTTATAAGGTGAACAGTCACTTGCTTACTTCACACCCATATAATCTTAACTTATTACACTATAAGCCTCTGCTTTTATTTTTTACTTTCCTCCTTGAGTTTATCAGACAGGAGGACAGAAGAGCGATAGTGTCACCTAAGCACACATTTAACGCTGAGATCTGGGCCTATCCCCAAAAGGCTCTGCTTTATGTGAGTGTATCCATTATATTTTTAATACACTCTATTCACTAAAAAATATTACTCTATATTTGGTTCCTTTTTTTTCCCCATAGCACTAAGATATTAGGCACACTTTACATATATAAGATAAGTGTGCTTTTTTTATTGCGCTCCATTTTATTCACTGGTGTTGGCTTCTGCCACTCAGTCAATTTATTCTTTAGCATTTTTATATGTCGTTATGGTTCTAGTAATGCTAATTTAAAGCACAGCAAGTCCTACCAGTAGCAATGTTTATTTATACCTATTTTGACTGCAATAGAGACGCATAATAAAAGGAAATTTTACTGCGGCATAATATTGTGAGGGACATAATGTCTTCACTCAGTACTATACAGGCAGAGTCACCTAATTTATTCGCAAAAGCCTTGTACGCATTGCTGTCGATTTTCTTATGTATAGATACCTCTATGTAGCATTCAGATTTTTAAATTATTCATCTGGCTTCTACAAAGAAATTATCTGAGTATGTTCAGCATTCAGATTTTCAGCTATTATCTTACAAATGGAAACTGTGAGCTATTCAAGTACTTATATGTAGATAATTATTCTTCTAATGCATGGAAACTTGACACGTGAAAAAACTTAAAGCAGGTAATATCAAAAATAATAAATCTTATTTTAAATGCTGTTTTTCCATATTGAAGACAACTATGTCTGTATTATTTGTGATACTTACTCACTTAAAATGTAAAGGAATCAATAACCATGTTAAAAAAATGTTGGACAATATATACAATATTAAGTTGATTTACTTCACTTATCAAATCTTAGCTTTTGCTAATGCTTGTTCCTGAATTAATATAAGCTTCTTGGTCATGGTCATGCTCTGCAAAGCTGCATAAAAGGCTCTCATGGAATTCCTATGCTAAGGGTGTTGATGCTGACCTCTCAAGGTCCATCGAGCCTGGCTCTCCATCCAATGCACTATTGCCAGCATAAGTGAATTAAATAAATGTTGAATTTACACGGTTTCCATTATAATGGTAACCAATATTCAATAGAAAAAGGAAAGATAGAACTGCAGTCGTATCTCCCAGTGTTTGGAGGTATCTAATCACAAACAGTCAGCATACCACCCATAACACTATGTGTTTCCATGACTACTCCCTATGTAAAGCAGTCATGATCCCCCGTCCTAACTTTGTATTAGAATCCATTATATTTTCTCTTTCAGTGAGCTTTGAAAATGTTCTGTTGTACAAAACCTGTTAAAGTAGCAGGAACAACGATACCCATAACAACCAAGGCAGGTATGGAGTCAGGAAGTGGATGGGCGAGCCTTGGGGGTAGTTGACAGTAATGCAACTTGCATTACTTGTGATGCCCACATTACACAGGCCTGTCTGGAAAATGTGATTGCCCCAACCATTGAAGGGGAAGTCCTGCTGAAGGTCATTGTCAGCCTGGTGTCAAGCACCAGCTGAAAGACAGCGTCCATGGCCGGAAGACCATGCAGAGAGCACTGCTAGTGATCCCTGGTGCCATGGGATACAGGCGACCCAGGAACAAAATTAAAATGGTGGGACAGGACCCTAGGATAGGGACATTGCTGCAGACATTGGGACAGTTGGGAGGCCTGGATACACAAAATGCCATGTACTACCAGGAACCTTTTAATGTCATATTGTTTCTTTCCATCATGTAAACTAATGAAAGGCAAGGGCAACCTATCCATTAAAGCCAATTAGCTCTGTGAAATGATTATGTGTCATCAGTCACAAACTACTGTAGATGCATCCAATCAGTGATTTCTCCATCTCTGGCTGAATCAGCTTAAGGCTAAAACACTAAAAAAGTCATTCACTAAGGGCAAAACTGAATCCACATGGTGAAATTTAAGACAAAATAAGAGATTTGGAAAAAAAATTCCAACTCAACTATAGTCACTGCTTTACTGTTTTAGCTAAATTTTTACCATTTAGATTTAAAAAAAACCAAAACCCTGAAACACTGCTTTCGGCAAAAGTAAATACAGTTACACTTCTGGCTGAAGCTGATCTAAACATTTGCAACTAAAACAGAGAATATGAGAACTCTGAGAATGGACAAATGCTTAGAGAAACTCGGTAGCTTTGGTTAGTCCCTGCTCAAATCTCAAGTTTTTACTCACTTGTGCCATTACAAAGAGAAGTTCTACTATTTGTACATCAGACTGATCCCACCCATAATGGCAGTCCAGAACCAAAACGGCAGCAAGTTCTCTCTTTAGATGAGATATAGCAATCCAAGACAATTCTTTCAGCCTTCTTTGAGCCTCATCAGCGAGGTGTAGCTGATACCGCTCTAGACACAATGAGCACAAAGTTTGCCTCTGGATTATTAGGGAGAGCCAAAGCAAAAAAACAGAGAATATGAGAGACAATTTTTAGACCTGAGTGGGGATTAACCAAAGGGTAAGCTACTGAGTTTCTCTAGGCTTTTGCCTCTTCGCAGAGTCTGCATAGTCTCGGTTTTTGTTGCAATGTAATTTGCTATGGCTCCCCTAAGCAAAAAGGGAACTCTAGATGTGGACCTTGTGCACACTGTGCCTAGAGGGGTACCAGCTACACCTCGATGATAATCGTCGTGGGCTTGCTGTATCTCTTGTGCAGAGAGAACTTGCCGGTATTTCACTTCTGGGCTGCCCTTGTGGGTGGGATCAGTCTGATATGTAAATGGTATAGGTTCACTCTGTAATGGCATAAATGAGCAAACACCTTTTTAAAACCTGATGAGTTATGATTTAAAAATAATAATGTATTAGTCTTTAAAACATAAACCCAGTATAAATATCTATAATCTAACTAACACATTGCACCTGAACCACTATATTCATGTCTATAAACACTATATTCATGTCTACAGGGCCGTCATCAGTTTTTCAGTCACCTTCTAAGACTGAATGTTTAATAAGATAGTAATTTTTTTCATAGGCAAAAGGAATTATTTTGACTTGTTTTTTAATGTTTTATTTTGTTTAATGTAGCACAAAACCAAAATACATGTATATGATAACGTAATGCCAATCAGGCTAATATTTTTAGTGTAGTTGCATAACCACAGGACTGAAAAAAAAATATTGAGAAATATAAGAAATAAAGTAGTTTACCATATACTGTGCAATACTAATGTTATAACCAGATTTACCCATAAACTGTGAACACCAATATGCTAGATCTGAAGGTATAGGCTCCGAGAGAGAATTTTATAGGAGACAAAACATACTGATAGGAGCATAGGCAGAAAGCTTAATATAACAGCAAAAGAAAAGGTGCACATCAAAACATAATAATCAATCATCAATAATCATAACAATCTCAATCCAAATATTGGCAAGAGCCAGAAGTCGCCAACACAGAATGACCTTATATAAACATCCTTGATGACTGAGGACTGAGGCTTTGAGCCTGATCTCGAGTGAAAGGACTTGACTTTAAGAACATCATAGTCCAGAGTGGTGGGCTTCTCACTAGAAAACAGTTCTGTAACTGTATTGCTATGCCCAAGTTAGTATATCGGTAAGTTGAACTCGTTGTCAACCATGGATCACTGTTAGCTTCAATCCTAGACCCCAGCAGTTTGGGATTGCATTGTTCCCCTAGAGTTGAGTTATATTTATTTAGAAAATATTTGACTAGGAAGGATACATTGAGATGTCTCTCATTTTGAAGTCCTGGGACAACAAACACTATGTCAAAGGGACTGTATCCAAACAATAGTGAACCAACATAAGTGCATAAAAAAATTAGAGATTGTGGTTTTCGAAGTTGTAAGTGGGGAAGTCACATGTAGTGAGTGTATATGGGGGATCGCTTGGTGATTAAGCAGGTGCTCTTGGCCACTTATTTACTTTAAAATAACAAAAGCTGCATTTGTGGCGTTAAAGGGGAGTAGAAGTTAGGACAATAAACACCTTAAAAAGTGCAGCAGCTCTGTGTCAGGCAGGTCATCCAGAATGCATCTGATTCTGAGGTTTTCTTGTTTTTTTGACAACTCCGTACAGAGCTGGTATCTTCCTCAGGCTTGAATTGATACTACTCATTAGTAAATAGATTTTTATATACATTAAATATATGTATATTTCTCAATTTAGGGGTGGCAATGAAGTAGTCATACGGTGAATAACTACCAAATTCATTGGTTCCGGTTTATATACTTGTAGATTCTGTTACAATCCCCTGAAGCTCCAAGAATTTTTTTTATTGGGTTTATTTTGCTCTTTTGACTTTCCACCATAAGGTTTGTCAAAATCTATTAGTGACATCCTGTGATAAATAATTCTTCAAATGCCCTCTAATGTGTGCTTTTATTTCTCTAGATGTTAGAATTCCATTCATGTGGAATTAACAGGCGATAATAGGCCCACAACAGAGCATACCTTTGTGCTTTACAGTCTTGTTATCCAGTGACCTTGGCTGACCTATTCTCATGAAAAGCTAAGCTATTTTTACTCTTTAATTAGTGTTTTTTTCTACAGGAAGAGAGCAAGCAGCACTTTAATATCCAGACAGGCCCTATATCTCCTGATAGATGTAAAAAGTGGCAAATGGTTTGCAAACCCAATGATCACAAAATAGAGTGACATGTATTTATAATAATAGCAATCCCTCCCCACCCTCCCTTATTCTGCACCTCTTTTTCATAATTCAGTATCTATAAAAATGCATTTTAATAAACATTCCATACACTTAAAAGTTTTAGGAGCAGGGATTAAGCATCCTTAACAATAAATACTAAAATAAATTAATAATTTCAGTTATCCTCTATGTCCTCCTCTGTTAAATGATTGTCATGCGTTCTCACATTCTGTCTATAGAAATAGCTTCATAAATAAGAGAAATATACAGAGACCACATATTGAAGAATTGAGAAACCACGGTGGCACTCTAGGAATATTTATTCTAGTTTAGGGGCAATGTTTTCAAAGATTTTAAATGTACCTACATCATCAGTCCATTTAATTCCCAGTGAATTTCAATGAATATTTGTGGCCTAACTGAAGGGTTACTCCAACCTAAAACCTGTGTTTTAAAAAAATACTGGTTTCAGTTGAAGTATCCCTTCCATGCCTGGTCCGTCCCTCCCATTAAAAAAAAAAAGCTTACCTCGATTCCACTACTCACATCAAGCTCTCCCTCAGCCTTCCTCTGCTGACGTAATTCCCTCTCTTTAGAGGGGGAGGGAGATTAGGGAGGGTGAGCTGATGGTGAGGATTGCAGGCTTAGAGGACGGCATGGTGGGAACAGGAAGTGATGCCACCATTGGCTATCTGGCCCCAGATACAGGTTTTGTACAGAATTAATATTAGCCAGTTGGAAATCTTGTTTCAGGCTGGCAAATGACACCCAATGATGTTGGATATACATTCTGGCAACAGATTAGCTAATCTCCATATTTACAGCATTTCATTGTCCATCACTGCACGTACAGACTTCGGGCACCATGACCACTTTAAATAGCCGGTGCTTGGAGCAACCTTACACAGGAAATTTATATACATGAACTGTGCATCTAGATTCCTAATAAATTCAATGTACTGAGGGAGAACAAAATTAAACACTCCATGTATTGTTTTCGAAAAAATAAAAAAGACAAACATTTATTAATCTAGTCAAAATACACAGCACGGCCTAATCTTGAGGCGGAGCGGTCGCCATCTCACAACGCTCCGCTCGCGAAACTGAATAATCAGCCGATTCTCGGGGGGCTCACCCCATTATCGCTCATATAGGCACCGGCACACCCTAAGGGGCACACCAAGAGGCACTCTATGCCATTCCTACACACCGCCAAAGCAAAACGACAAAAGCGGAGGTCTGGGGCCTACAGACCACCCACAGGCCTAGACCTGTCGGCACTACTTAACAGCCTTGAGCCCCTGGAAGACTCGGACACTGAGGCTTACCTGCCCGCTCTGCCACTTAGCCAGACACCAACCATGGGGCGCCGGACGCAGAGGCAGAACCAAGAGACACCCTCGGGGACCAGAGACATTGGGTCCATGCTCCAGCGGCAGCCACTAACTAAAATGGCGGCAACAGAACCTGAGACTATGCCAGCCGGCGCGGAAGGAACACAGCCTGGCTCGGCTCCTGAACAGGTACTTCACCCTGCGGGGGACACAGAGGGATCAGCCACGGTCACACAACGCAACTTTCGTAACCTGGTCGTGGAGATAAAGGACCTATTAGCAGCCAATGTGGCAGGTATAAAAGCTGACTTACAAGCAGTAACTGACAGGGTGGCAGTGTCAGAGGGCGACATCACCGACCTCCAGAAGGACCTGTCGGCCCTATCGGACACGGTTTTCACCATGCAAGTGACTATACAAGCCCTGGCACTCCACTACACAGCCCTAGATGACAGGTCATGACGCAACCACCTGAAAATTAGAGGCATACCCAACCCAATCACACCCGAAGAGCTCCCTCACTATCTGCGGAGGCTGGTGGCCTCGGTGCTTCCGCCAAGCCAGGCAAAGAAGTTTTCTCTAGACGGAATCTACCGCCTGCCGATATCGAGCAAAGCCTGAGTGCCAGTGACAAGAGACATCATAGTCCGCTGTTCTACCGCACAAGATAAACAATCCCTGCTGACAGCACTACGGCACATACTCTCCTTCTACCAAGATCTTACCAGGTCTACTCTGCAATGGAGAAGATCTCTGAATCCTGTTACCAGCCAGATTTGAACGGCCGGAGTGGAATATCATTGGAGATCACCTAGGTTCCTTGTGGTGTCTCACAGTACAGTACATAAAATATCTACTCCAGCCGAAGCACTACAATTCTTACAGAAACTGGGCTTGATGGCCCCCGAAGACAACCCCTGCACAATGATCCAACCTGCAGGCATGGGACCCACAGAGAACTGTCCCCTCCACTTGAGGGATGCTCCAGACCCCCTCACCCGGGACTTGAATACAGAGGATGTTGACAGTCGCGAAGCTGCAGTTCGAACTCTTTGTGTTTAGTGTAACAGTACTCACAGTTTTCCTAATCAGTTTTATTACCCATGACTCAGACCATGGTTTGGCCTTATGCAACACCAATGTCCACCCTAGTTCAGATAGTTAGAGGGAGCTTAACCACCCATAGATAGACGCTCCGGTTCCCAGAGCAAAGAGTGCTCACCCATATATGATGGAGTGCACTCCCACACTAATAACTCCCCCGCTCCTTCCCCCCGCTGCCCCTTGGTTAGGGGTACACTTAGAAGACAGCTGGATCACTCACCCGACCCTTAGTCACAAATCAGTAAGCGTAGACTATGCCGCTGCTCTCCCTAAGCTATTATACCTTCATGTTACAATGTCAATGTATGGTTGTTACTTTTTTGACCCGTTTGTCATCTCAGGACATAGGTTGTCTCCTGTAACTAATTTTTCACCCCGTCCCTTCTTTATTTCTGTACCCAACAAAGCGCTGACATAACAACATTTTCAAAAAAATTGATTGACATAAAAAAAATACGCAGCACAACAGAGAGAAAACGTAAAGCTCAAATGCAAAAATCACAAATAAAAGCCACCTAATGCACTTCAAGCTCTTTTTGCTTTTTTGTTTGGTTTTGTGCTCCCTCTGTCGAGCCATGTTTTTTCCCCGTATACACTTTGTTTTGCATGTTTCTAAAACGATCAGTGTAGTGTTCTATTTAGGCTTTTTCCCCCTGTCTTCTCTTATTTTTGGGTGATGCTAATGTCTTTATACCATAGGATCAGGGGTCTTGTGGAGTCTATGCGTCGACGCATCAAAGCTGTTTTAGCAGCAAGAGAAGGACCTATACAATATTAGGCAGGTCTTTTGGTGTTGTGTCTGATCAGTATATTTATAGTAATCACTTAACAATCCATTGTGAGATGATGTTTTGTTATTCAGGGAAATCCTTTACTTACTAAAAAATCCTTTACTTACTAAAAATAATCTAAACGATGTGTCCCAAGTCATCTTCCCATTATAATTCATTATTTCTTTGATTTATTTTGCTGTGCAAGTCATGCCCACAGAAAACAAACATATATAAACAAAATAAAATGTAGAACTATACTAATGCAGTTTCCTGTAATTCCATTATCTTGTTATTAAGAAAGGACGGAACTCCAAAGCTGTTTAAATAGTGTGATTTTAATTACTTTAAGCTTCACTAAAGCCTCCACAATAAATTTTTTTCTACAAGTAATGTGTTTTCTTTAAGGAAGAGCTGATTCATTACCACTTGTTGCTCCTGCCAGGGAGATAATGAAACTTAAATTATTGGGAGACTGTAACCGATAGATCCATACAAATTACCCTTGCTTTACTAAATTAGTATTGTACTTATTCATTTTTTTTTATTTTTGCACTGGGATTAGTTAAATCCTAGATGCAAATATAGGTTCCCCCTGCTTCATCAATGAGCATTAAATACGTTGCAGAATAAAACAATTTGTCATTACGCAAATGCTTGTATTTAATGTTTTTTGATTTGCAAGATTTTCAGGGGTTTTCTCTAAAGTTAAAAATCAAAGTGAGTTTAACCCCTTAAGGACCAAACTTCTGGAATAAAAGGGAATAATGACATGTCACACATGTCATGTGTCCTTAAGGGGTTAAAGTGAATTTAAAATTCAAGGCCAAAGAAGCTGAATTGGAAGCATACAGGGTTATTCGCTAACATCCAAATGGTTCTGTACCAAAAGAGGCAAAACCATTCGGCTGCATGCAGGACCATTCGGATTTCCTTATTGAGCAACTCAGGCACCGAACGGGTCTGAATTTGGTCCAGATTTCAGTCATACCAAACAACGCCGGATAACTAAAATCCAGACCAAATACAAGATGTATTTGATTTATATTTGGGCACCGTGCAGTCATTAATACAGCTTTGACTCCTGTTCTTTATATTGGTTCGCATGCAGAGATTAATGATTTTCTGAATGCTTCTTAACGAATGTTACCGAACCCGCCGGACCAACTGAATCCTGACTGCTTTTGGCTTTAGTAACTCTTCAAATTGCCAGTGCAGTCATAATTCGGTAATTTTCATCAACTTTCGGCCATTTGGACAATATCTGGTGTTTAGTGAAAACCCTGATAGCTGGCTTCGAGAATGCTTCTTTTTTTTTACTACTTTTACCCTAAATTTGAAGTTCACTTTGTATTATCACTTTAGTGAATATCTCTGTAATGTATGTGTTTATGTAGCCTTTTCTGTTTCTGGAAATTACAGAATACATTGTTTATAATTACACTACTCTGATTATTTATACTACAACGTCTGTGGACAATAGTTATCAAAGCAAACTTCTGGCTATTCTGGATCACAGAACAGAATGTTAAAATTACAATTCATTTATGTAGCACCAACATAATTTGCAGATCTGTACAATAGTAATACAAGACAAACACTTCTAACAAAACATGTTTGACTGTTGAGAGTCATTCCTTTGGTTCCTATAGTAACAGCTCTGTTTTTAGAATTTTGCCATGGAATACCACCTGACGTTGTCTTTGTACTTATGACCTCTAAACATTATCTTCCCCTTGAACATTTATGAATTCACTGGTCAGACAGTGGAACCAAGTAAATGAATTTAGTTATTTTTAGCAAAAAACAAATGCATGGCCTTATTTGCCAAAGCCTTAATTTTAATCTATAATTAATGTTGGCAAACTTTCTGATATTGAATTTACATTCAAGTAACTGTAATATACATCTATGATGTGGACACTTCTGGATCTTCTTCCAAACATCTTATATTTTTTATGATCTTTATATAGGTACATGCTAATATACAAGAATATTGTAATGTGCAGTATTCAATAATACCACATTATTGAACTAAAAATTAATGTTAAAAGACACGCTTTAGAACGTTTCCATTATTGAATGGCAGAAGCTGCCCGTCTAATTCCGTATGCACCTATTCTTTACAATTACACTACCCATACACCAACAATAACAGTCACAAATCCTAAGCAAGTCCTGCCTTGACCATAGCAAATATTGCTCCCTTCTGGAGTGCTGCAGAAGATAAGCAAATGAGCATTAGGCACCATTGTCATGTTTTTGTAGGTTCCCCAAGTTCAGCATTTAAATAAACCTATAAATAGCTGTGTACAGCTGTTTCTCCATTTTCTGTGCAGTTTTTTCATTGCTCTGGTTTATAGGTATATACGGGTGTTTCTCACTCCCTTGATAAAGGCATTTTTTTTGCTGAAACGTTGGGGGCTTGCTGGCTGATTTTCTTCCCTCTTCTCACAAGGTCTGGTATGCATGTTTCTTTCTTAGATAGATTTATTTGTGGGTTGTTAATATTTGGTATCTCATACAGGTATTTACTACACTGATATTCAACAATTTGTGTTCAATATATTTTGCTTATATGCAATATAATAATTTCTGGCAATCTCTCTGTGCCATTTGTATGGGAATGTTTGTCTTGTTTTGATTTGTTGACATGTATGATGAGATATCCATCTAATAAAGATTTTTGTATATATCTACGGTTGTGCTTCTTGGCAGTTTTCTCATGGACCATGATTGGAAAACTTTTAGTTAGCTTTGTCTGTGAGTTGACTGCAGTGATATCAGTACACCCGGGGACACCGACATATTGGGTGACACCAGCTATGAGTTCAAGGGGGGAACACCACAGCAAGGGGCAGGAAGGAAAATCTAGTGGCAGGGAAGTTTTGGGGGCTAGATTAAATGCATGCTACATATTATTGTAGGCGGCCCCGAGTATTTGGGAAGAACCTGGTATCTGCTTTCAGCACAGGCCTGTGTTTGCCCCAGTCAACTCCTTCACATTGCAATGCAGAGTATGAGATCGCTTACTTAGGGAGCACGTGGGAATTGCAGTTGAGACAGATGGACTGGTGGATGAGAAAGACAGAGATAGAGCCAGGAAAGACAGATGGAGCTGGGGGAGACAATGAGATTGAACTGTGTGAGATGGTCCCGAGGGAGAGAGGGAGATTGAGCTGGGGAAAACAAAGTGAAGATCGAGCAGGGGGAGAAAGGGAGATGGACCTGAGAGAGACAAAGTGATGGAACTGTGGAAGATGGCCCTAGGGGAGAGAGCAAGATGGAGCTGGGAGAGAGATGGAGATGGAGTTGGGGAAGAGTTGGAGATGGTGCTGGAGATGGTGCATATGACTATATCACAGATCTCCATAGTAATAACAGTAATGAGCAGTGTAAATAATTGTATCAGGGAACTGCACAACATAAAATGCACAGTTGTAAGCTCCATATTGATGAACTTGTTTTTGAATTAACAATATTTTTTTTTTTTTTTATCTGTAAAACCACAGAATACAAATTTATGATTTCCTTCCCCTCAGAACCTGGTTGACACGAAACAATACTGTCTGAAAAAAATGTATGCTGTGTTTCAGCAGAAATGTATAGTTATAACAACAAAACCATTTTTCGTAAGCCCAGCTTACATTGATCAATATACCACAAGGGTAAAACTTACTTTTTGAATCTTCGAATGTACTCTGGCCAGAGCTGTCTTTATTACCCAATTACAATGACACTACAAATCATGTGGTTTAGTCTGCAAGAGCTACAAGCAGGCACTGTTGTTTTTTTCTGCTTTCAATTTTTTTAAAGTCACTGATAGGGTCTGGTAAAAAAGAAGGTCCAAGGGGGGGATGGAGGGAGGGGGGTGACAACATGACTTGCCACAATGGACAACACCAACACTAATGACAACATAGTGGGGCTGTATGTATTTATATATGTTTATCTGCAAAAATATTTTTAGAAAAACTTACCACCATCACATGGAACCCATCCTGTGACATTTTGACCACAAAACATCACTAATGGTAAAACATGTATTTGCTCTATTACAGATATTTGATACTTAAATGGAATGAGTGACATGCAATTTTCTATGTTTAAATGGCTTTTTATCCCATTTGTAAAGCCCAACAAATTTTGTTACATGGTTTGTATTTTGTATGATTTTAAAGTAATCTAATTTTATATAATTATAGTACTACAGTTACGCCACTGCATTTTTTTGTTATTTCCTATATTAAATTTCAAGCACTTTTTATTCTAGTCGTAATGTTAATATTTTGACAAATCGTGTTTTGTTTGCCTGACAAATGAGTTTAAAAAGCAGATTACATTTATAGTGAGTTTTCTTATTGTTAATATCACTATGATGTCATATCGGTTAACTTGAAATATTCCTCTTTACTTGCAAAATTATGTTTTGATCACGCAAAGTTCTAGTGCTTGTTATATTGAAGGAGTTAGTGTGCAGAAGCTCTGTTGAGACAGAGCTTTATTTATGGCCTTTGCAACAGATAAAGAGCACTTTAGAATCGAACTACGTTATTTGGGAAGAAAACTTCTATAGCAGACACCTTACATTTTTTTCACATAAAATAATCTTTGTTGCCAAGGTTTTGCTTCAAAAGGAGAGCATATTTAAGGCACACTGTTGTCACTGTAACAATTAAATTTCTTTAAATTGGTTATAGTGCCTGATGTCCGCTGGTACTGTCTCTCTATTCAGTGTTAAACCAACCCAAACACAGCCCAGTCCCCAGTAGAGATATGGCTAAGGCAGAAATTAGACAATCTTAGCGCCTAATGCTGAATGAAAGGATGGCACCAGGGAACTCCAGGCACTATAGCCGGGTCACTAAGATGAGGCAGATAAAGTGCCTACGATGTCCCTTTATTGTGTTATTCACTGAAGTCTGAATGGCCAGAGCTGAATGGGGCAAAACCATTCAGCTGCATAGGGGGCCATTTAGACTGCAAAATCCAGACATGGTTGATGAAATTCATCAATGTCCAGATTTAGTAAATCAGGCCCCATTATTTCTCAAAACCTATCCGAATGCAGCTGGTATTTGGTCATTATTTACCATATTTTGTCCATTCACACAAAAGCTGGTGTTTAGTGAATCACCTTGTTATTGTTGTGTTATATAATTGTAACAATTAATTAACATGTGACTGAAACAAATAACACATCTTTAATCTCCGCATAGACTTGTAATACACGGAATCTCTCACACATCCTGTACATGCACAAATCATGCCACTACTCTGTAAACACCATATATTTTGGTGAATTAAATATTGAATTGCATATTATGCACAAAGTAACTGTAGCCTATTTGGATGTTTTGCATTTTTCCAACCGACCTATTGTTGCCTAAGTTTCACAAAAGTTTTCTCAGGTTTTTTTAAAATTCTTTATTTTGTTGTTCACAGGATAACAGGCACGCTGAGAGTGCCACGACAGCATTGCCCAGCACATAAACTCAAACATCAAACATAAAACACTGGCATGGCATGTATAACATGCAGACTGGAATTTCACATTACCGAAATTGGAACGCAAAATGGCCACCAGTTGGAACGCATACATCACCCGGAAGTGAATACTGGAAGTGACATAGCGGAAGTGACGTCACACGGATATGATACCCAGAAAAATCAACTGAGGAATCCTCTGAAACAGCTGGACTGTAAGGACAACGCCCCCTGAATCACCAATAGGAAGACATTATGCCACATAAAATGAAGGACTGGGGAGGGAAGGGTTATGCTGCTATTTTGTCCTTTTGTTAGGATATTTTATATTTACAATTTGTTTTTATTATTGGGTCCCTGAGGAAGTCTTCTGTTTGTTTTTTACCTTTTATACTTATGAAATAAAGCAGATTATTCTTACCATTTCCTGAGTCCGGACTTCCATGTTGTGGTGACACCATCAACCAACTGAGAGGGAGTTCTGGATATACCCCTCAAACATCTAAGGGGTGGCAACCCTTGCAATCTTACTATCTACATCTTGTGAGTTTAACTTTATTGGCGCAGTTTTATTGTTCATTTACAGTATTACACTATTGTATTGTGCTTTCTTTTTCTGTAGACTATCAGGTATACTCCTCTGCTGTTTATATATACATTCTATTTGTACGGGATAAAGTCTGGAACATCCTGAGAGGAAGCTGTTCTACTATTACGATAAGTCATTAATTTTGTACAGTTTCATATAGAGGTGTGGGTTTAACACACTCTCTTGTTTTTTTCTGTCACATGGTGTGAGCCGACCGCCATCTTGTTCATGCGGTGATCTGCCAAAATTGGCGGGAGGTACCCTTAATGCCCAGCCCAGTGGGGGCCGAAATAACCCCCGCCAGCCTAGAGGGTGGGGGAAAGACCACAGAGGAATTGCGTAGGGGTCAATGCTGTGTGGACTAAGGAGAGCAGCTGCCTCTCCCATCTGGAGATTCACCAGGCCTTTCAGGTATCCCAGAGAGATCCAGCGGCAGGCACTGAATAATTATTAATTCCAGAGTAGGAGCTCCAACAAGATGCGTCCTGCAGCCATGAAGCACAGGCCCCGCCCCATGTTTTCTCAGTTTAATATGATTAGGCGATTGGTGAATAAAGGCCTCAATTTAATTTGTTTGAATCAGTATCAGAAATTATTCCATTTTGATAGAAAAAAAATTAAAATGATTTATCTACACAAGTCACCTTTAAAATACATGAGGTTTTTGTGGATAAATCATTAGAATTTTTTTTTTCTAAAAGAATTGAATAATTTCTGATGCTTATTCAAACAAAGTAAATTAAGGTCAAAGTCCTTAGACTTAAAGGTGTGTAACTAGTAAATAATTAAAGGCTTTGTTAATTAAATACTGAATTGTTAGAAATAAGCTAGACTTGCGCACAGCAGAAAAATTCTGTTCGGCCGAATAACTTTGTCCGAAAATAAAGTTTAGTTCAGGAAGTTGTCCATGTGGCGGTACACTTCCTCCAAATAAATATGTGGGAAAATGATTTAGAGAAACAAGAAAAGGGCACACAAATGGGCCAATTAGTATAGTGCAAAATGTATACATATTATAAAAATGATGTATTGATTTTGCAGTACACTGATAGGTACATTAACTGCTATTTGGTTTATAGATCAAAGAAGACATTTTAACCAATAGAGGAAAATAGAGCAGGAGTAGTAAAACAAAAAAATCTATTTTTATATATTTATTTATATTATATCTATTTATTAAATATGCAATATATAAATATAGGTTGCTGCTTTTTACTGCTCCTCCTTTTTTCCCTTTTCTTGGTCACTTCTCACTTGATCTGTGAATAAAGTAAACATGTCAAGGCTGTCTCCTAACCACCAACCATCTTTTTGTCCCACCAATCATCAATTTATTTGGTGCCATAGATGGAATTCTGACTCAGGGGCGTACCTGAGCATTTGGCACCCGGGGCGGATCCTATATTGCCCCCCCCCCCATAAAAAAAAAAAAAAAAAAACACCTGCACATTTTTTAAATGTCTTTAGCACTGATCAGTGTTTTTATTTTTATGTATTTAGGACCAAGCACTGTTTGTGTGTTTGAATGTAAGCATGTTTTTGTATGGAGTATGTTTGAGTGAATGTACAGGTGGGTTTGTTTGTTCTTTGTAGTGTTGACATTTGGATGCAGGGTTGTATTTGTGTGTAGTGTAGGCAAAATGCTGAGATGTATGCACATATACATACATACATATACACACACTGGCACACATACACATAGGTACATACATGCAGTTACATAGACACAGTCATACACAGACAAACACTGGCACATACAGATAGACACAGATACACACATATAGAAAAAACACACACATACAGACACAGAGAGAGACACACAGGCAGAGACACACATACAGATAGAGACACACACATACACACACATTGATACAAACACAGACACACAAACACACACAGACACATACAGATACACATATACCAACACACATACAGATACACAGACACACATGTATAAGTGTGTGTCTGTTTGTATAGTGAATGCAGTGTGTGTGCTTGTATAGTAGATAATGGTGTGAGGGAAGGGGTGATGGTGTGGGGGGTGAAGTGAGAGGGAGCTCGGGGGGTGAGGATGAGAGGGAGGGGGTTATTGTGAGAGGGTGATTGTGAGAGGGAGGGGGTGATTTTGAGGGGGAGGGGGGTGATGAGGGGAGAGGGGGTGATGGGGGGTGGGTGATGGTGTGGGGGGTGAAGTGAGAGGGAGCTCAGGGAGGGGGGTGAGAGGAGGGGGTGAGAGGGAGGGGGGGTTGATGAGGGGAGGGGGTGATTAGGAGAGGGAGGGGTGTGATGGTGTGGGGGGTGAAGTGAGAGGGAGCTCAGGGAAGGGGGTGAGAGGAGGGGGTGATTGTGACAGGGGGGTGATTGTGAGAGGGAGGGGGTGATGGGAGGGAGGGGGTGATGAGTAGAGGGGGTGATGAGTAGAGGGGGTGATGAGTAGAGGGAGGGGGTGATGAGGAGAGGGGGTGATGAGTAGGGGGGGTGATGAGGAGAGGGGGTGATGAGGAGAGGGTTGGGGGTGATGAGGAAGTGGGTGATGAGTAGAGGGAGGGGGGTGATGAGTAGAGGGAGAGGGGTTGAGGAGGAGAGGGGGTGATGAGTAGAGGGAGGGGGTGATGAGTAGAGGGAGAGGGGGTGATGAGGAGAGGGGATGATGAGTAGAGGGAGGGGGTGATGAGGAGAGGGGTTGATGAGTAGAGGGAGGGGGGTGATGAGTAGAGGGAGGGGGTGATGAGGAGAGGGGGTGATGTGATGAGGAGGGGGTGATGAGGAGAAGGGGTGATGAGGAGAGGGGGTGATGAGGAGAGGGAGGGGGTTATGAGGAGGGGGGGTGATGAGGAGAGGGGGTGATGAGGAGAGGGGGGTGATGGGGAGAGGGGGTGATGAGGAGAGGGAGGGGGGGTGATGAGGAGAGGGAGGGGGTGATGAGGAGAGGGGGTGATGAGGAGAGGGGGGGGTGATGAGGAGAGGGAGGGGGTGATGTGATGAGGAGGGGGTTGATGAGGAGAGGGGTGATGATGAGAGGGAGGGGGGGTGATGGGATGAGGAGGGGGGTGATGCAAGGGGGCTAAACAATTACCTTAAATCCCTGGTGGTCCAGTGGGGGCTGCCTGGTGGTCCGGTGGGGTTCCTGGTGGTCCGGTGGCCATCATTTCCGGTCTGCAGCTCCGCAGAGCTGCAGACCATGGATCTCGTGAGACCATCAGAGCATTGCCGTGGTAACCCGCGGCAACGCTCTGATTGGGCAGTGCACGCGAGATCCATGGTCTGCAGCTCTGCGGAGCTGCAGACCGGAAATGATGGCCACCGGACCACCAGGGACCCCACCGGACCACCAGGCAGCCCCCACTGGACTACCAGGGATTTAAGGTAATTGTTTAGCCCCCTTGCATCACCCCCCCTCCTCATCCCATCACCCCCCCTCCCTCTCATCATCACCCCTCTCCTCATCCCATCACCGGTCTCGGCGATGGGCGATGGGCGCAGGAGGGGCATTTGAGTCTGCCCCGGGCACCCCCCTAGTGAGTGGCACCCGAGGCGGACCGCCCCCCCCCCCCGCCCCCCTCTTAGTACGCCACTGCTCTGACTAACAAATCAAATAACTACTCAATGCCCTGGTGAATTATTGGCTATTTACAGTTTAGTGAATAAATCAATGTGATTATAATGGCATAGTCTTCTTTTAATTCTAGTATTATTGGTATTATTTACCGTACTTAGTCTCAGTCTATCATCAACTACAAAATATCTTGTTTATGAATCTTTGACTAGCAACTGCAAGCTGTGTTGCTATGAGATAATAATATAACAGCATACTCTGATTTTATAGACTTAAATAAATATATATATATATATATATATATATATATATATATATATATACACACACACATATACATATATATCAAGCCTCAAGCTGTCGCATTCACTTGTTATTTAGATAAATATAACAAGTCTAGTTACTCATTAAGGTTATAAATGGTCAATAACTTGTTGACTATAAACATGTTTTAAATAATTTATATACTCATAAATTATATCTCAATTTTCAAGAACTCGTGGCAGGTTTGATGATGCCATGACAAGTGTGATTGCTAATAAAGCTCATCTTTGTGACCTTTACATGGTAACAATTGTCACAAAGGATAAGAAAAAAGTGACAATGCTTACACATAATGATCAGTTCTGTCTTCGCAATTTCTTCCAATGTCATGTTATTTTACAAGAGCCTTGAAGAATGAAAATTCTGGCATTTCATGTTGGTGTTGACAGTGATTTACAAAGGTGTTTTCTAAGTTAATTAATACCTAAGCAACATAATTCTATCCACCAAATTTACAATGAATGCAAAAGGCAAATTGGTTCTTTATGTACGTGATTAAAATCATGAATTAATTATAAAACATTAGCTATTGTTAAGTATATTATATATTCTGAAGACTGTAACCTACGCAGTGATTTATTTGTATTTTTGTGTGAATTTTTGTGTAGTTATTTTCTTATCTTAATTCAATGCTAACTATATTTAAAAACAAAAAACCAAAAAAACATTGCCTTTGAGAAGGTATGGCAGCCCACAAAGGAAAATTAACCCCACCATGACATACCATTTGAAAAAGTAGACAACCCAGGGTATTCAAAATGGGGTATGTCCAGTCTTTTGTAGTAGCCACTAAGTCACTTGCCAAAGTTAGCGTTCATATTTGTTTTTTGCATTTTTTTACACAGAAACTGCACTTTTACTGGTGATTTCATCGTCATGATAAGTTTTATTGTTTTAAACACTCATATTTGTGTTCAGCAAAGTCTCCCGAGTATAACAGTATAACCCGTGTACAGGTTTTATGGGGTTTTGGAAAGTTACAGGGTCAATATAGGGCTTGCCCAATTTAGTTTGGCAGATTGGTTTGCTGGGTCTATGTTTCCTTTTGAGACCATATGGTAGCCCAGGAATGTGAATTAACCTCATCATGGCATACCATTTTCAAATATAGAGAACCCAGTTTTTTAAAAATTTCGTATTTCCAGTCTTTTGTAGCAGTCACTTAGTCATAAAAACTGGCCAAAGTTAAAGTTTTTATTTGTTTTTTGCATTTAAAAAAAAACAACTGCACTTTTACTGGTGATATCATCGTTGTGATAAGTTTTACTTTTTAAAACACTCATTTTTGTGTTCAGTGAAATCTCCCAAGTATAACAATACCCCCCATGTAAAGGTTTTATGGTGTTTTGGAAAGTACGGGGTTAAATATAGGGCTGACCCATTAAATTCTCTGGACTGTCTGCCTGGGTTGTCAGGCAGGTCCCTCAAATTATAATTAATAAAATCAAATAATTATGTACAGTAATACCCCCGAAAATCTGCGCTTCTGAATCTGCGGCTACGTATTACAAATTCAAAATACAAATTCATGTATTTTTTCACTTGGGTCCAGCAGATGTAATCCATAGATTTTTTCATGTCCGCTGTGAGGAAGTGAGGTCACACGCGATGACATCGCTTCCTCCCAGCGCTCTTTACAAACGGATAGAGAGAGTAGTTCCCAGTACCAGGTAAGTGCATGGAATGAGGGAGGGGGGTGCAATCCTTATCATGGACTCACTACTAGTGATTCCATGATAAAGATTCCACCCTCCTATTAAAGTTATTTTCTCTCCCGGACAGTAATATTATTGTCTGCCCAAAATTTGTGCATTTTCAAAATTCATGGGGGGGTCTTGGAACGTATCCCCTGCGAATTTCGGGGTATCACATTATTCATAGTTAAATATATATGTAGGATGTGTGTGTGTGTGTGTGTACATATATATATATATATATATATATATATATATATATAAAATAAATAAAAGGTGTTTTTTATTTATAGTATATATATATATATATATATATATATATACATACACATATACACACTTTTATTTCCTATATATGTCTAATATATTATAACATAATTAAAGCATTTTATAATATATTATACTTGTATAATGCATATATATGATTACATTATAAGTGTATTTCAAGATATATGTGTATATATCTCAAAGTACACTTATAATACAATCATATATGCATATTACATAAGTATAATATATTATAAAATGCTTTAATTGCATTATTATTTTTTTTTTTTACTTTTAGGTGTCAGGGGCAATGCCTGACAGCTCAGACAGTCCCCCTGCTGGTAGCTCCATAGACTCCTATTGCAGCCATGTGATCATGGTGATCACATGGCCCTTTAGGGCCGAGAGGCCATAGCTGCTGCAGGGGGACTGCTGGGGTCTCGGGCAATCCCTTCCGACCGGGATCGCCGTGGATCGCCGGTCTAGGTAAGTCCAGGGGTGATTTTTGCCACGGACATACATGGACATACTAATAGGGCTTTATTTACTTAATTTTTTGGGGGTGACTGGGGCTTGAGAACCCCTAGTCACCTGAGTTTTTTTTTACATTTAGCTTCCACCCGCCGCTCATGGGTGGGGCCTGTGAGGGGGGGGACATAAAGCACCATTGTCATTTAGGGCCCCCACCCACCCACCGCTCATGGGTGGGGGGCAGGGGAGGGAAAAATATGTCCTCCCCCATTGTCATTTAGGGCCCCCACACGCCGCTCATGGGTGGGGGCCAGGGGACAATAGGTCCTCCCCCTATTGTCATTTAGAGCCTCCACCTGCTGCTCACGGATGGAGGCAATAGGTCCTCCTCCCTATAGTCATTTAGGGCCCCATACCCACCGCTCATGGGTGGGGGCCATGAGGGGAACAATAGGTCCCCCCTCATTATCATTTAGGGCCTCCACCCACCGCTCATGGGTGGGGCCGGGGGAGAACTTATGGTCACTAAGGACCCCCACCCGTTGGTCATGGGTGGGGCTGGGGGGGAAACAATAGGTCCCCACCATTTACAGTTGGGGCCTCTAGCCTCCGCTAATGGGTGGAGGCCATGTGGGGAACTTAAATAGATAGCCAGATAATCATGGGAGTCGTAGTTCAGCAACATCTAGAGGGCCAGACTTTGGAAAAGTCTAGTCTAGAACAACATAAATCTTATCAGTTAGCATTTGATTTTGATTTTCCAACTTGTAAAAGATATATGCAAAATAAATAAATAAATACATATAAGAATTCAACATCTGGATAGCCAGAGTTTGGAATACTCTGGCCTAAGAAAATGGAAAGCTTAACCGTTAGCATTTGATTTCTATTTTCCAACTTCTATATCCAAAAAAAAAAAAAAAACAATAATAATAATAATTCAATTTTTTTTTCTTTTTTACTTGAAAAATGTACTTTATCAAACAACTTTCATAAACTCTGCCTTTTTTGTTGTTTTGCCCTATTCAAATGTATTTATCAAAGTGTTACATTACTCGTTGTCAGCTTTTTTAAGGTACATGGTTGTGCCACAAGATGACCTACATCTTAGTGTTGCAATTCTTCTAGAACATTGTAGTGAGGAATGTATCCAGACAAAAAAAAAAAGGACTGGAAATATTTTGATTGGAAAGTAAAACCGTGTCTTGCTGGATACTGGAAATACAAACGTATTATCTAATTTACAAGCGGATGTTATTTTCTGCTCATGCTTTATCTAGTTTGCCATCTGCCAGCGTGTAAAAATGGCCAAGCTAAGTAATAGGTTTCCTTGGGAAGTAATTTCACTTTTTTTTCTCCAGAAAATAGTCGAGTTTTTATTAGGGGCATATACTTTAACCCCAGAGGTAAAACTGTAATTTCTTTCTTAAAGTTAGTATATCTCTGAGAGTCACTATTTTCTTTACAGACACTTATTATATATTTTTTTATTTATGATACAGGGCAAGTATTAAAGACCCACTTTCATCCTATTCTCTCCTCCAACTTGTTTCTTCTAAAGAAATACAGAAATATAGAAACATCAATTTTGGCGACATATACAGTGTGCTATTTTCTATCTAAAAGCAGCACCTTTTTTAGTGATTTGGTTTCCCGCTGAAGCTGGCTATATGGTTATAGCACGTTTTATGATTCCATTCCACCTCTTCTCGTAGGCTACTTCATGCATCTAAACCACCTTCTGTAAGGAAGTTACCCATCAATTTCCTCCCCTCTCATTTTTGTGAATTTTCTATTTTTAAAATAAAAGCTCCAAAACTCTTTTATAAATTTGAACTTTTATTGTGCCTGAATAAAATGCAAGAAATCCAGAATTGCGTTTTGGTGCGTTTAATTCAGAAAATTGTTGAAGCTAATTTAGATGGAGCACTTTGCTCCAGTTACTAAATTACATGAATTGCTCTCTTGTTATTGAGACTTTGATGCCCTTTAAAAAGGGATTTATTTTTTTTACATGGTCAATGCACATATATTTTTCAAGAAAATGATCCCGGTACAGTTAGTGACAATAATTGTATACTTATTTTACATTCTAGGAGATATAAAATACTCCTGCTATGCATGTGTTTAATTGATTTCCCCTTACCTTATGATATTTTTTACTTGTGTTTCTTAAATCACTGTTGCTCTGTTCATCTGGATCTTTAAAGAACATGCCTAAACTGTCGCTTATATAACACTGGACCAAAAGTAAAGATAGATGTTTCTTAGTATTAGGGACATGAAAAACTATGTGGAAATTCAACATATTCCTATTGTGCTATATCTCACTACTATGAGCACTGCAGAATGTGCACTGATTTTGTGAACTTTTCTTAATCAGAGTTCATAAAATAAAGTGGTGGGCTTAGATTGCCTTGAAATTCTCCCATTTTTGTGAACGTAAATTATTGAATTGACAAAAAAAAGCAAACTGCACTCATACTTCCCTAGCACCGTAACCAACAAGCAGTCTACCCTCCCTTAAGTTATGACTCTTGTGAAACCAAGCACAGACAGGCAACCACCCATGTTAATTTGCCTGCATACTGTTACACTCTAGAACAGGGGTACCCAAGACAGTCCTCCTGGCCCACCAACAATCCATGTTTTGTCAGTATCCCCATTTTAATAAAATATTGAAATATATCCTGGGTTGTTGGTGGGACACGAGGACTGGTTTGAGAACCACTGCTCTATAATACAGTGCCCATTCAACCAATCAGTGTTCTAGATCATTGCAAAACCACAAAAGTTTAAAATGCACACCTTAAGTTCTGCCACAACCAAGCTAGCCCCCCAGACCACAAAGGTGGGCACATGCAATGTGTATTATGATGCACTATAGAAACAGTGCAATGTGTAATATGATTTACATAAAAACATACCAGTAATATAAGTCCAGATTCCAATGTGGGAATTTTAATATTTTTTTTTTCTTTTACAGGAAATAAATTGGGATCCACACATTGGGACATGGAAATCATATTACTGGTATGCAATCATTCAGTGACAAGTTAGTATTTACTACAATGACTGTCACTAGCATTAGCAATTACTGGTAGTCTCCATGCTACACATTTAAAATTGACCAACTGGCTTCTGAAACATTTAGCGTTTCCCACAATAGAAATCACTAAATGTTAGCTAGCACCTGGTTTCCCCGCTAAATGGCAAAAATGATCACTTGCCGCTATCTATCAAAATTGCCCTTATCTTGGTGTAAAGAGGAAAATACATGTTTGTAACTGCAACTCAATACATTCAATATAAATATACCTATATTTTCTATGTAAGTACTTTTCAGCACCGATAGCCATCTATATGTATGGAGTATGTCATTTTCAATAAATACCTATGAAATCTGGCAAGTATAGAAACACTAAGAGCAACCTGTTCAGCTATTCCTAGGTGACATTCACATACACTGAGCGTTGCTATGGAAATTAAATTCTAAAACATGTCATTATCTTTATTTACAATGTACATCCAATTTGCAAAATGGTAACCTCTAAGTGGTGGTCTGTACCGGTGGAGATGGACTTATATAGATGTTAAGTGTCTACATTTTGCTGGTCACCATGGAAACGAGCTTCATGTCTTTCATGTTAACTACT
This sequence comes from Pelobates fuscus, assembly GCF_036172605.1. Lineage (NCBI taxonomy): Eukaryota > Metazoa > Chordata > Amphibia > Anura > Pelobatidae > Pelobates > Pelobates fuscus. The sequence continues at coordinate 40,903,020 of NC_086319.1, read as the reverse complement.
ATGGGATACTATGTATCCCTCGTCTTTTAAAGCTATATATTTTGTAGGCTTGTGAACCAACATGTTTGGAACTATTGGTCCAAACATATTTTTGCGCCAGTCTAACGTTTCCCTGTGCAGTTCACGTGAAGACTTCACTGTCACTCTCCGGTTTATTCACTAAAATAAGAATTCAAAGTGAACTGAAAGGGAATTTCAGATTTAGGGTAAAAGTATCCGAAATGGAAACATTTTCAAAGTCACGCTGTAACCTTTCCAAAATATAGGTTGTTATATTTACTGAATCGTTTAGAATAATATTGTGTGGACACTATTTTTTATTAATGTGCCTTTTCAGATATTCAAACACTCCTTTTGCCTCATTTTTGCAAGAGTCCAAAAATTCATTATTACCTTTCTTAACTCCTTTTTTTTTATATAGTTTTCCGTTTTGCACTTCAAAACGTTAAAGTGCATTTCTAGAATTTATTTTTTTTCTTTTTATTGCATTTCAGTTTTTCTGAATTTATTTTTAGCTGTACGGGAAAAAGTGATCCACAAATTTCAAAGTTTAAAGTTTCTTAGGAAATGTTGACTAAGCTCACAGACAGTTTTTTTTTCTAAATAAAAGTAAAGTAAGAGAAAAGGTTTTTTTTCCATATCAAACTGATTTTGGTGTGCAGTAACTTGTAATGACTTTAGTAGTGGTGATTTCAGAGTTGCAATCTAATGGATAAAACGGCCTAATGGATGAAATCTACATTACAGACTCGCGCAGGCAACAAGAAAATTCCTTTCATTAGAGAGAGGTACAGTTGTGACATTCTGTGCAGACATACACCCACTGTGGATAATTTCCACTTCTAAAAGAACGAGAAATGATTTATCTCAGCCAACACCTTGCCAATCTTCTAGTGCTTCGAGCTTCTATAGTACAGATTCTTGTAATACTTTTATGCATCAGCAATCCCCTAAAGATAATGCCACAAGCTATTTATTGGAAATCTTTCTACAAATGACTCATCTTTTTGTTTGTTGTTGTGCAATCAAATGCATGTCCTATATTCCCTTATTTTTAGTTAGATTTGCTTATATAGCTTTGTTAGTACATTTTGATTTATATATCACTAAATCTTTCAGCTAGTTATCAGACCGAACCATTTTATGAGTATTTAGATCGAGCAAAAATATATATATTTTTTAAATAGTTCTTCTTTCATTAAATTTGTTTTTCTTAAAGCAGCTACAATGTATTACCGGTAGCTCTGTTTTTTTATCCCCAACAGGCTGCAAGGCTTTAATTCTGGGAAGTTTAAAAGGCCTTCGTATGACAATCTTTTTCAGGTTTATCTAAGGCTTTTTTCGCATTGAGTAGAACCTTAGCTCGCCCCTCTTTTAACAAGGACCAGCATGTTGCTATGACATATTTTCAGTACTGGTCAAAAGCCGACACAATGCTGATGAGCACCAGTGGATGAAACTACACAGGCAACATATGAATGAGCATGTGAAAAAGTGAAAGCCATGTGCTTTTATTTGAATAGTTTGCATCATTTGCATTGCATTCTGGGAGATTGTAGATACACACTGTAAATGACTGCTGAGTTTAGGTAACCTTTTCCAAAACATTTTTTTTACGACATGATAAAGAAGTAGTATATTTGCAAATAGAAGTTCCCAGAGATGGTATTATTTTCCCCGAATTCATGGTTCCCCATTCTATATCTTTTTTTCATTGCATGATAGTTTTAGGTTAGAGTTAGTGTGAGTGTACAAGAAAATTACGGGTTAATGGTTAGTGTGAGGGTATTGTGCAAGCTGCCAGCAGCTTATATAGTGAGGAATGAGCCCAGCAAACACCCTTTCCTCCCTCCGGCAGGACCTATCCCTCTATCCCAAACCCGGAATGCATGCAACCTGTGGCAACCCATTGACAGCCAGGCTCATAAGAGCTGGAGAGGACCTGCAGGAGGAGGATGGAAATTTTCTGGACCCCCTCTTCACTAAACATTCTGCTAGTGACTTGCTTTACTTAGTGGTAATTGCTATAAATATATGCACATTGGGAATGCGGGGCCTGGACCCATATTGGCTGTAGCACCCATATGGTGGCCCTGGTGATAGGCTTATGCAATGTATGATCACATGCCATTTATTTTTTTGTGACTCTGTTCTATCTACTCTATTATCTGCTACTTTGACAGAAGAGATTTATTTCTATTTTTAACCATGGCATGAGTTACACTGCTTTCAGTCAGAGGGTTAATTATAAGCATTGTAATTAATTTAATCCAAACCTAGTGTCAGTATTTTACCATGCTAATGATCATCTCCTGAGAAAAATGACACCTTCGCCATGCATTTTCCTCTTAAAGGTCATTCTAATTTCTTTATTTTGACTTTTCATGTCATTATTTCATGTCATTATTTTACTAAAAGTCCTAAGCAGTTTACAGCACAATGTGGATACAAGCGTTTAAAGGTCATAGTGTTTATATAATGGAAGTTTCTTTACATACCCAATTCTAGATACTATTAAAGTAGCACTATAGTGTTATACATACAAACTTGCACTACTAATGCTAGAGTGCCCCTCTTCCTAGTGATATACAGGTATTCCCCCCACATATGTGCAATACAAATTAAGGGGACACTATAATCACCAGAACAACTACAGCTTATTGTATTTTTTATGGTGAGCATAATCATTCCCTTTAGGCCTTTTGCAGTTAACACTGTCTTTTCATGCAAAATGCAGTGTTTATATAACAGCCTTGGGATACCTCCACAGGCCGCTCCTTAGATGGCTGCTAGAGGTGCAGAGGCGGCTCTAGACTTTATGAGGCCTTAGGCGAAACGCAAACATGAGGCCCCACTAACAAAAAAGTGTCACATATACACATTGATGCGCTGTCTACCTGTGTATGTGCCTGAGAGTGTGTCTGACAGAGAGTATCCTTGTGTGTCTGAATGTATGTCTCTGTGAGCATGTTTGCGTTTTTGTCTGAGACCCTATGTGTATGGGGTAGCTGCTTGAAGTGTGTTGTGTGTGTATAAGGGGGGGTTGATGATGAGAGGGGGTGATGGTGAGAGGGAGAAGGGGTGCGATGGTGAGAGGGAGAAGGGGTGCGATGGTGAGAGGGAGAAGGGGTGCGATGGTGAGAGGGAGCGGGGGTGCGATGGTGAGAGGGAGCGGGGGTGCGATGGTGAGAGGGAGCGGGGGTGCGATGGTGAGAGGGAGCGGGGGTGATGGTAATGTGAGAGGGGGTAATGTGAGAGTGAGGGGGGGTAATGTGAGAGTGAGGGGGGGTAATGTGAGAGTGAGGGGGGTAAAGTGAGAGTGAGAAATGTGAGAGTGAGAGGGGGTAATGTGAGAGGGGGTGATGTGAGAAGGAGGGGGTGATGGTGAGTGGGGTGAGGCTGAGGGTGGTGACGGAGGGTTATGCTGAGGGTGGTGGGGGGTGATGCTGAGGGTGGTGAGGGGGAGATGCTGAGGGTGGTGGGGGGGTGATGCTGAGGGTGGCGGGGGGGTGATGCTGAGGGTGGCGGGGGGGTGATGCTGAGGGTGGCGGGGGGGTGATGCTGAGGGCGGCGGGGGGGTGATGCTGAGGGTGGCGGGGGGGTGATGCTGAGGGTGGCGGGGGGGGGGGTAATGCTGAGGGTGGTGGGGGGTGGTGAGGCTGAGGGGGGTGGTGAGGCTGAGGGGGTGGGGGGTGGTGAGGCTGAGGGTGGTCGGGGGTGGTGAGGCTGAGGGTGGTGGGGGGTGAGGCTGAGGGTGGTGGGGGGTGAGGCTGAGGGTGGTGGGGGGTGAGGCTGAGGGTGGTGAGGCTGAGGGGGGTGGGGGTGGTGAGGCTGAGGGTGGTGGGGGTGATGGTGAGGGTAGGGGGGGAGAGGCTGAGGGTGGTGGGGGGTGATGGTGAGGGTGGGGGGCTGAGGGTGGTGGGGGGTGATGGTGAGGGTGGTGGGGGTGGTGATGCTGAGGGTGGTGAGGGGTGATGGTTGGTGATGGGGTGGTGAGGCTGTGGGGGGTGAGGGTGAGGCTGGGGGTGGTGATGGTGGTGAGGGTGAGGCTGAGGGTGGTGGGGGGTGATGGTGAGGGTGGTGGGGGGTGAGGGTGGTGGGGGGTGAGGCTGAGGGTGGTGGGGGATAAAGCTGAGGGTGGTGGGGGGTGAGGCTGAGGGTGGTGGGGTGTGAGGCTGAGAGTGGTGGGGGGTGATGCTGAGGGTGGTGGGGGGTGAGGCTGAGGGTGGGGGGTGGTGAGGCTGAGGGTGGTGGGTGGTGAGGCTGAGGGTGGGGGGTGAGGCTGAGGGTGGTGGGGGGTGATGGTGAGGATGGGGGGGTGAGGCTGAGGGTGGGGGTGGTGAGTGAGGCTGAGGGGGGTGGGGGGGGGTGAGGCTGAGGGTGGTGGGGGGTGATGGTGAGGGTAGGTGGGGTGAGGCTGAGGGTGGTGGGGGTGATGGTAAGGGTGGTGGGGGTGATGGTGAGTGAGGCCGAGGGTGGTGATGGTGAGGGGGGGGGTGAGGCTGAGGGTGGCGGGGGTGATGGTGACGGTGGGGGGGTGAGGCGGAGGGTGAGGGTGGTGATGGTGGGGGGGTGAGGCTGAGGGTGGTGGGGGTGATGCTGAGGGTGGTGGGGTGTGAGGCTGAGGGTGTGGGGGGGGGTGAGGCTGAGGGTGGTGGGGGGTGAGGCTGAGGGTGGTGGGGTGTGAGGCTGAGGGTGGTGGGGGTGATGGTGAGGGTGGGGGGGTGAGGCTGAAGGTGGTGGGGGGTGATGGTGAGGGTAGGGGGGTGAGGCTGAGGGTGGTGGAGGGTGATGGTGAGTGAGGGTGGTGATGGTGAGGTGAGGCTGGGGGTGAGGGTGGGGGGGGGTGAGGCTGATGGTTGGTGATGGGGGTGGTGAGGCTGTGGGGGGTACGGCTGGGGGTGGTGATGGTGGTGGGGGGTGATGGGGAGGGAGAGCCTACCTTTCCCTGGTGGTCCAGTGGGCTCCCTGGTGGTCCAGTGGCCATTACTTCCGGTCTGCAGCTCCGCAGAGCTGCAGACCGTGTAATCTCGCGAGATTTCAGAGCGTTGCCGTGGTAACCCGCGGCAACGCTCTGATTGGCCAATTCTCGCGAGTCACATGGTCTGCAGCTCTGCACACTGCGGAGCTGCAGACCAGTGTCTGCGGTGGCTGGCCGGCAGCCAGGAGGGGCCTCGCACCCGGCGGCATACCGGGCAAGCCGCCGGGCCCCCTCCTGGTGTCAGGTCCTCGGTCACTGACCGAGGACCTGACACACTCTGCCAACAGGCGGTTTAGGCGGCCGCGAGGCCCCAGCCAGCGCGAGGCCTTAGGCGGCCGCCTAAACCGCCTAATTAGAGAGCCGCCTCTGTAGAGGTGCTTCCTAGAGTGACTGACATTCAGTGTTTCCACCCTCTGCATGGAGACACTGAACTTTGATTGATTCAATGCATCTCCATGAGGAGATGCTGATTAGCCAGGGCTGTGTTTGGCTTGTACTGACTCTGCCCCTGATCTGCCTCCTTGGCATTCCCAGCCAATCCAATGCTTTCCTATGTGAAAGCATTGTGATTGGCTGAAATCACTATTTCTGATGATGTCAGTCAAGAAGGCAGATCAGGGGCAGGGCCAGCAGCAGCAGATTAGAATAAAGGTAATATTTTTTTACCAGGAGGGGCCAAGGGGCTAGATAGTGTTTTTAACATTATAGGGTCAGGAATACATATTTGTGTTCCTGACCCTATAGTGTTCCTTTAATACTGTTTTACTCACCATTGTCCTGTTCCACGGCTCGTGGCCTTCTCCGTCGATGGTCCACTCCAATGATCCTCATAGAGCATCCAAGCAAAGTATTGTATTCAATGCTTTCCTATGAGCTTTTACATCACGAGTTTTACTTGGTCAATGCAGCTTAAGCATCTCTAGTGGCTGTCAGGAAGACATTCACTAGAGGTGGATCTAACCCTGCATTGTAAGTAATGCAGTTTCTAAAATAATTGCAGTGTTTTACAATGCAGGGTTAAAAGGACAGGGCCACTGCACCCACACCACTTAATTGAGATGAAGTGGGGTGGGTGACTTTAGTGTCCCTTTAAGGTATTAACAATGTCTCAAGTCTCTCAGTAATATAATTTATTTCTAAATAATGCAGTAGTAAATTGTAAGAAATTTTTATATCCAGTAAGATCCCTTATTCGTATACAGAAAACTTCCATCATGTTTGATATGAAAGCCTATTACTTAGCCTGACATGGCAAGGCCCATTAATCATAATATAAAATCTATAAAAACATGTAAAAATAAAAAATAAATACAATATAGTGTATTCTGAACATGAAAAAATCATCTAAGATCACTGAAATATAACTGATTTAATCCAGATACAATCATATACTGAACATATTATTCAATATTATTCTCTTCATTAATATCAATATCATATAACTGCAAATAACGCATAGCTCCTATGATTTAGCAAAGAAAATTAAATCTAGTTAAGAAATATACATTTATTTAGCACAAATTGTAGATTATGCTAGCTTTAGTGTACCTATAATCTTAATTTTATTAATGACAGGAGGCGAGTATTTGCTTAAGTCTCTCTTTACTAGAACTCCACAGCAGCACAGAAAACAACAAATCAGAAAAAAGTTAGGTGCTATAAAACTCATCTCCCCATGCATCATTTCCTCTTTCAAGCTGCGACAAAACAGATCACACGGCAGAAAACATAATGGGGAAGAAACAAAGTCCTAGATACGATGAATACAACAATGTCCACCATCCGAGAAGAACTGCCAAACCAGATAGCGTTGATGGACTGTAAGCTGAAATGAGAGAAAAACAGAATCGAACAGGTTGATTATCCAATGAAATGTACTCTGAATCAACATGTAGGTACCCAGTGTAGCAACCAAAAATACCAAAGCCTGCATAGATCCCAACCCTACTTATGAAAAAATAGACATAAGAACAAGTGACAGGTAGCAGAGACAACAAGCAGAGTTGCATACGTACCTGATGAACCCAAACTATAAAATTAAACAAGGGAGGGATAAGAAAGGGTGGGAAATACTCGCCTCCTGTCATTAATAAAATTAAGATTATAGGTACACTAAAGCTAGCATAAGCTACAATTTTTTAACATAACAGGTGGCTTCGTATTTGCTGTTTTAATGCTCAGTCAACGAATCTAACGCTGATTGTTTCGCTGATTGTTTGGTACCTAATCCGGAAGTTACTAGAGCCATCGTAAACGGACCTTCCAACTGCGAGGAGTGACAGAAGACGGATCGATGAAGATGCCAGCTGTCGAGGCACCTCAAATGTGGAAAAACACTATCCGCTGTTAGATCCATTGTACGTGGGGTTGCTACCTGTTTCCTAGCAGCCGGTACATGAGCTGCTATTTTCTTTTAGGTGTAAACTGTTGAAGGTCATTTGCAGACTTAGGGCCGTGAGAAGAAACTGCCACCCAGTCTCGACTCTTGATGTGGATGGTGGCTCCTCAGATCGTGCCATGGTTACCAGGCAATGTGGCCTTGCAGGTAAATCTCCAACTTCAAGTAATGCGTCTAAGCCTACCACCAATTCCATCACAGAACTCAATAGGGTCTTTTCGTTCCCTCATGACCTAACCGGTGGGTATTCTCATCCGAGAAAACATTTATAAAGCAGGCAAGAGTGCGTCAAACTAGCCGTATCCTAAGTGAATCCAGTATTCCAAATGGACTGTGCAACCTGCGACTGCAGTAGAGAAGGAACTCCACAAGGGACGTCCAATCAGGGTCCCAACTGAACTTGCGTGGTGGAACGGTGGTCGACTTTTCTGGGGATAGTGAATCCCGGAAATATTCAGAGGGATGGGAAACGTAAACCTGAGTTGAGATTTCCATCCAGCTATGTCGTCGTCTAAGAGTGATATGATGTACGGACCCAATGTTGATTGAGATCTGCATAAGAGCGAAGAGTCCTCACGTGCTGTAGTGACAGAGTGAAATAATCCGCTTACCCGTAGTACGATCCTGTTCCATGCCCGACCTGTCAAAATTCGTGTAGGGGTTCCTGGTCTACATGTCACCTACAAGATAGGGTATAACATAGTGAGACACCTAGGTCCCTGCACCCCTGACTGTCCGGGCGCGTATCTCCCAGAGTAGGCCCCAGGTCAAGGGACCCAGGAATGTGAGTTCGATAACCGAAGTCAAGGTCTCCCTATAGAGGGATACCTCCCTTCTGAGCTTAGAGTCCCGCGAACACAGTGTCCTCCAATACGCAGGCAAGAGGTAAAGTTCCTTCGCTCACAACAGTTGAATCCAGAGAGCAGATATAACGCAAAAAACAAGGGTCTAGCTTCAACTGTCCGAATCATGTGATGTCTTGATTGAGAATGTCGGCAGCCCTATCTGAGTCTGCTACACATCCTGAGTCTGCTACAACCCAGCGGTAGGTTGCGACCCGACTCTGACGTTGGGGCACCCCGGGTTCCTCTATAGAGTCTCGTAGGGCTTCTCGATGGTAGATGAAAAGGTGGGTTAGTGAGAAACCAAACCAAGACGGCTCCCGTGAGGGATATAGCCTATAGACGGAGGGCCCTCCCCCTCTGAACCATGTTCTCCAGATATGCGCTCAGAGGAGTAGGGGCAGTCCTGTCATCTTATTCCGAGATTGTAATGACCAGGGGACTCAAGTCAACCGGGGTTTCCGGACTTGCCATGCGTACGGAGTACCTGCAGACCGGGTAGGGGACCTTCCCTAGTCTTGTTACCCGAGCAATGCAGTGCCCGTTTGCCCCATGAAGGACTCAGTATCTCATGTCATCTTGATCTGGTAAAAAACTGTCTGTGCAGTTTGTTGGCAATGGTCCAGATATCTAAAACAGAATGCAATTATCTGTTTTATATAGCGCAGAATATACCAAAACCTGGACTCTTGTATACCTGAGGCTCATCCGTTAGCTGTACCGTCTCCAGGAGTGTGTGTAAATAAGTGGGAGTCTCCCCTCGTCATACCTCTGTGAGTATTTATCATGTGGTGTACAGTGGTCCGAATCCAATAGATCCATTACAGAAGGTGAAATAGAGGGATCCAGTCTAAATATGTATCCTGCATGATCAGGCAGCCCTCTATAACGAAATCGGTAGCACGGTCGTAAGATCTATTTGAATGCAGGAGGGACGCCCTTCTATGCAGTCATTGTTGTCCTGTACAGGTACAAGCCTGTGTAATGAACAAATGGACAGCACCGTAGTGCGTTGAATGTATGAGAGAGCCGCTGTCAGGATCGGGACAGGGATCCAACACGCAGAGTACAAAGAGTGGAAAGGTACGTATACCGGGCCTTAGAATGGCCGGACTAACGTACCGAGAGTAATAGAGAATAGTCAGAGACAAGCCGAGGTCGAGGGAACGGGAAGACAGATAAGCGAGAGACAAGCCGGGTCAAGGGAGAAGAGAGAAGCAGGGTAGTACAACAAGCCGAGTCAAAACCAAATAGAGTAAACTAGAATACCAGAGCACTGAGTGACTAGACAAGCTAGAACCACGACAGGGCAATGAGCTGAAGAGAGAAGTAAGCTTAAATACCCTGGCTCTGGATGGTAATCACGCCTCTGACAAGTACCGATTGGATATCGGACACTTGAGTGACAGGTCGCTCGTGATAGCGTCATGACGTCACGTATTGAGCGTCCTGCTAGAAAAGGACGTGGATTCCTCGCGGCCGGTGTTTAAGTGACTGGATGAACCGCGAGGAACGAAGGAAACAGCTCGCCTGGACGGGCAAACCACCAAATCTCTACCTCCCTTAGAGGTAGAGGCCTCAGGTACCCTGACAGTACCCCCCCTCTCAGATACGCCCACCGGGCGGAAGGAACCGGGGCGAGATGGGAAACGGAGGTGAAATGCTCTGCGAAGGCGAGACGCATGAACGTCCTCCTGAGGTACCCAACTCCTCTCCTCAGGACCATATCCCCTCCAGTTGACCAGATATTGCAATTTTCCCCTTGAAATTCTGGAATCAATGATGGAGCTGACCTCGTACTCCTCCCGACCCTCCACCTGAACAGGACGAGGAGAGGAAACCTTAGAGGAGAATTTGTTGCAAATAAGAGGTTTCAACAAGGAGACATGAAAAGAGTTAGGAATGCGTAAGGCAGGTGGCAGAGCAAGGCGATATGCAACCGGGTTGATACGAGTGAGAATCCTGTAAGGACCTATGTAGCGAGGAGCAAACTTCATAGATGGGACTTTTAGGCGAATATTCTTAGTACTCAACCATACCCTATCCCCAGGAACAAAAACAGGAGCCGCTCTTCTATGCTTGTCAGCGTGTTTCTTGAACAACGAAGAACTATGTAATAGAATTTGCCGAGTCTGATCCCATAATCTCTTCAGGTTGGCGACATGATCATCAACCGACGGTATCCCCTGAGAAGAGGAAACCGAAGGAAAAATCGAAGGATGAAAGCCATAGTTCATGAAGAAAGGGCTAGAGCGAGTTGAATCACAAACAAGGTTATTGTGTGCGAACTCCGCCCAAGGAATCAGACCGACCCAATCGTCCTGGTGTTCGGAAACAAAGCAACGTAGATACTGTTCGATCTTTTGATTAGTACGTTCAGCAGCTCCGTTAGACTGAGGGTGATAGGCAGAGGAGAAGTTCAATTTGATACCCATTTGAGAACAAAAGGATCTCCAGAAACGTGAGACAAATTGAGAACCTCTATCAGAAACAATCTCCGAAGGAATCCCATGTAGGCGAAAAACCTCTCTCGCAAAAATCTCCGCCAATTCAGGAGAAGTCGGAAGTTTAGGTAATGGTACGAAATGAGCCATCTTAGTAAATCTATCCACTACCGTGAGAATAACAGTATGTCTCTTGGAAGCAGGTAAATCAACGATAAAGTCTATGGACAAACAGGACCAAGGTTTCTCAGGAACGTCCAAGGGGTGTAACAGGCCACATGGAGAAGCATGAGGTAGTTTAGTCTTGGCACAAGTCTCACAAGCTGCGACGAACTCCTCAATATCTTTTCGAAGTGAAGGCCACCAGAAATCCTTGGATATCAGAGAGTATGTCTTGCGAATACCAGGATGACCAGCTATCTTACTTTCGTGAAAACATTGTAAGAGCTCCAGTTGAAGTTCAGGAGGAACAAAGTTTCTTCCCTCAGGAGTGTTTCCGGGAGCTAGATGTTGTGACTTCAAGATCTGGTCAAGTAGCAGAGAATGAATTTTAAGACTGGTATTAGCAATAATATTGCATTTGGGTACAATGGAGGACACAAGTGGTTCAACTGAAGCAGAAGGCTCAAATTGGCGAGATAGCGCATCGGCTTTAGAATTCTTTGAGCCAGGTCTGTAAGTCAGAACGTAATTGAAATGGGTAAGAAACAATGACCAACGAGCCTGCCTGGAGGACAGACGCTTGGCCTCTCCGATATAAGACAAATTTTTGTGGTCTGTTAGAATGGTAACAGGATGTAAAGTACCTTCCAATAAATGTCTCCACTCTTTCAAAGCTTTGATAACCGCTAGTAATTCTCTGTCACCAATGTCATATCTGCTCTCAGTACCGGACAATTTTTTAGAGAAAAATCCACATGGATGTAATGGTTTATCAACACCCAACCTTTGAGATAGGACAGCACCTAAACCAGTCTCTGATGCGTCTACCTCAAGCAGAAAAGGCAGGGAAGTGTCGGGGTGAACTAAAATTGGAGCGGAAGCGAAAAGCTCCTTGAGAGTTTTGAACGCAAGAAGAGCTTCAGTAGTCCAATTCTTAGTATCAGCCCCCTGTTTGGTCATATTAGTGATAGGTGCGATAATTGAAGAATAGCCCTTAATAAAGCGCCTATAATAATTGGAAAAACCAATAAATCTCTGTACGGCTTTAAGACCTTTGGGTAAAGGCCACTCTAGAATGGACTGGAGTTTATCCGGATCCATCTTAAATCCCTCCCCAGAGATCACATAGCCGAGAAAGGTTACCTGGGTTTGATCAAAGCTACATTTCTCCAACTTGCAGTACAAACCATGCTGAAGAAGCTTGTGCAAAACCCTCCTGACTTGCTTGTGATGAGTCTCAATCTCACTAGAATGTATAAGTATATCATCTAGGTATACAATGACGCACTCTTGCTGAAATTCCCTAAGAACCTCATTAATCAGATCTTGGAATACCGCTGGTGCATTGCATAACCCAAAAGGCATAACCGTATATTCATAGTGACCATAGCGAGTATTGAATGCCGTCATCCACTCATGTCCCTGCTGGATTCTCACCAAGTTATATGCCCCTCTGAGGTCTAACTTGGTGAAAATTGTAGAGCCCTTCAAACGATCGAAGAGTTCGGTGATCAAGGGAATCGGGTAGGCATTTTTAATGGTTATCTTATTCAAGCCTCGATAATCAATACAAGGTCTCAAAGAACCATCTTTCTTTTTAACAAAAAAAAATCCAGCCCCGGCAGGGGAGGAGGACCTCCTGATGAATCCCTTGTCTAAATTCTCGTGAATATACTCCTCTAGAACTGAGTTCTCTTTCGTAGATAATGGGTATACATGACCTCTGGGAGGCATGGTACCAGGGAGTAGGTTAATTTTGCAATCAAAGGACCTGTGTGGGGGTAAGGTATCGGCTTTCTTTTTGTCAAATACTGCCTTTAAATCTAGATACTGAGGCGGAATTTGTGTCTCTGTAGGATTGTCAGAGGTAGTCGATGTGTTAGTTAATCCGAGAGGTAAGACCTTCCGCAAGCATTTTTCTTGACAATTCTTTCCCCACGAAACTATCTCCCCTGACTCCCAATTAATAATAGGGTTGTGTCTCCTCAACCAGGAGTACCCCAGGACTATGGGAATAGACGGAGAAGAAATGAGCATTAAGGATATATCCTCTTTATGTAGGATGCCAACAGTTAAGTTAATCGGTATGGTCTCATGGAAAATAACAGGCTCAAGTAACGGTCTACCATCGATGGCCTCAACAGCCAGTGGTGTCTCTTTTAACTGGGATGGGATAGCATGCTTGGCAACAAAATCCTGATCTATAAAGCTCTCAGCAGCTCCAGAATCGATTAGTGCCATAGTCTTTACTACTCCCTTCTCCCACCTCAAAGAAACGGGTAACAGAAGCCTGAACTCTTTGTAGTTGTGAATAGAGGACAAAGTAGAAACACCCAAGGCCTGTCCTCTAGAGAAACTTAGGTGCGAGCGTTTCCCGAACGATTAGGACAATTTAGGCGTAAATGTCCTCTGACTCCACAATACATACATAAACCCTCCCTTCTTCTGTACTGTCTCTCTCTCTCTGTGAGATGAGTACTGCCTATCTGCATAGGTTCAGAAATACGTAAGTCCTCGAACTCAGAATTTTGAAAGGTAGGCGCTAGTTTAAAGGAGGGTCTACGGGTCCTATCTCGAGTGTTCTGCCTCTCTCTTATGCGTTCATCAATACGAGATATAAAAGAAATTAAATCCTCCAAATTCTCAGGGAGTTCTCTAGTAGCGACCTCGTCAAGAATTACATCTGATAACCCATTCAGAAACACATCTATATAAGCCTGTTCGTTCCACTTAACTTCTGCCGCCAAGGACCTGAACTCTAGTGCATAGTCCACAAGTGTTCGATTGTCCTGTCTAAGGCGCAACAGTAATCTAGCTGCATTGACCTTTCTACCAGGAGGGTCAAAAGTTCTTCTAAACGCAGCTACAAAGGCATTATAATTATAGACTAGTGGATTATCATTCTCCCATAAAGGATTGGCCCATCTCAGAGCTTTCTCAATGAGTAAAGTAATAACAAATCCAACCTTCGCTCTATCTGTAGGATAAGAGCGGGGTTGTAATTCGAAATGGATGCTGATCTGGTTCAGAAAACCACGGCACTTCTCCGGTGACCCGCCATAACGTACTGGTGGGGTAATACGGGAAGAAGCACCTACAGTGGCTACCTCTAGACCTGAGACTGCAGGAGAAATAGAAGGAGTACGTGTCTCGTCAGGTGGGTTACTAGCACGAGACAAAAGTGCCTGTAGTGCTAGAGCCATCTGATCCATCCTATGCTCCATGGCGTCAAACCTGGGATCAGAAGAACCAAGCTGACTGTTTGTACCTGCAGGATCCATTGGCCCTGTCGTAATGTCAGGATCGGGACAGGGATCCAACACGCAGAGTACAAAGAGTGGAAAGGTACGTATACCGGGCCTTAGAATGGCCGGACTAACGTACCGAGAGTAATAGAGAATAGTCAGAGACAAGCCGAGGTCGAGGGAACGGGAAGACAGATAAGCGAGAGACAAGCCGGGTCAAGGGAGAAGAGAGAAGCAGGGTAGTACAACAAGCCGAGTCAAAACCAAATAGAGTAAACTAGAATACCAGAGCACTGAGTGACTAGACAAGCTAGAACCACGACAGGGCAATGAGCTGAAGAGAGAAGTAAGCTTAAATACCCTGGCTCTGGATGGTAATCACGCCTCTGACAAGTACCGATTGGATATCGGACACTTGAGTGACAGGTCGCTCGTGATAGCGTCATGACGTCACGTATTGAGCGTCCTGCTAGAAAAGGACGTGGATTCCTCGCGGCCGGTGTTTAAGTGACTGGATGAACCGCGAGGAACGAAGGAAACAGCTCGCCTGGACGGGCAAACCACCAAATCTCTACCTCCCTTAGAGGTAGAGGCCTCAGGTACCCTGACAGCCGCGCTCTCTAATAATGTGACCGAACTCTGTGTCACCGTCTGGTTGAGCAGGCCGCACCCGTTAATAACCAGACAGTAGAGTCTACCTCCGTGACCGGTTCTCTCTACAAGAATGTGTCACTCAAAACTTGACCTCTGTATCTAGCACAGTAACGGGCCGAGGTTGAGGGAGGGCCGCGCCCTCTAATAACAGATCAGTGTCCGGTTCCTTTTATGGGAGGGGTTCGCTCCGTTCGTGAAAGTAAAATATCATTCTCGGATTGAGGTGATGCCGTTCACTAATATCAGCATAAGACTGAGATCTGAGGTGGGTCTCTCACTGGCCACGAGACCTTTCTCTGAATTGCTCACCTGAACTTGAATTAACTGGCAATAAACCAGACAGATGGAAGATGGATTAGTATACAGCCACGGGCCGTGTCCATCCTTAAGAACAGAAAGGGATGGTGAGAAAAAGCAACCTACGGAAACAATGATGGGAAACTATCAACTGAACGCCCGGATCCCGTGCGTGCGCGCGGGGTCCAGGATGACCGTTGGTAGCCTGAGGAAAGCTGGAGACGTTCTCCGCAATCCTCCAGAGCCCAGGAGATTGGAGGAGGTCAAGTCAGGCCTCTCGACGACCCGAGCGATTGGACAATTGGAAGGCTCGAAAACCAAGAAACAACAAATAATGTAGATAACGGTAAATACGTACCTCGGAGAGTAGGTAAATAGCGAATAAATCCAACTGAAAAGGTCAAGATCTGAACAAGAAGTAACTAACTACCAATACCTAAGATTGATACCGAAAAGGCAGCTAAATGGTTAGTTGCTGAAGGCAAGGCAACCGTGCTCCCCTGTTGGTGTCTAAGCAATGGTACCTGCTTGTGCAAAATTCTCTTCAGAGATGTGCCGCCGCTGGATTGGTGTGAACCGTGGTGGCGCGCCTGGGGATCCTCATAACATAAAACCTTGCTCAGAGTATGAGGCTTAGGGTCTTCACCCTTCAATCATATTGAGGTGCCCGTGTACTGGTGTCCTCTTGGATGGTAATGCAGCAGTGCTTGCCCGGATACCCATCGATCTCCATGTCAATAGTGGGCACTTGGCTCTTCTCAATGATATCCTCCCAAGCCTGCGGCCAAAAGGGATTTTGGGCCCAGATAGCTCAGGCCAAACAAAGGGCACAGAGAGAGCAGGCCAGTCAGAAAGGCACAGACATAGCAGGCCAATCAAGTGGGCACAGACCTAGCAGGCCAATCAAATGAGCACAGGTATAGTTGGCCAATCACCGGGGCACAGGCATAGCCGGCCAATCCATGGAGTGCAGAAATAGTTGGCCAATCTATGGGGCGCAGACGTAGTTGGCCAATCTATGGGGCGCAGACATAGCTGCCCAATCTATGGGGCGCAGACATAGCTGGCCAATCTATGGGGCACAGACGTAGCTGGCCAATCTATGGGGTGCAGACGTAGATGGCCAATCAATGGGGCACAGACGTAGATGGCCAATCAATGGGGCACAGACGTAGCAGGCCAATCAATGGGGCACAGACGTAGCAGGCCATCAAAGGGGCACAGACATAGCAGGCCATCAAAGGGGCACAGACATAGCAGGCCAATCAAAGGGGCACAGACAGAGCAGGCCAATCCTAGGTTGCATCTGAACGAGTAATAAGGGGCCACTGTGTTTGGGTAGTGTCCCCTAAGTATCTGTAAATATTCAGGGTAACATGAGGGGTAGGACCCCCAGACGCCAACCATTTAGACAATGCAATACTGTGTTAATACACCTGAACTGCGACTAGCAGTCCCTAAATGCCCAGCAGGCAAAATAGTGGTATATAGGCTGAAAAATGACTATAATGTCCATTAAATCACGATATGGAAAGCGACTCATATTTCAACTGTGAATGGGTTATGCATATGAGCCTGCAGCCCTGTTTGAGAATTCTTCATCACTATCATGTATCATCTGAATTGAATTGGTATCAGCATAGATAGGTCTCCCATACCAGTTTGAGCCAGGGTCAGGTCTGCTTAGCTTTTTATATTTGCCATGCACAGCAATTATCTCACTAGAGAAGTCTTGGCTCTGACGCCAGGGGTGGATCAGGCACATATACACTGAAGCACATGGATTGCAACCTAAAAGCATTTTGGTTAATAGTGTAATAAAAAATCTTCACATCTCCTAGACATCATGTCAAATCCAAGAAAGGAATATGGTCACTTGATCCACGTGTTTCTGTAGAATGCGTGTGAATATACAGCAGATACCAAGTGACTGACAGTGGGCTCTTGTTGTACAGGGGATCCGAACTCATGGAGGAAGGTTCACATTGCATCGCTGTTACCACTGAGCTACTATAGAAGCACAGAAGAGGAAGCATACCCCTAATCTAATAGGCAAACTGGCTCTGTATGCGCCATCTTACAGAGCCAGAACCCCAGGTAAAAAACCCTCGATGTCCGACCACCATGGGTGGAGGAGGGGCAGCGGGCAGGCGCACCCTCCTCTAGCCAGTCGGATGCTAGAAGGAGCTGTCCCTGCATCAAAGGAGCCACGCGGCTTTAGTGGGAGCCGGCCGCGGCTAGGCGGCCACGTGTGTGAGCTGCCCGGCCGCCAGGTACTCGCATCTGACCGTGAGATACCACCGGCGCCGGCAGGCTCACACTGCAGTTCGGGGAGTCAGAGGCAGTCTCCTGACACCCCGAGCGGAGCGCCCATAGCCCGCGTTGGGCTAACAGGCAGGCGCTTGAGGGTGGGTGGGGGAGGGTAAAATACAAAGGGGGAAGCTGACTGCAAGGGAACCCCCATAAACCACCACCCTGAAAGGCACACACCCCAAAGAAACAGGGGAAGCAAAGAGGAGGCAATAGGAAAGTTATACCAAACTGAAATAAATAAATAAAAATAAGATATAACTATATAATATAGAAAAAATAAATATAATATGACAACAAAATATAAAAAAATATAACAATAATATATATATATAATATGGATAACATAAATATATAATATGACAACTAAATATAACAAAATATAACAATAATATATATATATATATATAATATGGATAACATAAATATATAATATGACAACTAAATATAACAAAATATAACAATAATATATATATATATAATATGGATAACATAAATATATAATATGACAACTAAATATAACAAAATATAACAATAATATATATATATATATAAAATATGGATAATATAAATATATAATATGACAACTAAATATAATTAAGATAAGTCATAAATAAATCATAATAAAACCCACAGCCACCAACTAATAGCAGGAGGCAGTGGTACTCTGACCTGTACTGATGCGGAGCAGCAAAGAAAGAGGAAATGATGCATGAGGAGGGGAGTTTTATAGCACCTAACTTTTTTCTGATTGGTTGTTTTCTGTGCTGCTGTGGAGTTCTAGTAAAGAGAGACTTAAGCAAATACGAAGCCTCCTGTCATGTTATAAAATTAAAAATACTCACAGGATAAACCTACTAGACAAAGGTGCATAAGAAACAACAAAGTCAAGGGGCAAATGCTGTTAACAATCCCAAATTGTCCTACAATAAATGAAACCAATGTCCCATGTTATCTGATTGGCTGGTACCTCCATATACTTGTATTTAACCCAAACATCCTTCTCCACAATGTGTTTTACCAAAAGTCATGTCCAGTGGATAAGACGTTGTGGCAGGCTTATACAATGTATGATAATATAATGTAACTAAACACCCATTATTTTTGCCTAGATTAGGTGTTTTTAATAAAACTAGCAAAATCTGTCAAAATCTGTTCATTTTTACTGTATTTATTGGCCCCCAGCAGCACCCCATTTAAGCATGTTCAGGTGAGTGCAGCCAACCCCTTGTGTCCCCAGTGGGCAAGAGCAACCAACCCACGATAGCAGAATCTTTCTCACTATTGCATTGGGTTTAAGCATAGGTCATTGGTCTATTTTCTCGATTGGGTGTTCCAGGGAATCCAAGACACTTTTCTTTGGCCTCTACTTCTCAACACACAGTTGGTGAAGAATGGAGTAAATTTTAAATCAAACAAGCTTTTTAAATATCATGATATAAATAATGGCAGCTAGAAATATTATGTTGCAGATTGATTTGTGCAGAAAGATTATTATTGGGGAACCGATACATGACCCCTATTTTAATATAGACAAAATGATCATTATTTTGCCCAGGGTAACATATTGTATTATAGATGACTTGTTCTGTGCGGTGACACTGTTTATGTAAGCAACCCAGACAATTAATGTATTGTTTTGCTGGATACTAACCGTTGTACTCAGAAAACAGGGTAATGAAAAATGAGTTTCATTATAATTTGCTGAAAGGGTGCCCTAATAAATCTAAAGCAGTCTTTCCTATGAAGGCACAATTACAATCTGTAAAATGTAAAGAAAAAGCAAAGTGAAAAATGTAAAGAACATTGTCTAACCCTTTCAAGGCTGGTTGGTTTTCCGTTAGTTTCCTGGGATACTGAATTTTCTAAAGCTTTAGACACCCTGGAGTCTACCCACTAATGGCGAGTTGTAATCAGTTTGTAACCAATTGGTACAATTGCAGGTGAAATGGCCAATTTGAAAAAAGTATATAATCACTAGATACAGGTTGGTTGCAATGTAACCTTTTGCGGTTGACTCACACGGCACTGAATGGTTCTGCTCAACTTGGACAAGTGTAATAATAATGTGGCAATTTAAACAGTAACAAACCATATTTGAAATGTGTAATTCAGTCTGGAAATTTTGGGTAGCATGTTCCGGATGTCTCAATCTGAGCGTATATACAG
Organism: Pelobates fuscus; assembly: GCF_036172605.1. Classification (NCBI taxonomy): domain Eukaryota; kingdom Metazoa; phylum Chordata; class Amphibia; order Anura; family Pelobatidae; genus Pelobates; species Pelobates fuscus. The sequence continues at coordinate 40,883,518 of NC_086319.1, read as the reverse complement.
TGGAGAAAGCCTGATGCCACCAGCAATATTACGCTAAGCCCAACCATAGGCCACGATATAGGGAATGATGTATAATGGCAACTGTACTTTCTGGACACTCATTAAACCTTCATTCCACCACAAATGAGGTGAAGAAAGTGTGACTGGTGCCCCTTCGCCATTCATAGTAAAAATAAAAAAATTTGAGGAGGTCTGAGTCAAGTAAATATTTACTCACAAGTTGACTCTATGCACCATGACCTCTTCAGGGAAGTGTAGTAGAGCAGATGTCAATATGAACTGTCACTTTCATAAACTAGCCTTGTTACACCCCCCATGGATGCCAATCAGCTGGTTCTTTTATTTCCTGCTTTGTAAAGCTTAGTGAAGCTAAACTCATGAGGCAGCAGTTGCCCAGAACGCCTGCCTTGCAAAGACTTCTCATTGAGCTTCACTTGGAAGTCTGTAATTGGACAGTCCCGAAAAGTCTGGGGTTAGAAGAAAAGGACTTGCAAAGGCAGTAGACAAGCAAACTGCAGCTTTTGTAAGCTATTACATAGTACAATGTAGGAAATGCAGGATTCAAAATGCCTGTGTAGCATTTCAACATTACAGAGATAGAAAGGGTTATTCACCAATGTGAATTTCAAATTTAAGGCCGGAATAGCCGAACTGGAAACATAGCGGACTTAGAGAATTTTTCCAGTTCAGGTATTTTGACCTTAAATTTGAAATTCACTTCAAATTCACTTTAAATTTTCACTTTAGTTAGTAACACTGAGAGTGTTTAATATGAAATTTTAATAATGGTTTTAGAAATCTTTGTATGCACTGAAATTCATTTCATCCGTTTCAATATATGTTTTCTGCTCCATCGTTCATTTCTCATGTCCAGTATTGTATATTGGCCACATTTCAGAATTGTATAGTTTACCTTGAGACATTTTATTAATACCCTAGATTATTTATGTTACTTTGACGTGGCAATTGTTATATTGATCAATATTATTTTTTATTTCTAGCCTGTCACCATAACGTTCATGAGTCTGAAAGCAACCTATTCACTAAGAGTAAAGTTAACAGAGTGACCACCACACTTTTCTTGGCTGATTACCCATACAGCATTGGAGATAACCAGTAGTTTAACAGTAAATAACAACAGCAACAATGTATCATATCCAAATCCGCTCAGCTGATGTATCATTTTGGGAGAATTTATGAAGAGACATTCTACTAGTTTCCGTGTTGATTGCACCTTATCTTTGCGGAAAAAAGCACCTAATTTTGCCTTGATAAATCTACCCTAATATTATTTTACAATTATCCAAATATGGGTTTCTGACAAAGATCTCTCCATATTGGTTCTATATCCAGGTGGCTATAATTATAAGTAATACCAAAACCATTAGCAACATTATTCTCCATTTTTTTATACAGTCGTACATAGCTTTTCCCCTTGTATCCTTGCTTTTCTATCAATTTATTTCCAGATAAATTTAAACGCCAACATACGTACCTTCGTTATCACCCAGTTGAAGTCTCTTAAGTCGAAACTCATAGGGGAAATCTCGTATTCTGCTGTTTACGGTTACAAACATTGTTTCAAATTTCATCCTCGTGGAGACAGGTGGTCTGTGAAATGCAAACTGATCAACACGAAAATGAATTTCAAATGTATACAAAATTGATATGTATAACACATAAAACCGCATTTCTTTTAGGGCGGTTACTAAAGGAATAATAAATAAACTATACATGATGTTAGGCTCATTTTGATTGAGAGGCATCATTAAAAATAAATCGGGGGGGAATGATTATTTTTATACATTGAGTATGTCTTTTTCTAAGTATGCTAGTGTAGAGTATAAATAATTTAAAAAGTATGTTAATAATAATGTTAAAAAAGGTAATATAATAATGAGGACATCTGCACCTCGAATAAAGAATTACCCTAAAGTTCCAGGTTACTGCTTTTATACATGTAAAAATCTAAATTATATCAACACAGACATGACAAATCTAACAAAAGCTAACAGTTTTTTTTTTTTTACTATAGTAAGAAGTCCAAGTGAAAATCAAATTTAAGGTAAAATTAATCAGACTGGGAAAAGTTCTGTAAGTCAACTATGCTTTCACTTTGGCTACTCTGGCGTTAAATAGGAAATTGTCACTTTTGTTAATAACCCTGGAAGTCTATCAAATAGTATATATAGTATTAAAAGATACCCATTTTTTACATAGTTATGGTGTCTCTACGCTCCTCTCAGTTGACGCTCAGTTGACACCCCTGACATTTTAACCCCTTCAGCCTGGCGGGAGGGGGGCCCCGAGGGAGGAAGGGACCTATTAACCCTATGGTGCCAGGAAAATGGGTTTAATTTCCTGGCACTATAGGATCCCTTTAACAGATATATAGGTATAGATTTATGAGGTTTTAATCTTTAAGAAGGTCTCCTGTATTTTTTTACATGAAAATGACTAGTGTGAAAGCAGTAATTAATTAATGTTACCGTTTCACGATTGTTCTTGTATGAAAAGTATGTGTTTACTACAGCAGGATTATTTACTATTACAGACATTAAAAAAAAAAAAACTAGTAAAAAAAAATAGTATAATTAATTTTGACATTCCCTGACACCCATTCAAGACAGCCAACAATTGTATACGAAATACGAACAGCCACACCATATATACACACACACACATGAAGGTGCACCTTTAAATTTGCTGTCTTTTATTATTATTATTGCCATTTATTTAGTGCCAACAGATTCCGTAGCACTTTACAATATTATGAGAGGGGGGATTTAACTAGAAATAGGACAATTACAAGAAAACTTACAGGAACGATAGGTTGAAGAGGACCCTGCTCAAACGAGCTTACAGTAGACAAAGGTCATTTTTTTATACTAGATCTTTATACTATTTTTCATCTTTCTGGGAAACTCCTAAATCAGCTGCCTGCACAAATATATATTTTTTTACTGCATCTATATGCTCTTCCACCTCACCTTGCCTCACTCTAATTTGCAGATCATAATTCTCTGTGTGGGAATCAACGCCAATTACTTGTTAACCATCTCAACATCTCTTCAAGTGCCAACATCTGAAATAGCCTTCTGTATGATGCTTGTCAGGTACTTATTTCTCTGCTGTGCTTTCTCTTCACTACCTTTTGTCTACTTGCAATTATTTCTTTAGATTGTGAGCTCCGTTCTGCATATATAAAGGTACTACACATTTTAGATTAAAAGCACACCGGCTATGTTCTCTTCTCCTTTTGTAACAGTTGTCTAGTTATATATTCCCTTTGTGTTTAACTCTCGATATGATTAATTGCTTAATTTTGTAAGCTGTATGAGAACTGTTAAATAAATAAATATACAGGCTTATGATTGGATCCTGAACTTTTTTTTATCATATAAACTGAACAATTTATATCATGCAATTATGTTAATTTCAACATTTTCAGTTGTGCGTCTTTTGTATATCACCGTCTGGCATTTATGTGTAAAAATGAGATGGATCTTATTAAATCGAGAATTAAAAAAAGAATAGACCTTTTGAGGAATCCTTAAAGAGTGAAAAAAAAAAGACAGTAGTTTGTTTACATATTTTTCTTTATCTAAACTTTTCTCCCACTATAGGGTTGGAAATAACGAACTGATGGACGTAGATAAAAAATAAATGGTAAATTTGCAGTAGCATATACGAGTAACAGAAACTGTAGAAGTTGAAGTGAGTAATTCTGTTTCCAGAGATGATTTGTGGAATGTGCTCCTAAACACAAATTTTAGAATATTAGAATTTTTGCAAAAGTGAGATATCAACAGCAATTCTATGCCAGTAGAAGATGATTAACTGATTCTTTAGGTTTAGAAGTGAACACATAGCAATATATATTTGATTCTCATTAAAGAAACATTAAACATCTAACTCTTCATGAAGGCCTCTGTACAGGGTACTGCACCTAACACTTATGCACAGAATGATGGCTGCTCTATCCTGTACAACAGTCATTACAAGTGTTAAGAAAAACAGTCTTGCCATGATTGGAGACACTGGGCTCTTTCTTGATGCCTCAGATTTGAAGGATCATAGAAATAGCATTTTGAAGTCCCCTCGCAGCAATCCATAGCAGGGACAGCCTTGATTATCATTATAAGGTAGCTGGAGGACCTTTTAAAAGAGTGATAAGATGTAGGTTTCCTTTTGAAAGATCTTGATTAGACAGCATGTTGTATACTGCATTCAAAAAATGCTTAAAACATTAAGGGTTTCTTTCCAACCATGTCAGTTGACATGTAGCTGTTGCTATCAGCCGTCAGTAGCTAGTAGCCAGGTTTACAAACTTGTATTTCCCGGCTGACCACCATTAATGACTGCTCATAAAGATACTAACAAGTCGTAGGTTAGCCATTTGCTAGTCAAGTGCAAAAACACATGCTGTGTAAGTCGTTGCCATAGAAACCATGCCTTGATGGTGAAAAGGACTCACCCTAAGCATGCATTTTTTACCTTGTGATTGGCCTGAGCAATGAAGACAATTTTATGTTTCATTTCATCTGTTTAGCATTTTCTTTAATTGTATTGCAGTTCAATATGGTTTCATATGTGCTTTAGGATTTTAATTAAATATCACGTAGCTAACATGTCTTTTTCTTATAGGATGTATGGGTAGTTATCCAGCTTCTAAATTTTGAAGGTAAATGACAACCAACGAACAGTTGAATCAGGGTTGGAAATCAGTGAGAAACCAGTCACTAAGCGAAATGCTTCTTGGGAGTGGTGGTTGTTAACTACCTGTCACTAATAACAAATATTAGCATCAGGCACTTTATCAAGTGCTGGCTGGCCAGTAAAAAGTGGCTATGGTTGGAAAAAATCCCTACATTGGAAAGAATTTGCAAATGCTTAAATTGAATGACTCCCCATCGGCTATACATATTTCTTAGAATTACTCCAATATTGTAATTTAACGTAGAAACAAAGAAATGGATTATTGATTCTTATGTTTGGGCACAGAGCCTTACATTGTGGCCTGTTACTGTTCTGTCAATCAGACAGACACTAGAGGCACTTTAGTGATCCGAACGGAATCCCGGTACATTAAGAGGACATCCACAATCACTAAAAACCCTGTAGGAACTCACTGTGCTTTTCTATGAGAAGGGCCTAATCCACTTGCGGATGAAGTCGTAGGAGCCGGAGTGCCAACTCTCCGCAGAGGGACATCAGCGCTGGAATTGGGTAACCCTTTACGAACCACGGGAAAAGGGGGAGGCCTGAGGGAGAGGGGTACCAGAGGTCACTATAGTGTTAGTAATACAGGTTTTATTCCCAACACTATAGAATCCCTTTACATGTTTTGAGCTAGAGCTTAATCCTTGATATTATGTCAACAGCTGTATGAATACATTTTCTGGAATTATTGATAGCAACTGGCACAAACATTGGGACAAATCTGATGAATTAAAGAGCCTAGCTATATAAACAGGCCAGGATTCATTAATTTAGAATGCTCGGGCTGACAAACAAAATGACTAGTGTGAAAGCAGTAATTAATTAATGTTACAGTTTCACCTGCAGTTCTAAATACTTGAAGTTATTTATACAAAAAAATGTTTAACAGGTTAAATAAATCAACATGTAATTTGCTGTCAAGCATGTTGTAAAGAAACAAAAGTATTAAAAATAAATAACCTATTAAGATTTGGTTCTAACTCTTTTATTTGTAACCATTCTGATTTGCTTAGAAATTATTTCAAATAAACTATAAATATTGTATTGTGGTTCTAGCAACTAAACAGTGATTTGTGATGAATTGACAACAGACTTGTTACAGCTTAAGCCAAATGGAGTTAGGAAAATAAATAAATTGATATTATTAAATCCCCCTTACTGCTTTTCATTCGGTTCTGAACACATTGATTCTCTCCTGTAGAAAATAAGGCAAAGGAGGGTTTCTACAAGACCTATACAAAAAACATGTGGCCGAATGTGTTGGCAACTCATCCCTACTCACTGTTTTATGACCAAACCCCGGAAAGACATTGGCAAATCCATTTCCTTTATATCGCATCACATAAACTTATAATTCTATAATTCTAGTGTAGAAGGAAGACCATTTTGTTACTTCCAGTCAAGTTCTGTTCCAGCATTAAGCTTTGGCTCATGTGTGGATTATTTGGCGACACCGGCGATATTTATTCCTGTGGACAGGAAGTATTACTTTACTGAGAGGGTAGTGGATGCATGGAATAGCCTTCCAGCTGAAGTGGTAGAGGTTAACACAGTAAAGGAGTTTAAGCATGCGTGGGATAGGCATAAGGCTATCCTAACTATAAGATAAGGCCAGAGACTAATGAAAGTATTTAGAAAATTGGGCAGACTAGATGGGCCGAATGGTTCTTATCTGACGTCACATTCTATGTTTCTGTGTTTCTATTTTAGAACAGTTTTAGTTACCTTTTAAAAAAATAATAATACAATTAAAGACTGCTTGATTATATTTCTTTAGCATGCCACTTACTTTAGCATATGCACAGATTAGATAACGTGGTATACCTGATATAAAGGTTTGATTGTAATGTTCTACAGAATGAACCTATTTGTAATTGTGCTTAGTATTGTATGGAATGCAGTAGTGGGTGTTTCAAGGAGAAATGCAACTTCTATGGAAATCTCACTATTGAGTAAAACAGCGAAAATCATCTATAATTTGTGTTAACCTTATTTTCATGTTATGGTTTGTTTTCTTTTAAATGTATGTTAATGATTTGAGATTCCAGTTCAGTTCAGTTAAGAAACAGCCAGGGCACATGCTGGAAACAAAGAGAAATACAAACATTGTTTCATTTATCATCTTCTCTATACATGGGAGGACTGGCAAGGGATCTGGAGGTTGCCACTAGTCCACAAGGGATGTTGGCTGTTACTTCAGAATGCATTCATCTGCTCCTTAAAGGCAACTGGAGATGTGTTGGAATTTCTGTTGGCAGAGTATTTCAGGAGTGAGGCAGTGGACAGGAATTACACTGGGTTAAAAAATAAGATATGAAAAAGTCTCGTGGGGGAGACAAAACGCGTAGATGTGCACTTACCAGCTGATTCCTGATTCTCGTTTACTCCAGTGCTACTGCCTGTCAGCCGCTCTGCGCTATACCGCGGTCTTTTTTGAAGATCCCGACCGCGGTATAGCGTATATCTGGCCACTACCCTTCTACCTCCTATTTTGGACGTGGTGGTTTTTTTTCATTTATTTTTTATAAACATATTTTCTGAACCCTGGATATCAACACCCTCAACGTCTTGAATATCTGGATATACCATCTTGGATTTATTTTAGTTTTATCCTCGGTGGGGGCCCACACCGAGGTAAGGTACCCACATATATTATATATAATTTTTTATGATTTGCGATTCACATATATACAAATTTTTATTTTATTTATTTAAATCATTTACCTGTGTATATTTCGTATACATTTATATCATTAATTCTGACAAACAGGTCTGAGTGTGTTTGTTAATATAGTTATCTTGTGGAGTTTATTTCCAACCAGGTTGCTCCCTGATAGATATTGTTACTTTACATAGTTGCAGCACCCTGGTTTGGAAATATTTAGATACCTTATTATCTGCCACAACATATTTTGTGATCGGCTTTTTTGCACTTATATTTACTAATACGATAGGAGGAATTACCTTCATTGAGCATTTGTTATGCGAGATTCAGAACAGCTAGGCTATATGTTGTATTTAATCTTTCTATATATATATTATTTTACCATAATAAAATAAATTGTTATATTTCAATTGATCTACTTAATATCTTATTATTGAGGAGCGCACATACTCTTTTTCATTTTTTGAGTTTTTTTCTCACTTAAGACGCTTAATAGTGTATGTAGCAGCCCTTATATGTTTTATTATACCTACTTTTATAGAGTTCTTCTAAAAAATAAGATATACCTAATAACATCAAACAGAGAAAAAAAACCTCATAGGGTAATAACGTTTAAATATCCAAAATGTCCAGAATTCAAGGTTACACTTACAGAGTTCCGGATAATTCAGGCTCATCAACAAAATGTTGATTCCTGCAGATTCACTAATGTTCCAATGTTGGATGATACATATAAAAAGAAAAACTTAGGGCAACACCGATGTAAAATTTTGAACACGCTTTGGTTACAGTTACAAAAAATAAGTAGATAAAAGGCCGATCAGTATAATTCTACAGTCCCCTTGGTGATGTAGAGTGCTAGAGTCCTCACAGGTGTCGTGAGCAGGAAAAAAAACAGCATACAAAATAAAAAAAACCAGTAATAGCAATAAAAACTCTACGCATTTCGTCTATTATATATAGACTTCATCAGGAGTAATCAAAGGGCTGTATTGTGCATATGGTAAACACTGTGTTTGGGTTGTTGGATGATAATCTCAATGTTCTCCAGGCCTGGACTGGCCCACTGGTATGTTTCCAGGAGACTACAGAATCTAAGGCTGTCTATGCTGCCAAACCATAATTAGGATGTATGACAAAGAAGAGATTGCAAATTCCTGCTGGGTGAGATGATACATTGGTGTCAGTGGAGTCATGGGAAACCGAGTCAATCAGACTGGCACAGATTTATCAGAATGCTTTGTCAAGCTGTGCAGGTGGAAGAGCCTCGACCTGTCAAGCTCGTATTTCATTTTAAAGTGAAAACCAAAATATATACAAAGAGATCCATGAGTATCAGTTACAAAGAAAAGGCCATTAGTTTGTACTTGGCCCCCCCAGACCAAATGCTGACAACCCTTCTCTGCCTATGTTTTCACTATGCTGACTGCCGGGTGCAAAGGACAGAACTTATAACAATGATTGACAGGGAGCTAAGATGGAGATGCCCAGTTGCAAAATAAATATGTGTGGTTTTCTAGCTTTTCATTTTATTTTTAATACCTCTTACCTCTCCTTTAACACATAAATAACACCACAACATATAGACAGATACAAAAAGTGAAGAAGGACCTTGTCAAAGGAGCTTACAATCTATGAAAACTGTAACTTGGTGATAATTCTGCACCATGAAAATAAACCAAAAGCAGCCTGACGTATTGTGGATGTTGCCTGAAAGTGTTTTCCATTGCACAGTGACTAATTTAAGAGTGTACGCTTGCTCACTTCAAGCTACAGCATCTGTCATAAAAGTACACATAAATGTCGGTTAATTGAAAAGCTGCTCAGCAAATGTGGAAAATGTTTTTATTGATTCCAATTACCATTGTTAAATACAACAGCAGATCTGAAATGCGGTCTAATTTAAGTGCTGGAAAAAGGAGTTGTTCTATTTGTGTTTTAAAAGGCAAAGCCAAAAAGATATTCTGAAAGTGTGCTATAAAGATACTCAGGGCCTCATTATAAATTCATTTTGATTAATCGGTAGTTAAAAGCATCCTACTACGGTAAGTAGAGTAGCCGTTTATATATTGATAGCAGTCAAAATAGAACGTTTGTGTCATGCAACTATAATGTTCAACATGATTTGGACTTTGTGCCGGCCAAATTCTGTGCAAACACACTGATTAAGTTAAAAAGGTTATTACATATGTTAGGACTAACCTTACATAACAAGTTGCATCACATGCCAAATATTAAAGGGTTAGTTCAAGTATCATAATCACTACATCCCATTGTAGTGGTTATTATGCTAGGAGTACCCTGGCACTGTTCCCTGGTAAAAGTACTAGCCAATTTTGAATTTCGTGATAGTAATAGACATAGTTTACCGTTTAGATCAGAGGTAGGCATTCCAGATGTTGTGGACTGCATCTCCCATAATGCTCTTACAGCCACAGTGCTGGCCAAACACCAGAGGAGATGTAGTCCACAACATCTGGAGTGCCAGTGGTTGCCTACCCCTACCTATTCTCTTGTTTCTTTGTACTGTTGGCCAACTGTAGTGTGTTTGACCCATGACAGATTGAGAATTAATTTACCATTACTTTTCTTCCTTAATGAATCTCTATTCACTGTTTTGAGTGTTTTCTTGTGATGTGTATACGTCATTGGCATTGAATAAACTTTTCATTCAAGCATAAACAAAATTATTGAAGGAGCACTATAAGGACAGGAACACAAATGCATATTTCTGACCCTGTAATGTTAAAACCACCATCTAGCCCCCCTGACCCCTCTTTCCTCCCTAAATATAGTAATATTACTTGAATTAAAATCTTACTTGAATTAAAGTCTGTAGATCCTGGCTCTGCCCCTGTTTGCCTGTGAACTGCCTCTGTCTGCTGACATAATCAGAAGTAGTGGTCTGAGCCAATCACAGTGCTTCCCCATAGGATGGGCTGAGACTGTCAGGGTTCACAGATCAGGGGTAGAGCCAGCACAAGTCAAACACAGCCCTGGCCAATCAGCATCTCCTCATAGAGATGAATTGAATCAATGCATCTCTATGAGGAAAGTTCAGTGTCTGCACGCAGAGGGTGTAGACACTGAATGGCAGTGCTGCACACTAGGCAGCACTGCCCCAGGAAGCACCACTAGCAGCCATCTGAGGAGTGGCCAGTGAAGTTATCACTAGGCTGTAATGTAATGTAATTTACAGCAAAAAGCCTGAAGGGAATGATTCTACTTACCAGAACAAATGCAATAAGCTGTAGTTGTTCCGGTGACTATAGTGTCCCTTTAAATGTTATGGACAAAAGTATCATTTGATTATTATACACACTGTTTTCTAGGTAAATTGTAAAGAGACAGTTTAATCCTAACTTTGTATAGAACACAAACTTGGGCTTTCACTGGTGTAATTGGACAATATGTGGAATGGTTCGTTTCAGCGAAATTACATTTCTTTCTGTATTTATTTAAAAACATTAATAAACTGAGATTTTTTTCAACATCGTTCTTTGTATTTGTGATAAAAGACATATTTGAGCACATACTCTACAAAAAAAAAAAGAATATTTAACATCTGACTGATAGCATCTTTTGGTTTTGGGAATTGGCAGTATGAAAAAGAAGAACATTTTAATATAGAAAGGCAATTAAACGAACAATTGAGTCACATGAGAGACCAATATTGCTCCTGCAGTCAGGCAATTGTAAGTTGCATGGTCAGCATTTTGACAAAACGAGAAAGCTAAGACATCTTGTCAATGCTTAGCTTTAGTGACTACATAAAATATTTAATTCCAATTTGTTTCTAAGCAACGTGTCTTTCAAGATTTGTTTGAGAAATATACTGGAAGAACTGGAAGAATACTTGTAAAAGCTGCTGATTTGAGCAAAAATGGGACCTTGAACTTGAAGTTATAATGTTCTATAAAGGATTTTTTTTGTACGTAGAGGTTGTTCTGCTATGGAATTATAGATTCAGATGCATTAATCAAGGTAATCGCACAGGTCAGTGAGTTTCTGATCCAGTCCTAAAACCAAACTAGCCAAACCAAACTGGCGGTCACAGCTAATTTTTGTCAGAGTGGCTATTGGAATAGAATTGTGAAATGCCTAATTCATGGAGTTTGTGTGTCTTGAGGACTGAGTGTAGGACCACTGCCTTCTGCAACCATTTGTTTTACTTTAGAATTTTTACTTACTTAACATGCATGAGTGATGTGTTGATATACCAGACATGATTGAAACAAAGCCTTGCTTCAGATCCCATCACCGGATGCTTCTGCATGGAGGGGTGACACTAAAGCTGGTTTGGGAGTTTCCCAATGGTGCAAATGCTGTTCCCTTTCTGCATGCAAATTCATGTCAAGCAGAGATTACTATTTTTTTTCTGATAATTTGACTAATGAAGGACTCATTTTCAGTTTTGTGACTACGTGTTACTGGCCAGCCGTTTAAAGCCAGTAGCTGAGTAGTGGTTAGCAGCTCCCATCATTCTCTACAAGAACCACTAACTGCTACATAACAACTGGTTTAATGGTTTCCAACACTATCACTATTGTTTAAAGTCTGCTGCTAACCTAAAAACAACTTTTCAGCAGCCTATAGCTAGGTGAAAACAAGTTAACACCAGCTAACTCCCCATAAATTGTATAGGAGAAAGCATTTTAGTTATATAGCATTATATTGTAATCCTAAAACATGTTTAAAAGTTAATTAAACCATGTAAAAAAAGCAGTAAGGTTAAAGAAAAGGCCAGGCATATAATATAAAAAAAATCTAATTATTCTCTATGTAAATAAACTGCATGTCTCATTTAAATGACCAAGTTACATAACAGAATTAATCCAAAAATTATACATAGATTTGTATTTGGCATAGCACAAAATACAAGTGCATTAAATTCTATATACCCTGTCGCTATCTCCTGCTGAGACCAATCACAGGGTGACATATGCATGCTTGGTGTTAGCCTTTTTTTTTTTTACTGACAATGTGTAGTTGCTATGGTAACACCTTTAACAGCGTGATATTCCGTATCAACAAGTGGCTAATCTACACCTGGTCAGAATCTTTGTGAGCAGACGTTACTGGCAGCAGAGGTTTGAAACAAAATACGGTCTGTTGTTAATAATGCCCATTTACGGCAGCTATATAGGAACACGATTGGAAACAAGCCCTACATTTCTGGAAGTTAGTGTGTCTACTTTCAGATAAGTGCTACGTTTTATTTTATTTTAGCATCTAGAGGGAATTTAAACACAGTTAAATTAATTAAACGGAATGCCACCAAATGAAATTACATTAAGGTTTTCACCTGATAGTTATCCATTCAGACTAGCAGCAGATTTAGTAAGCAATCCACATAATTCTGAAATTTGTGTACACACATTTTTGATATTGCTGGTGAGGTAGCTCAGTTGGTAGATTCCCTGACTGTTTAAAAATGCATTGTCGCAGGTTCAAATCCCAGCAGGGTCAACTCAGCCCTTCCACAGTTGATAAAATGAGTACCATCAATTGGGTAATAATAACATCTGTTATTATTCAACTGCTAAATTTGGTTAGGACTCAGTGTGGTGAAAAGTGCTTTGAGTCTCACTGGGAGAAATACTAGTATTATTAACAAATACTAGTTATTATTAATAGAGCACAGTTTTAACAGTTCCCTCTACAAATATATAAAATGATTGCCAAGTTAATGGCTAATTTAGGCTATTCAAGAAAAAGACCTTTCAGGCACCATTTCACAAGCAGCTCCTAGTTTTCGTGGACTTTCCTGAGATTATTCACTACTAGGAAGCCTTCCTTCAATGCAAGCTAGTCAACTCAGGAAAACATTTATTGCTTTGTGTACTATATATTTTTTTTCAAGGAAAACCGGCATTATTCTAGGAAAGAGCGCTAAGTTACAGTCACCATGGAAACCATCAGGATATGCCTCAACATTCAGCAAGTTACAACTAAATGGCACATTCCTTGATACGTATTTCTAAACGGGTACACAGTGCATCTCAACCAATCAGAGATTAGTGTGAGCTGAGTAGCTGATTTGACTAGGTCCAACAGCCAATCACAGAAAAACGCAAAATTCTGCTGCACCATACACCCGTCTCCTTAGCCATGCCCACTCATTCAGCCTTATTTTAGCTGGAAGGAGTCTAAAAGACACCCAGTTAGACACACAGTGTGGATATCACTACTTGTCTGTGTGCTGTTTCTCTGACTATTTGCAGCTTGCTGGTGGTTTAAATGACGCATGTTGCTACAAAGATTTGAGCAGTAAATATTAAATTAAAGCAATTTATAGGGACACTCCAAACACCATAACAATTGCAACCCCATTTGGTACAGTTTGACAATTTACCTGAGTTCCTTGGGCACCCACTCAACATCAGTTATCCACTACAAGAGAAGCCTGATGTCTCTATATAATAATGCTCGGCCAACCAAGCATTATACTCGTTAGCTGAGAGCACTCAGCTGATAAGGTCACAAACACAATCAAATGCATTAAAAATGCTTTGAGCGTCCCTTTAAGTTGTGTTGGTTCCAAGAGTGTGCCTAGTGTGTCCCTTTAATTCCATAATTTACATCTGGCAATCAAACAGAAGAAATGAATTGGGCAACACTTACGCTTTGCAAAAAAATGCCATTGCAAATATACTTTATTTAAAACTGTCAAATATTATAATGTTATCTATTTTAGAGCCGAAAAAAATCTCGCATAAATCACAACTGAAATGTGATGTTTCGCACACCTATTTCTTTTAGCTGATAACGTACTGTGAAATGTTTAAAAAGTAAATTTTACGTTTTGATTTTAATTATCACATGCAGTGAAATGCATAATATTACTGTAAATGAATGCCAGATTACTTAACTAAATATATTCAATAAATTAAAAAGGCAACAATTGTGATTCTTTCAGAACAAAGAAAAAAAAAAAGCTGTGATGAAATCAAACAATATTTCTTTAAAATTTGCTTTAAGGCTCACCCTTCGCTCATGTCTGTGACTCATTAGTAGGTCAAGACATTTCTCTGTCAGAAAAGATGAATAATTTAGAGGTACAGGTGATGCTATATGACAGACGAGGCTGTCTTTTAACCGTTTTATATTTGGAGAACTCCAGAATATCCCACAGTTTTGTAATCATATCTAACATGTGTCAGTACATTATGTGGATTATACTAATGAAGATGTATTTATTGTAAATTTTATTTCGTTTTGATTTTCATTCAAAGGAATACTTTATAGTAATCAAACATAATACATAGTAATATAATATAATGTAATATATTCAAATGTCATATAATATTAGGGTGTGTGAAAATATAAATGAATACATAAAGTTATATCTCTAGTTTTTTGCATAATACAATGATGTCAAATATTTTCATTTGATGTCCCAGAAGTATTGGGACATCTGCCTGTGTTGACCCAGTATAATCAGGCCGTGGAAAATCCCATTGGAGTCATATCCAGTTTACAAATTTCCTATTGCACTATATTTTGACAATTCAAGAAAGGAAAAAATAAATGTTTTTATCAGATTCTGAACAAAAAAATAATAGATTTTTTTTTTAATTCAACTATTTTATTGTAGAAAAACAGTATTACAGGCATGATATATTATGTGATCGCTATTTAAGATAGATATTTCAATAGACATTTAGGCATACATTTAAGATAGCAAAGGAGTAAAATTCAAGATAGTTATGTGTCATCATTTAATATTAAAGTGTTACTATAGTCATCAGAACCACTACAGCTTAATGTAAACTGGCTCTTGTGTAACATTTGTGTCTGTTCTAGACCAAAGGATTAGATCCTACATATAATGAATGTCCTTTGCCTTATTGAAAATGTTTCTGGAAGTTAAAATAATTTTTCATAAATTAAATTCTATTTGAATACTTAAACTACCATTACAGAGAGACCTCTGATAAATCTCAAGCATCACTAAATCATATAATTATAATTATCATTTATACATCATTATACGAGCTATCTGCATTCACTTTAATCAATTTGGAGAATAATGATGGCTGTAATGTTACTAATTGCTTCTATAATATGGATACCTCGAAGTGAAAGTGAACTATAGATACAGATGTC
This sequence comes from Pelobates fuscus, assembly GCF_036172605.1. Taxonomy (NCBI): domain Eukaryota; kingdom Metazoa; phylum Chordata; class Amphibia; order Anura; family Pelobatidae; genus Pelobates; species Pelobates fuscus. The sequence goes on along the minus strand of NC_086319.1, from coordinate 40,868,022 downwards.
TTCCAATGATTTCTACTTTGGCAATATTTTATGCTGTCATACCAATAATGTATAAATAAGATTCTGTTTTGAATATATCTCCATATTAATATAGGATTCTATATTGTCTTGTTATATAATTGATCATACGACTGTAACATAAAGCTGCATGAATTAGATATTAGATAATATATTACTTAAAGGACCACTCTAGGCACCCAGACCACTTCAGCTTAATGAAGTGGTCTGGGTGCCAGGTCCAGCTAGGGTTAACCCATTTTTTTTTATAAACATAGCAGTTTCAGAGAAACTGCTATGTTTATTAATGGGTTAAGCCTTCCCCCTAATCCTCTAGTGGCTGTCTCATTGACAGCCGCTAGAGGCGCTTGCGTGATTCTCACTGTGAAAATCACAGTGAGAGCACGCAAGCGTCCATAGGAAAGCATTGTAAATGCTTTCCTATGTGACCGGCTGAATGCGCGCGCAGCTCTTGCCGCGCGTGCGCATTCAGCCGACGGGGCGGAGAGGAGGCGGAGAGGAGGAGGAGAGCTCCCCGCCCAGCGCTGGAAAAAGGTAAGTTTTACCCTTTTTCCCCTTTCCAGAGCCGGGCGGGATGGGGACCCTGAGGGTGGGGACAGGGGTGGGGGGTGGGGACGAGTATGTTTTCCTGGCACTAGAGTGGTCCTAACCCCTTAAGGACCAAACTTCTGGAATAAAATGGAATCATGACATGTCATACATGTCGTGTGTCCTTAAGGGGTTAAAGGATATTATAGGTATTAAAACAACTGAAGCTTAATGAAGGAGTTAAGCAGGTTTGATGTATAGTTCATTTCCCTGCAGTCTCACTGTTTAGTTTTCTGCCATTTAGGAGTAAGATCACTTTTGTTTCTGTCTATGCAGCCCTAGCCAAACCTCCCCTGGCTGCGACTGACACAGCCTGCATGAAAAAAAAAAGTTTAATTTTCAATCAGATGTTAACTTGCTTTATAAGACTATCCTAAAGAAAACTCCTAGATGGTAGATAATCGAGCAGTGCGACTGCAGGGGCATGATCTACACACCAAAACTGCTTCATTAAAGGGACACTTCATTGCCCAAATGCAAACAAAATAAAAATCCCTGTTTAGTAGATATACCCCAATGGAAACTTGCATGCATTTAATTATACATTTTATTAATGGAGTTATATCTAAAAACAGTGTGCAAAAACTGCAGATCTCTTGTCTGCTGCTGATTCTATTGAAAAGTTAAAGATTCATCCATGAACTGCTGTAACCGTAAAATGAATAAAGTGAAAGAGGTTTTACTTTTTCATATATGAACTGCGTTAACCCTAAAATGAAAAAAAAAAGGTAACGGAGAGGGGAGAGATTTGGAGACAGAAACGCTGCTCCATCCTATAATGACTGAGAGAGGCTGACATGTTCCGGAGGGTATGTTATTCTATTTTTATGATATTGCAATCTTATAAACTCTGCTGTAAATTATTGTAATTGATTTTTTTATGTCTATATTTATAATTTTAGTAAATAAAATATCTAAAAAGAAAACTTTTTTTGCTTCCAAGACAATCCTCATTTTATATTGTATTCTCAAATCTTTATATTTATTTTAGATAGAGGATCTCTTACTAACTATATTATATTTTAGCTAAGATATCGGTATGGTTAGCCCTGCTAAGTTCTATGCTTTAAGACGTTAGAGCGGTAAATAAGAGAACCGGCTGCGGTTACACTGCCTTTACAAGCCCTCCTCTTCTAACCTCAGACGTTCCGTGTCTGTCCAATCACAGACTTCATAATGTAGCTCAGTGAGAAGCTACATTAGGCATGTGCTCTGGGCAATTGCGGGCTCTTGAGTTCAGTGCAAAGAAGCTAACCAAACCAGGAAGCAACAGGACCGGTTGTCTACTTGACAAGCCTAGGGGTGTCCCTTTAAGCTGAAGTGTTTTGGTGCTTATATTGTCCCTTTAAAACCTACATGGATTAAAAATAATAACTGTCTACAGCACAGGTAATCAAATAACGATCTTCCATTTATTAGCTACTTAGTACTTCTGTAAAGTATAAATCAAGCATGCCTTTCTAGGTTATAAAAAATAATAATATGCACATTTTGTTGCTTGATTCCATATAGAAGTGAGTCATAAACCTAACATGAACTGAGACAAAGTAAAAAGAACGAAACATTGTTTTTTTGGCAACCTTTTGTTACATTGTCGCTTGGCGGCAGTCGTCACATTATTGTCAGATAAAGATAAAACCTGCAATCAAAATTAGTTTAACTGTACTTTTTTTTTAGCACAAAAGAAATATAATACATTGGAGTTAAATGAAATTGGCTTGCCGACCAACGTAATGGTAATATCTGGTTGTCAACTGATGAAGATAATAATGATCCCAAGGCACAACTAAGCTTGCACATAAAAAAGCATTTATTCATGCATTGAAAAAATACATCAATAGGTGTTGACAGCAAGAAAGTGCATAAAGTAGTGCATATCCAACCTGTAATACCAACACCACAGTAATAATAAAGTGCGAAATGCAAACACCCATTAAAAAGGTATACTTACCAAGAGCAGGAGAAATTAAAACTCTGACGTTCTGGCTCTAAAGCCTTCCTCTGGGGGACCTCCCCATGAATGATGAATAACTTCCATATCACTGTGAAATATATTAGGACGAGTTTGTAAAGGTATTTCAGCTAACCATGACAATGCAAATCTATTCACTTATATTAGTATAATGGCTGCAGATCAGTAAAGGTAAGCCCCCAAATCCCAGGGCAATGCCAACTATAGATAAATTACCAACGCACACCAAAGTAATTGCAAGCAACCCTATTTTATTAGTAGAAATAGAATTGTAAAATGAAACAATAAACATGAGTGTTAGAAGAAAAATGTTATGGAATTACAACACAAGCAATCCTTACACCCTTGTTATCCAGAAGAAAATAAACCTCTCCTGCCCTAAACAATGTCTTGGAGAAAAAAAGATTACTAAAATACTTGTGCTAGTGCATTAACCCCTTAAGGACACATGACATGTGTGACATGTCATGATTCCATTTTATTCCAGAAGTTTGGTCCTTAAGGGGTTAAAGTGGCAGTGTCACCGTCTGGAGACTTTGCATAATTTGCAAAGACCCCCGACAGTGACATCGCCGTTGGGGGTCCGGTGGGCAGCATGGCAGGTAAAGAAAACCTGTCCTAATGCTAAGTGATACTTCGGCTGGTGGAGGAGCGTGTGAGACCGTCTTAATGCTTAGTGATTCTTAGGTTTGGATGCTTGATGGCTTGGGTTAGTTTTAGGTGAGATTGAAGAATATGAAGAGTCTTAATAAGGATTGATGGCTTAGTATTAAATGTAGCTGGAAAGACCTCAGTCTCTGTAGTTCATGTCCATTCATGATATTACTGTTTTCTGAGACCCAAATAACTAGTTTTTAAAACAGCGGTGTCCAGAGGGAATCACAACATATGCTTCATATCCTCTTAGCTGGAAACAGGCCAACATAATCTATATCAGGAATATAATTACCCATAGGAATGTAAAACAAAAAAGACTGATTTCTGTTATTACATACAGAATTTGTGTTTGTGGACTTATTACCATTTTTTTTTACTGGATTGCTAAATTATTCTGGTCTCCAGACCTATATCTATTTTACTGTGCTATTATGTTAATGTTTTTTTTTTCTCCTTTCAAATTATTATTAATGTTTCCATATCTGGCAGTTCAGCTTTTTAGTTGACATTTGCATCTTGAAGTTGAATTTTTCACTTGCTAGCATTTGCTCAAAAAAATGACTTTGTGGCCATGATAAACAGCTTGTCCCAGATTGTGACATTTCATTATAGTCTGTCTGTTTCAATACTGTTGCATATGTCGAATATTTGTGCATCCCCAGCTGTGACATTACAGCTAAGAGCCGGTTCTGAGCTGAACATTTAAACTATGCAGTTTGCCCCCTTTTACAAACATTAAAAGAACGTCCACTGCAAAAATAACAATTTAAGTACATACACCCCCAATGAAAACATGCATGTGTTTTCCTCTGCATTTTTTCTTTGGTTTTATCAAAACAGCTTATTTTCTCAGAGGAGCTAACAAAAAAGAGGAAGAAAATCTCCAGGGTGGTCCGAGTGATTTAGGGTTTGCTTCTTCCCACAGTTATATGACAACTATGACAGGCTCCAGACACACAAAGCCATTTAGCAAGCTGAGGTGCATTATGTGTGTGGAGTGGTCCTTTAACAACTGTGGCACAATTGCGAATTCCGTGGTTGTAATTTACAATATAGACTTACAATATATAGGCTATGGACAACATTTAGTACAAGTGGACTCACATACATGTTTAGCATGTGAAGCATATGTGATATACAATATATCTGGTATTAAATAATGACCTTGATTTAATATTTTTGGGAAAAGTTTTTTTTAAATGATTTAATATATTGATGAACTGTTTGAAAAATGTTTTTTTTTGTCAAAATATAAAAATATATCACATGTAAATGTAAAGTAAAATAGAAAAAATATCACAATTTTCAAATGATTAGAGCAATTTGAAACTTCATCCAAAAATATGAAATCATTTAATTGGTTCCAATATTCTAGAAGGCAATTACAAGATGTGCTCAGAGTAGAAGACCAGTGAACTCTAAAATGGAGCTGAATGGCTTAAAGGAACACTCCAAGCACCATAACCACTAAAGCTCACTGACACACAAACAATTATGAAAATATTATATTTTTAAGTCTAGTGATAGATATCACTGAAATATAATATTTACTAATGATACTGTGACTGATTTTATTTTATTAATTATTTTAGATTTCAGCAGCATCTGATTTATTTCAGCCTTAAAACTGAACATTTGATAAACAAAGGTTTTCTTGATCCTCATTTGTTTTCAGCAATAGCATGTGCATTGGCTCACACTGCTGATAATGCCACAATCTAGAAAATCCCACTTCATGAACTTTAATCACACACAGGAGGCCCATGTAGGCTCTAGAAGGCTATTAACAGAGCAGTAGATTAGAAATTCTAAATTAAACAGACTGTGCACTAAAGTAAACTACAATATCTAAGTTTCTTTTCAGGAACTGTTTAGGAAGGCTGTGAAATTCCCATGTAGAGAATGTGAATAGGGCCGTTTAAACAAAGTGATTTAATTTCTAAATGGAAGAGAATTGAGCAATGAGACTGCAGGGACATGATCTATACCCCAAAACCGCTTCATTAGGCTAAAGTTGTTTTGATGTCTATAGTGTCCCTTTAAAAGCCTGTTTAAGGGATAATTCTCTCACTTGCGTCTTCATGACTTAAGCTGTGGTTTAACTTTTCTTCTATAAATTCCTTTTAACATTTTTTCATGCTTTAAACATTCTCTAAAAATCCCCCCATTCAGAAAAACTGCCCATCGTAACACTGAAATCACACCGCACTATTTAATTTAGCTACCAGAATCACCAAGTCTAGCACATCTCCATACCCCATACTGACATCCCCTGTAACGTCCAACCGGAAAAAAAGACCATGAAATGTCATATATCACTTCATCTTTTAATTGATGTCAACATGTATGTAATTAAGTTCTCGTGATCATATATGTGAAATGTACTGGGGTTTTATATTCCCAGAATCATTTTTCAAACACATAGGCGTGCTTGACTTCAAACAAAACTATTTTACAAGTAGTGCGCGCTCGATTAAACCACAATTCATACAAATGTATTCAGTCTTCTGAAATGATTGGTAACATTCGCCATCTGTTTTAATCAATGATAGAAACAAATTGTTACCAGAAATACATTTATTTATAACAAAGTTGTTCTATTGCAAAATACAGGCACAGCGGTTTGAGCGACTCACGCTGAGGGTCCACTGGAAATATGTACATTTGAATTTTAAATGACACATCTGACACTTTAATGCCTGTCAGATAGTTTGAAATATTTGAGTTTAAATGTCTTACTTCCTTTTCCATTCAACCATAACTAATTATTTATAAGATTTGGGATTTTATATTGCTCAAGAAAAATAGGACTTGTCACGTAAAAAAAAAACAAAAAAAAACACATTTATTAAAAACCAAATGATTGATATCAGATTGTGGGAAATAAAACACGTAATTCTACAGAAGTTTGTAACACAGACATAAATTCAACTTAAAGCGGTACACCAGAGTGTAATTCAAAACTACTTATTTCTAATGCAAAGGATAGATCACCAATGAAAATGCAAATTAACAAAACGTTGCATAAATATATTATAAATGCTCTTTGAAATGTTTACCTCCTCTGTGTAACATATTCCTCCTCTCCTTGCGGTATTTGCGCCAAGCGGCCGTGCGTCTGTATAGCTGACTCTTTCAACATGTTGATGGACGCCGGCCGCTGCGGATCCACACCAAATTATACCCCCACGTCACGCGGGGGAAACGCGCTCGTGCGTTTTGGGGTCAAAGTCAGTTTTTTCAGCCAATCAGAACTGTAAAACACCTATTTAAGCTCAAATTTCCTTTTCCTCATTTCCCTGTCGTGGTCTCCCTAGTGGTTGTCTGAGAATGTGTTCCTGAGCGTTTATTTCTGGTAGTTTGACTTTGGCTTCGTATTGACTTCCCTGTTCTGGTATCCCTGACTTCTGGCTTTCCCTTATTGTTGTGTCTCATTCTGTGCCCACTGACCTCGGCAAGTATTCTGACTATTCTTTGGTATGTTAAGTCTGGACATTCTAAGGCCCGGTAAGACGTTATCTTCTAGTCCTAGGTGTGATGCAATTCTATGTGCGGGATCAATTAGTAATCCTGACACTCTGTTTGCTATACAATGTAACATACTATAAAACGACTTTATTTAATCCAACAGCAGTTGAGCAGCATATTGACAGACCTATAGTTAAATAGTTACTATTGAAGATATTTATGAAGATACAAGCATGTGCTATTCTAGGGAAAAGTGGTAAATAAAGCAAATTACCATGGAAACCAATAAAATACATCTTTACTACTAGCACTTTGCACTGAAAATGGCACCGGTTTTGCCTTGATCTATCTCCCACTTTGTCTCTTCTTCAGGATCAGAATCATAGTTCACCCTGCAAGTAAGCAGGAGAAGGGAGGAGATGCACTTTTTTACAAATATTATTTTGTGCAGAGAGGCTGGATAAAAAAAAATACACAGCCTACCCCATTCACATCACAAACACAACTCACACGCTGCCAGCAACACACATCATATACACTCAAACATTCACATCACATCACATACTGTAACAATATATACACAGCCATCACACACAGCTATAACATACACAACCACCTGACACATATACGATACACACAAGGCAGTAACCCTTCACACATAATCCTTCCACAGACAAAACACATGCAGTCACACCACACATTCTCATACAAATACAACACACACACACATGGAAACAACACAGCCTTCCCATAGACATATCAACTGCACCGGTGCCCAGAGCACTAGGCATGGGCGTCCGCAGGAATTTTTCAAGGGGGGGGGGGAGCAAAATTGTAATGACATCCATGCTTGGTCCCTTTTTGACAGTGTCATGAAAGGGAAGGGGCATAGTCATTATCACATAAAGCCAGGGTGAATAGCGTTTTCACAACTATGGTGTCAGGAATACATGCTCGTATTCCTGACACTATAGTGTTCCTTTAAGCAAATTAAAGGAACATTCTGGTCACCATAACAACTTCATCTAAATGAAAATATTATGATGCCAGGAAGCCCCTGGGTGCTCTCTTTCCGCTTTCAAATGGTTTAACCCCAAAAGCTTCCTCCAGCTCCAGATCTCCAGGTCGTTCAGTGGTATTCGGCTTTGTATTGGTTATGGGCAATGATAAATGTTCTATTATTGTGTTCCCATTCATGTGCAATAACTAATGATACCTATAGGGGGTGTAGTGAGCACTGTGCCGTCGAGTGAATAAAGATGGCTGCCGCATAGTCAATGAGACATGTGCTTTAGGGAGGAAGTGACCTATAGGTGGCCTAGTGAGCACTGTGACGTCGAGTGAATAAAGATGGCTGCCGCATAGTCAATGAGACATGTGCTTTAGGGAGGAAGTGACCTATAGGTGGCCTAGTGAGCACTGTGACGTCGAGTGAATAAAGATGGCTGCCGCATAGTCAATGAGACATGTGCTTTAGGAAGGTATTGAGAATTCTTAAGTCACTTCCTTTCACAAATGACCACATGTAGTATCTGCCTCCTAGAGATGACCATTAGGTATTGGTTATGTTACCTCTGTGGGCGGATACTAGATGGGAGGTTATTCAAGGGGTTACCAGAAACCTGAGAGGAGTTTCATGACTGAGTCGGAAGAAGCCAGGTGTCTTTAGAGGTGCCCATGTAAATCCATTTAACATGTGGCAAGGAACTCACCTCATTGTTCTGTGTGTTATGCTGATCCAATTATCCTGTGTAAGCTGCTGAATCTCCATGAATAGAGCTAAGTAGATTTCTTACCTGAATGTATTGTTTATAGCAGTGTGTGTTTTTTTAAAGTATTTGTTTTTTTGTTTGCTTGATAATTGTACTCCCCGTAAAGTTTTGTTTATACTTTCATCAAAACTTTGCCTCTTGCCTGTTCATTCAAGATATTCACTAATATTTATGTGATTGACCAGTATTATTATTATTTTATTTGTGGTATTATTTCATATTTATGAAATTCAGAACTTCATAAATATAAAGAAATTACTTAATTTACCATTACAGGCTTCTGAAACGGAGTGTCAGGAAGTGCAGATTTACATCAGGCATGGGTGCTGCAGATTGGCTAGAGTGGTCACTCTGTGCTTCCTGACACTTAAATAAAAGTAAACACATTAACACTGATATTTTTTTTTACCTGGGGAGATGAGAAGGTCCAAAGTTTCCCTGCCAGGCCCAGGTACCAAAGCCTTATGATGTGGTGTCCAGAATAAAGTGGATGATTCACTGCACTTGTCCTTCCTGCTCCAATCTCCTTTTCTTATCCTTCATTTGACACAGTCTTCTTTTTCTTCTGACACTGTCTTCTCTCCTCCTTGGCTCCTTTTGCTCCTTTACATTTCTGCTACTTTCTGCTTATTTTACACCCTTCTGCTACTTTCTCTTTCTGATCCCTTTCTGTTCCTTCTCCTACTTTACCTTGGTGTTCCTTGCTGTCCCTTGCTACCCTTTTCTGTTCCTTCTCTTACTTTACCTTTGTGCTCCTTCTGATTTTGTCTGCTCGTTTACCTTTGTGCTCCTTCTGTCCCTTTCTGCTCTTTGCAGACCCTTCCTGATCCTTGCAGACCCTTCCTGCTCCTTGCAGATGCTTCCGGCTTATTTCTGCTCCTTCTCCTGCTTTACGTTTGTGCTCCTTCTGCCCCTTCCAGCTCATTGCTGAACCTTTCTGCATCTTTCTGCTCCTTCTACTTTAACTTTGTGCTGCTTTACCTTCCAACTCCCTGATGACCCTTCCTGTCCCTTCCTGCTTCTTGCTGACCCTTCCTGCTCCTTGCTGACTCTTCCTGCTCCTTGCTGACTCTTCCTGCTCCTTGCTGACTCTTCCTGCTCATTTCTGTTCCTTTGTGCTCCTTCTCCTACTTTACCTTTTGTGCTCCTTGCTGTCCCTTTCAGTTCCTTGCTGCCCATTTCTGCTCCTTGGTGTCCCTTCCTGCTCATTTCTGTTCCTTCTCCTTTCTGCTCATTCTCTTACTTTACCTTCCTGCTCCTTGCTGTCCCTTCCCGTAGGCTGTCTACCACATCCCTCACTTACCTGATCTATAGGCTGTCTCCCCCATCTCTCACTTACCTGATCTATAGGCTGACTCCCCCCATCCCTCAATTACCTGATATATAGGCTGTCTCTACCACCCCTCACTAACCTGATCTGTAGGCGTCCCCCCATGCCTCACTTCCCTGATCTATAGGTTGCCCCCCATGCCTCACTTCCCCTGATCTATAGGCTGACCCCCATGCTTCACTTCAATGATCTATAGGCTGCCCCCCATGCCTCACTCCCCTGATGTATAGGCTGCCCCCTCCCATGCCTCACTTCCCTGATTTATAGGCTGCCCCCCCATGCCTCACTTCCCTGATTTATAGGCTGCCCCCCATGTCTCAGTTCACTGATCTATAGGCTGCCCCCCATGCCTCATGTCCCTGATCTATAGGCTGCCCCATGCCTCACTTCCCTGATCTATAGGCTGCCCCCATGCCTCACTTCCCTGATCTATAATCTGCTTCCTCATGCCTCACTTCCCTGATCTATAGGCTGCCCCCCATGCCTCACTTGCCGGATCTATAGTCTACCCCCCATCCCCCACTTACCTGATATGTAGGCTGTCTCTGCAGTTGCATACTCCCACCCACACACACAGTATACTCCCACCCACACAGAGTACACCTCTCCATAAAAACTCAGTGCACCCCACACACACCATCCCACACAAACTCTTCACCTGCATACACACTTCTTCACACACACACACACACACACACACACACACACACACACACACACACACACACACACACACATACATTCTTCACACACAATCTCGAAAGCTCCTATACTTGAGCAGGTGCACACACTACAGCCCCTAGTTACACATAGTACACAATAAACAGACTCCTCTACACACACACACACACACACACAATTCAGTTACACCGTGGCTCATGCGCTGATGGGGTACATTCAGTGGTCCATGCACTAAGGATCACCCAATGGGCATGCGTCTTCCACCCTCTCCCCCCACACAATCTTCAGTGCACATGTACTGCGGTGCCTGTAGTATAGTGTCCTCCAGCTGACTGTCAGGTGCTAGGGAACATAACTTTGTACTACACACCCCTTTATTAGTAAGGTAGCATGGTGGGATCACATTAACATCCTGACTGTACTTGTTTAGCAGGATGTGCTTTGAGATCCTGGACAGCAATAGCAGCACAATGTTCCCAGGTAAAGAGGAAAGGACATAAAGTAGGAAGGCATAAAGTAGGAAGACAAAATGTAGAAAAGAAACCAAAACATAGTAGCACCATACAGAGAAGCAATATGCTGGATGCATTCAATGTAAAATTGAACAAAAAACAACTAGAATTGACTTTTATTCTGTGCTTTACCTAGTTTTTTCTCTCTGTTTTGTTTTTCATTTTGTTTTTACTATTACGATATCATTGAATCATTGTGTAAGATGTTATGATGCCCTCCTTGGCACGGGCATAGTTCTTTATCTAACATAAAAACTGATAATGAGGATGTTGATGAGATTTCATGTACAATACTGACAGGGGAGGGCTGGCAGCCTTAGGCCTGGGGGGCAAATCCAGTCTAGTGGCCCATTGCACCAAGAGGAGAGTAAAAATACCTTTCCCATGTGATTGAAAGTGTGTGTGTGTGGGGGTGGGGGTGGGTGGGAACAGTCACCTAAACAGACAATCAATGACAGGCACACACACTTGCTGATTTGGCACACACTAAAAAACACACACTCACTGACAGGCACACGCACACACTCACTGACAGGCACACAGACACACACAGAAAGACACATTGTTACAGGCATACTGACTCAGACAGACAGACATACTGACACACACACAGGCATACTGGCTGACACAGACAAATTGGCACACACACAGAGACATACTTGCACACAGACATACTTACACACACACAGAGATACATACTGGTACTCACACAGACACACACAGAAAGACACACTGTTACAGGCATACTGACTCAGACAGACAGACATACTGACACACACACACAGGCATACTGGCTGACACACACACAGACAAACTGGCACACACACAGAGACATACTTGCACACACATAGACAGACATACTTGCACACACATAGACAGACATACTGACACACACACAGACAGACATACTGGCACACACATAGACAGACATACTGATGCACACACACAGACATACTGATGCGCACACACAGACATACTGACATACTAACGCACACACAGACATACTGACATACTGACGCACACACACACACACACACAGACATACTGACATACTGACTAACACAGACATACTGACACACACAGACATACTGACACACACAGACATACTCATACACACGGACATACTCATACACACACACCCAAACTTTACACTTTTAAAACCAGTGGACAGGGGCTGAGTAAGGGGACAGGGCTATAGTGGAGGACAGGGGATGGTAGTGGAGGGTATAAGCTGTAATTGTGGGTTTAGAAAATGTACGGGGGGATAGGGGCTGAAGCAAGTTGATGGCTACAATTTGGGAAAGGGGCTGTGGTGTGGGTAATATGGGTTGCAATTGGGGGAGATGAGCTGTAGTGGGGATGTTGTGGGGCTGTGGTGGGGGGCATGGGGCTGAGGAAGGGGGCCGGAGCTGAGAGGGGGGAAAGGAGCAGGGAAAAGGTGGGACAGGGACTGACCAAGGGGACAGGGGCTGAGGTAGGGGACAGGGGCTGACTAAGGGGACAGGGGCTGAGGAGGGGGGGCAGGGGCTGAGGAGGAGGGGCAGGGGCTGAGGTAGGGGACAGGGGCTGAGGAGGGGGGACAGGGGCTGAGGTAGGGGACAGGGGCTGAGGTAGGAGCTGCCTAAGGGGACAGGGGCTGACGAAGGGGAGGTGGGGACAGGGGCTGAGATGTGGACAGGGGCTGAGGTGGGGACAGGGGCTGACTAAGGCTGAGGTGGGGACAGGGGCTGAGGTGGGGACAGGGGCTGAGATGGGGACAGGGGCTGAGGAGGGGACAGGGCTGAGGAGGGGACAGGGGCTGACTAAGGGGACAGGGGCTGAGGTGGGGACAGGGACTGAGATGGGGACAGAAGCTGAGGTGGGGACAGGGGCTGAGATGGGGACAGGGGCTGAGGAGGGGACAGGGCTGAGGAGGGGACAGGGGCTGACTAAGTGGACAGGGGCTGAGGAGGGGGGACAGGGGCTGACTAAGGGGACAGGGGCTGAGGAGGGGGGACAGGGGCTGACTAAGGGGACAGGGCTGAGGAAGGGAGACAGGGGCTGAGGTAGGGGACAGGGGCCGAGGAGAGGGCAGGGGCTGACTAAGGGGACAGGGACTGAGGAGGGGACAGGGCTGAGGAGGGGAATAAAAAAAAACACTAAAGTGTATTTCCCCCCTCCCTGAGTCTTACCTTAGGCCAGGGAGGGGTGGACAGCAGCTTTTTTTGCTGGGTGTGGGCGGCCCTGGGTTTAGGGCAGCCTGGGGGCAATTGCCTCCCTGCCCCCCTTCCCAGCCCGCCCCTGAATACTGAAATGTAGATCATCTAGCAGAAATTTCACCCTTAGCCCTTTTTTTTCTGCAAGCAATCTTATGATCAAACTTTATCTAATGTGATGTATGTGTGCACAGATATCTTCCAAGCAAGTGAACTGTTCATAAATTTCAGTTTATGTCTGTAAAAATATTGTGAAAATGTCTAAATTTAAATGAACAGTACAGATCAGAAATACATCAAATATAATCTCGTAATCTTCATCCTTTGATCTTTCCCACCTGATATTAACTATAACAGAAGTGGTGAAGATGTGCTTTAAACAGAATATTTGAGCAATTAAACAATACATCAGTAAAGTGTGGGTCCATATGGAATACAGTCAACAGTCAAGACTTGGAAACTGGAAAGATAGATCGCTGGAATGGTCAGACTTAATGCAAGACAGAGAGAGGTCACAGATAAAAGCATAGTCAAGGACAAGATTTGATGTGAGGAGACAGAGGTATGCCATAATGAGAAAAATGATCAAGAATTACATTAATCAGGAGGAATGAAGAGCGGTCCATTTCAGACACCATAAACACAATCGTTCACAATGTACCTACTAAAGTATGAAACAAAAAACATATTAGTGTTAAGGATAACACATAGTCTGGATTTTATAGAAAAATATCTAGTTCAGATTCATATGTCATCTTCATACAGATGGGAATGGCACATGTCAATTTGATGTAGCCATTTTCAGTCAAGACAGGATGCCAAAAGAGTGGAAATTATGTGGAGTGTTTCCAGAGATATGGGAAGCGGTTAGGACCCTGACAATGTCCCATTTTAACCTTTTCCTTTATCAATCACTCCGTTTCTTCGGTATTTTAATATATAAAATCACTGAATAAATCTTTAACTTCTGCCTCAGCTCAAATTTCTGTTATGTCATACATTTCAAAGAAGTTCACACTTGAAGCAAAATCACCTAATTACTGCTCTTGCTCTCATTTGCTTCGAAATTGCTCGAGTGATTTGTCCTTAGTTTCACTTAAATCATTTCACCTTCATCTTCGCCTCTTCTGACTGATGGCAGTTTATCTCTCTTAGAATAAAAAATACTTAACCAAAATAGCACCTACTAATGACTTTCTGGCTTTCATGTCGAATGACTGTCTTTTATTTGGCTCTCCTATATCTGTAATACGTTTGATAGAGTTGTTTAGCTCAGCTTGTAGATACTATTTAACCTGATCTTGCAGATTTCATTCATATAATATTTGTTTGTTCCATCTCTGGTCCTACTTCCACTTCACTTCCTTTTATTTCACGGGTACGGGAAAGGTCAAATTTAGAGACCGACTAGTGGCACTCTACTACATTTTCTCTCTATGTATTACTAAACAAATAAAGCTTGCACTCGTCCTTTCAACATTCCCTTTTAATTAGGGTTAACACTGTAAGTCCAGTGTAATGGATCCAGGATACTATCCACATCCATCCTGATCGGTCCCTACTTCGCATTTCAGACAGATTTTTGGTGAAATCTCTGCCTATATCCAGTTTTGAGCACTTCATTTCAAGTCAGACTCCCTCATCCCTGGGTGTTGCACTAGGCATACCAGACCAACCTGATTCCCTTTTAATTATCTATGACATTTAAGAGGCTTAATTTGTGACTTCTCATGCAATTAATTTCTAATCTCCAAAAGTACTCTCTCATGTCCACATCATTAACCTCTAATACAAACCTTCAAATGTAACAATTTCTCCCCAGCCCAGTCTAGATTACTATGCAAGATATTCCAGCCAGCTCGTTTATAATACAGTATTTCTTAGTCATTGGATATACCTATGTTTAAAGGTGCTATCTAAGCACCATAACCACTGCAGTACACCAACGGTGCCGTATCATTGTTAAGAGTCAGAATATTTTGCATGGTTTGATACTTTCATGGGAGCCCTGGTCACACACAGTTCAGCCTCTCTTTACAGATAAATGAAGCAATAAGAGTTTTTTTGCCTATCTTTGGTCACACTTCAGTTGACACGCTTAACAAATAACTTCTGTGCCGACAAAATTGAAATTGCTAAAGTGGAAAGGGAAGCTACGCTTTAGTAAAACCTATGTAGAGGCTCTGGGTTGTGGAGAATGAAGGACCCAGATAAGTGTCAAGCCATCAGAAGATGTTTTGATTCTTAACATTTCATAAAGAATATTATTAATATTTTGTTATTGTCATGGCCGCACTTACCTTTAGGTCCCGCTACGGCTGCGGAAGTCTCCTCTCGGGTTCATGCAGAGGACTCAAGAGTGCTGTCAGCCGGCATCCTTGCAGTGCAAACACGTGGTACCGCGGCTCTCCTCATCACGCTGCGACCAGCGGGAAGCCCCAGCCTAACCCACGTGTAATTCCACTAGGCGCACACGCCTGAAAGCCGACCTCTTAAAGGGATAGTACACCTGAAATTGTTTAAAGGGACTAATTACTTTTTTTTTTTTTTTTTTCATGTGCATATGTTTACATAACATAGGAATCTGTAGCGCCACAACAGCGGTTACAGGCTTTTCAATGTCAGGTTTTGTGGCATAGAGAAACAGCACATTTTTAAGAGAGATAATGACTATAGACACACTTATATATAGAGTTATGTGATTGATAGTCGAGAGTAAAGTACATGTTAACATCCAAATATACATGCTTGTGAAACATGTAGTAGGTGCTAATATGTTGCTAGACATAGGCTAATCATGCCGAGAGAGGCTAGGATGAGGCCCCTGAATACTACCACATTTTATTTTAAAGTCAAGCTTGTTACCCCTGTCTAGCCTAGGAGGAGGAAAATCGATTTCTTATTTCCTGGTGCTTGAGGGTGCCCTTACACTTGTAAACATAAAACATAATAAACTTTAAATGTGGGCAGTCTATGTTGAGAGTTCACCCCTCTGTGTAGTTGCTGTACAATGATGTTGGTGCCCTACTGGGTGTTTAGAGTGGTTCCATGTTTCCCTACATGCTACCATGGGAAAGCTTGTGGGTCAGGAGGCTAGCACATATTAATAATACATGTATTTGGGGCTCAGAGGATAGGCATAGGAAAAAAAAAACATATGAGAGACATGAAAAAACATATGAAAGGCATGCAAACTGAGGAGAGTACCGCTGGGTGATAATGGGTTGGTAGGCACATATAGCCCTAGTCCTTGTGGCTGACAGGTTGCGGGGTGCTCTAGGTTCAGCCTACGCCTGTCAGGTAAAGTCTGGATAACCAAATAGAGTGTTCAGTAGGGGGCACCTGCCCTGGTCTCCTCCAGCCGTATGTCGGAGCTCCGTTTCTCTTTGTCGTTCGGCGTGGATATGGGAACGGGCTCTTCATGATTTTTGTGCCGCGTGTTAGTGGAGGCTGGAGTGAGGCTGGCTTCGACCTGCGTTGGAGTTTAGCAGTGGTCCGGTGCAGGCGTCGTGTGGGTTTGGATGTCGATGAGGTGTCGCGCTGTTTTCTGCGCCGTTTTCCGGCATGCCGTTTTCATCTTGTCATACCGCTGACCTGTGCGCGAGAGGGAGGTGCTGTCAGTAAGTGCTCGACTTGGGGGTTTGTTGCAGCCTGTCTCTTGTCTAGCTTGCGCCAGAAGGCCTCAAATAGGGCATCCAGCCTCTCCAGGATGTCAGCCCTTCTCGTCATGATGAGTGACTCTGGGCCGGTCGCCGCCATTTTAAGGCTGGATCGACTCGGCTTGGATTGTTGCCCCAACACCTGATGGGGCCCTCCTGGGACCGGGATAACCCCCACTGGTCCATAGGGGGGGGAACGTGGACCCAGATTCAAGCTGTTAGCCTCCGAGGGTGACGGGGGAGCGGCCGCCTCCCCCGCGCCAGCCATGCTGGTAGGCCTTGGTTTGCAGTGCCAGGGTTCTTGCAGTTGGTGCCACATATTTGGTGTCAGCGTGTAGCCCCTGCCTTCAGCTCCTGGTTGGTGGTCCATTCAGCAAGTTTGGAGTCCGTTTAGAGCGTTTAAATCAGGAAAGTTAGCCGCAAGGAGCAGGAGCAGCTCTAACCAGCGTCTGCTCAGCTCTGTGGTCAGGCCCCGCCCCGGACTAATTGCTTTTTAACCAACAATATGTGAGGTGCATACATCTCCCCTATATAATCTCAGTCTACCTCTACCTCAGTGCTTAGTTATACTGTGCTTACTGTGATGTTATCGTCAGTGTGCCTATCCTGCCTTGTTTGATTTATCTGTTATCTGACCCTTCGCCTGTTTAATCGTCTCTGAATATGTGCCGCCTGACCTCACCCTTAGCTTTCCTTGACTATGACTTTGATTATTCCTTTGATACCTCGCCTTGGCTGATTCCTGCCTCATGGACTCCTCCTGTCAAATGCGTAACAGACGTAACAGTTATAGTGATTAAACTTGGGCATTCGTAAAGATGTTTTCATCAGAATTTTTGGTACTTCGTCCATTAGTAAGAATGCAAATTTATGCAAATGAAACAAACGAATTGCTTGTTGGATGGAATTTCAGCCATGCAATTTGTTCTTCTTTTCGTTTGTTTTAGTTAGTTACAAGGAGGGAGCTACCAGCTCTCACACTGTGGCTCCCTCCTTGTAATATTTGAAAATAAATGTGAGAGCACTGACTGGCTTAGAAGCCAACCAATCAGAGTGGTCTGACTCAAAATGCACAGTGTGTGAAAGCCTTTATAATGCTTTCCTTGTGCTGCAAGTAATTAGTATGTGCAGTGCCCTCACGGGTTGAAGATGGATCATTTTTTCATCACAACGTTTTTGGAGGGGCGTAGTTTATTTGTGATACGATATTTATTTATTTAATATCTGTGATGCTAAATTATGGATTTTTTGTTTGCCCTTTTTGGGGCTGAAGAAAAGAAGATAGAAGAAAAGTTAGACATTTTAATTTTACAGGTATTTAGTTTATTGCTCCTGCTTCACTATTAATAGGGTAGAGGGAAGTAGGTAATGGGTGTAAACTGTGTCCCCCTGTTATTATTTTTAGAGCCCCCTCCTGCTGCCAGTAGGTGGGGGCAGGAAGGGAAGACTACTCATGGAGCATGGGTGGAATTTGGAAAAAACACTATTTCCCCATGAGTTCATTAATTTATTAGGTGACAAACCATGGAGGCATAGGTGACCTGTGCAATGACTCACAGCACAGTGAGTAGGGGCAGGAGAGAGAATTTAACCTCCCTTATTTACTAATACTAAGTATTGGTTTACTTAGTATTGGTGAATTACCTTAAAGACCAAAATTAAGAAAAAAAAGGGCTTTTTGTTATGTTTTGGTCTTTCAGCTTCTTAGTAGATAGCTCGTCAATACTTATCTGGGATTGCCAAAAGGATAACACAAAGGGAATGTCTAATAAACAGTTTCCTCTTTGTACCCTTAAATATGGCAATTCCACAAGTGTGTCAATTTAGGAAGTTATCTTCTAGTGGTAGCAATATGCAGTAGGGGCACAGATTGTGGAATTTCATTCATTCTAATGAAATAAAAAAAATGAAAATACTTTATTCTGAAATTGAATGATTAAACTGAAGAAATTTGGTTCGTACAAAAAGAAAATTTCGGTGACACCCAAGTGTAATAGTGATTACATAAAAACATGATGAAACAAGAGTAATATTTACAAACAACAGATTTTGAAATGTGTATCTAAAAGTACACGTCTGTATTTGTGTACAGCTGTGTGCAATTAAAAACCTAGTGACTAGGAAGCTGTTGCTGTGCACGTTTTGCAAGAGTTGAGATTTAATTGCCATAGCTCTCTAATTGGTTGGCTTACACACCATTCACTCATAGTGCTTTTCTGACATTTATTTCTGACAGATTTATTGAGCCACTCTCACTACCACTAGGAGAGGGGGGAAGGTAGATTTATTTTATTTTGTTTGGGGGTGTCTTGAGGCCCTCTAGTTAACTTGGAGGGCACAAATAGCTCTAACCTTTGGGGCCCCCAAGGCAAGGCACCCCAAATTTGTTTTAAAACCCCCACCCAAATCCCGAGGGTGGATGTTTATAGCGGTGGACCATAACACGTCACCTCACCAAAGGATTTTTAAAATAGCCCCCTACTGCCACCCATTGGTGGGGTTTGGGTGGGAACAGTGGGTATTGCTTTATTTGCCCCAAACCTTTTTTTAAAATCTTTTTTTAAACAGCGCGTCCAGCCATTGGCCATGTCCCCTGTATTTTTACTAGGGAATGAGCCACAATAGTTAGGTCCATTTGTCCCACCCTGGGTTCTTAGGTGTCCCCAAGCTCCTTTCCACTCCCCAATAAAAAAATAAAAATCCTACCTACTTCACTCACCCTAATAATAGTAAGGCTGGCCAATACATCTAATACCGGTTAGGAAAAAAAAAAACATATTGACCTTCAGAAGTCTTCTTAATGCATCTCCTTTTCAGCACAGAAAAAATGCCACATAAAAATCCATAATATCCTGACATTGATATTAAAATAAAATGGGAAAACATGTGTTAAAATGAGAAAAAAATGTGTAATAGCTGCTCAGTCACTGGCTCACTGTTTAGCAGATATGCCCTCACCTGCAGCCTGACAGGTGAGGGAATAAGGGAGGTTTTATATATCCCTTATACTGATATTGGAGCTACATTTTCATGCCGCACTGACCAGCAGCCATATGAGTAAAACCTTTGCACTGCCAAAGTTTTTTTTCTTTTTTATTGTTTGCATGCAGTCTGCTAGCTCTGGAAATGTGTTTGTTTTTTTGTTTTTTGTTTTTTAAACAGGGCCCTGATTGTAAGCATTCATGCACAGACTTTAACAATCCGGGTCTGGATATCAACCGTTCTAGCTGGCCGAAATCAGGATCACATTCAGGTTTATTGCCCACTCTGGAAAGTCAGGACATTTTTACAGTGAACAATATCCAGATTTAACAGCACTGATGGCCCTGTACTGCAGCAAATGGTTTTGCCCCATTCGGTATGGGGCCATTTAGACTGGTGAGAAACCGTATACATTTTTTGGTTAAACAATAGTAATGGAAGACTTCTAGATAATCAAAATTACTAAGTCAGAAATATACAATGAGCATTTAGTTTCTTTCAAACAATATTAAAGGGAGACTATAGTTTTCAGAACAACTACAGTGTAATGTAGTTGTTCTGGTGTCTACACCATGTCACTACAGGCTTGTTGCTGTAAACATTGACTTTACATAGAAAGGGCAGGGTTTACATTACAGCCTATTAACACCTCTAGTGGCCATTCCTCAGACGACCACTAGAGGTGCTTCCTGGAGCAGTGTGCAGCACTGACGTTTAGCATCTCCACGCTCTGCAGGGATACTGAACTTTCTTCATAGAGAAGCATTGATTCAATGTATATGTTTGACGAGAAGCTTAGATAATCAGAATTGGTGATATCAATCAATCCAATGCTTTCCTATAGGAAAGCATTGATTGGCTGAGATCATTAATTCTGATGATGTCAGCCAAGAGGGCGGCAGAGCCAAGCGTGAGGAGCCCCGCGTGGTGCTGGAAAAAGGAGAGTTATTAACATTTTAAGGGGGGTAAGGAGGGTGGGTGGTTTAAATAGTTGGTTTATGACTATAGGTTTGTATTCCTGACCCTGTAGTGTTCTTTTAAGTGTAACATTAGTATGAAAATTTTGATCTTTCTGTGAATTCAGTAGAAAGATCAAGTACACACCTAAACAGCATTCCATATTTAATTGGGTCAAGATGGCTTAAAAAGGACCTTTGGAAGAGTGAGATGTTGATCCCAATCATGCTTGTGACCCAATAAAAATGGAATACTGATCACTTGAAGAAAGCTGGACTTTATAGTGGGCCACGGCTGATCACGTGTGTCCTAGACCGAAGAAAGTATTCCTAGTATGAGATTGCTGGACTCTTATTTTTTTATGCTTTTTGATTATTTGCAATAATGCTGAGATATTAAATGTGCCATGTAACTACAGAGTAACATTTTTTTTTTGTAAGTCTTGCATGTTCTGAAAATGCTTTTTAGTATGGGAATTTTGAATGTATGTTAACATTTATATCACATGATAAAAAAAGAAATTTGAGGATTTTTTGGTTGCGTCTTGTTGTTTTGTTACATAATAAGTCAACATGTCTATGAAAAATGATCTGCATTGTTTTGACATTTTCTTTTGTGTGTTTTTTGCTTTTTCCTTACATATATATTATTTTTAGCTTTGAACTTACTCACATGTTTCTCCGGGATCTCGTGAACATATCTAATTAGCTCTGTAGGTAATGATGACAGGCATATGGTAACATTTGGATAGGTTTTTCATTCTAGAAAACTGATTCATTCAACAGTTGCACCATTTAAATGTGTCCCATTACACCTCCTACGAAGTGCTCCCACATACAGGATTCTCTTTTGCTGCGTACGTTCTGTGTATGAAATTAGACTACTTTCATAGAAAGTCAAGCTTAATTCTGCACATATTTTTTTTAATTATGTGTTAATTAGTATCTATAATATAGGACAGGAATATCTTGTGAATGGGATTAAATCCATCCATCTGTAATCATGAATTGTAAACAATATGAGTCAAAATTGTTTTGCTTCCAAATATTCTCTAGTTTTAATTTCTTTTATCCAGAGCAAGCTGTCTAATGCTTAAATATCAACAACTCCTAGTAGATCAGGTTCTAAAAATATATCCATGCATATATTAATAAAGCCTACCTAACGTGTATTATCATTAAAATTATTTGTAAAAAAAAACCATTATTTTCTTTGAAATAAAATGCTAAACAGATCTAGTCTTCCCTATTGTATGCTTCAAGGTTAATTTGCATCTCTTCTGAAATCATCATATAAAATCATGCTCGAGGTTCAATAAATGTTAAGAATTGACCAAAGAACTTAAAAATTTGAAGTCGAAATCGAAAAAAAAAATTCCATTTCAGTTCGATTTTTACATTTTTTAAAAGAAAATCTAAAATAAACTCCAATTGTTATGAATTATGATTCTCGCGGACCTTTGCATTGTCAAGTCCACAGAAGCTGCAAAGCCAAATTACTCATCTATAATTTTAAAAACTTGTCACAAAATGTAGAAACCTCAATGGTATTTATACACTAAACTAGGATTCATGGAGAAATGGCGAGGAGATATGAAATTAAACCGTAAAGTAGTGAGGCAAGTCTGTACAACGGAGGATGGAAATTTTAAGTATCCGATTCTCGCTACCACTGGTGGCCAAACAGATATTCATTGCATACTGACAATGTTGTATGTTACAAAGGAGCCCGCCATATAATAGGTGTCATGAAAGTTAGCTGTTTTTATTTTCATTAGAAGCTATTGCTGATTGGACATACAGTTAAATTCCTAAATTGTAAGCTTGTTTGAACAGAGCCTTCTTCTCTTCTTGCGTTTGTTAATTAGTTAAATAACCCAATTACATAATTGTAAAGAACTTTAGAAAATGTTGGTGTTATATAAATGTCAATAACAATAAAAATTCACTCTGATATACAATATATAGTTACCTATAATCTGATCTGTATTAAGTTCTTTTTAAAAAAAACTAGCTAATTTTTGTTTTGATAATCTTCTAGTTGTGGTTTACTTGCTAAGCAATGATCCTTGGCAAAGTGTGCTATATAAGATGTTTAGACAACCCTCATTGCAGTTTTACTTTGTTTTTTTTATGTTTGACTGTTTGGCCTCTGGCAGGTTAATGCTGTCAGCAAGTTTTTACTCTGGTCATTTGTGCAAGTCGAGATCTCACCAGACTATATCAACTTGACTTGCTCTTGACCTACGTAGAAACCCTCCAAATGCACTTGTTAAAATTTTATATATATATCAATGCCCAAAGACATTTCTCAAGCAGGTAGTTTCCTACCATTTCCTCAACTTCTCTAACTATTTCAACACTGGAATTTCAACGACACAGAGACAGAATGTGAAAATAATTGTGTGTTTTTCATAAACACTTATGGAATTGTTCACTTCCTTAAAGGGGCTCTGTCACTTTTTAATTATCCATAAGACGGAAAATCTTTCTGAAAAAAATATTTATGAAAATCCTGGCAGGGTTATTTACTAAATTTAGAATTTTCAGAAATTCAGAAGAAAATTGTACATTTTAGACCATAATAGTTGACCGGGAAGCATAGGTGACTTAGAGAATTGTTCCGGTTTGGCTAATCTAGCCTTAAATTTGAAATACACTTCAAAATTCCTGAAATGCTCACTTTACTAAAAAACCCTGTATGTAAACTGTATTAGAGTTTCTCTGAAATTCCAAAGAAATTATTATTTATAGTTATTATTATTATTCATAGTTATTTATTATTTATAGTTATTATTAGACAAAGGGCATTTTTTGGCAAATTGTAACAAAAACCTTTTTTTTTAATTTTGGCATTTCTAATAAATATTGGGCAAGTCATATTAAATTAGGGGATCGCTCATTGGGCTAACGCATTATCAGTAGAGTCTGTTCAATTCAGCAGGGTTGACTCAGCCATTTATCCTTCCAAGGTAGATAAAATGAGTACCATTAAATTGGGAAATAGTAACATAGTAACTGGATGTTGGGCAAAGGTAACATCCCCAGAATGTCCTTGGAAACCCGAGTAATCTGAATGTAACTTTCCTTATTAAACACTTTATTATTATTTATCTGATCGCCATAGCACTTTTCACAACAATTTCACTTGATTCTCTCACAAATAAGATTTTTAAAGTTAGAAAACAATTCCCACCAATGGAAGTTGACTAAATTAACCCCACCGGGGTCTACATCTACCAAAGCAGTGACTATATAATGAACTAGACTTTCAAGACTTTCTGGAGTAAAGTGGCTCCAATCTTGATTCATTATATCATATTTTCAATAGTTCCATTGAGTGGGAGTTAATGTTCTTGTTTTGATGATTGAGCTTCAAATAGAAGAAAATATGTCCTTTCGTTAAAGACTTTGATAAATACTTATGTTTCGATTCCAATCGTTCACCTGCTGTTATCTATTTCTATTTATTACAATGGCATTAACTTTCTAAGGTGACTTCCGTTGGGGGGGTAATCATTAGTCATAAGGATTTTATGGCACTGACAGGTTTCTTTTTGTCTAGTATATCTTATGGGGGTAATCATATCCTTTCCTGGCATGCGTTCTATCTTTAGACTTGTCTAACGTGCTCTTCAAAAACACCTCATACCACCGTATAACACATGCCTTGTTTCAAAACAATCTGTCCTCCCACTTCATTTATTACAGGGGATTTTTCACATGTGGACAGAGAATACAAATTTAAGTTACAGAAGGAAAAACTTTTCTTGGTTAGATTTTTTTTTTTTTTCTCTTGTGTGTTTGAAGGTTATAATAAAAAGAACACTCTGGTCACCCGGACCACATTGTATGAATGAAATGATCCGAGTGCAGTGTTCCTGTCCTCTTAATCCTGCAATCGGGGAGACTAATATGGTGCAAGTTCATTTAGACTCTGATTAAGCATGGATGCATCAAACTTGTCTTTGCCTCACATTTAGATAAAGAAAGTATGAAAGTTGATAGAACAAAAAACACAGTTAATCATGAATTATCCATCTAAATAAATGTTCCTGTTAGGAGGTAGTGGATATTAGATTCCGTTAAGGTTTAAGTTCTTAGCTCCTCCAGAGTTTAGTGAGGGTTAATGACAGTTTTGTTGCTTTCGGTTATACTGATTCATGGATATAACCAGAATCGTATTGGTCAGTGCAGGTAGAGACTCAAGGGCTTATTCTGATGGAGAGATCTCTATGTAACCAGGAATTAGAAGATCCAGTACTTCACTAACTCCCAGGTCTTTAAATGGATCTGTGGGTGCCCTGTTTGGATCATGGCATGCACCACTTTTTCAACTCACAGGTGTCAACTACAGGGCTGCATTATGTTTGGGTGGCTTTGCATGTGATGCTCTCTTGAGGCTCATAAATAGGGACACATGGGAGGGCACCCCATCAGTTTCCTGTGGGACAAATTTATTTGCAATAGTTTAGTAACACCATTATTCTTTTTCTTTGAGGAAGGGAAGTAAGAAAAAGACATTGAGGGAAAAGGAGATTAACATACACCAGCTATTGCCTATTTGTGTGTCATAATACAATTTCCAAAATTAAGTGTCTCTTTAATTCTGTAATTAGTTTCAGGTCTGCAGCCCCTCTTCCCCTCTCTTTGGTGGCTCTCTGGATAAGTTTTCTCAAGAGCAACTAAGTGTCAACAATGGGACAAGTTTGAAATCTGTCCTATTGCAACAGGTTTTGTAAATGCCTAGTCTCCTTTTTTTTTATTCTTTATTTTCTGTTGTGCATGGTATAACAATAGGCTTGCTCAGCCACAATAGCAGTCACAAGCCGTATAGTAACAGACTTATTAAACATAACGTGGCATATGGATAGGCAGCACAATTTTTGAGATATAGACAGTGGGTGGACATAGATAGAGTGTAAGCTTTTCTTACTGTCTGTGATAGTTGTGTAAGATAACGTTTCATGTTGTAGTACATGCTAGACAAATTATGAGTTTCACGTTCATATATATATGAGCAGTCTTAGCTAGTTCAACGTTTATAGAGTATGCTAGGCAGATTAACAGTGTTTCGTCTATATGTGTGCAAGCTGAGACATAGTGTAGTGCATGCAGGATCATATCTTAATGTGTCATAATGGTAGCATTCAAATATATTTACATTATAAGTCGCTGCGCAAAAATAAACAGCTTTAAACCAAATGAAGTCCTGGGACCTCCTAAATACTCCAGTCGCCAAAAGTGTGCATAAGTGCAAACAACAAGCTTTACTTTTCACCTGCTTTCCCTGCAACCCGCCATCCCGGTGGATCAATCAGGGGAGATAAGCTCCAGATATGTTTTGTTTGGTTTGGAAGTCCCTGAGTGGGGTAAGGTTTTCAAGTACCACATATCGGAGCACTCTACAAGTAAGACCCTCCCCCCAGGGGACCCTGTGTGTTCATGCAGAAAAACTGGGAGGAAAATATTGTTGCCAACGGAGGTTCATGAGAGTTCGTTTGGGGCTTAGAGTGACAGTAGTTACTATGCCTGGTATTGAGTCCAAGTCCCAGCCGTATCAGCCGATGCCTTTTTGAGTGTGTGCTCTCCGTGTCGGTCAGTGCAGTCGTCATGTTCTCTCCGGTGTGCGGAAGCCTGGTGCCCCTAGGCCATGAAGATGTGCACTGTGCGGTGGCTGTGGCGCTTTGCTAGCTGTGTGCCAGGCTGAGTACACCCATCTTGGGCAGGGACAGCTCCACGATTGTCTTCCTGATGCGGTCGCCTCTCCGGGTCCTGCGCCCCTCCACTTCACATGTCCCGACGGGCTGGTTTTGCCCTTTTGAGGGGTGAGTCTCGGGGCTTGGCGTCTATGTGGGGGTGTTGTGGGGGTTGCCTCTTTGCTGCCGTCTGCCCGCGTGTTCAGGTGTGGTCCCGAGGTTTCCCCTGCTGGAGCTGGGCTTTCGCGTGTGCAGGACCGGGTCGGGGGATTGTTACCCCCCCGGAGTATCTCATGGAGGAGTTTGTGGCCAGTCTGAGGTCATCGGCTTGTATCTCTGAGGCCGCATGCGGGCTTCCAGTTGCTGCCAGAAGGAGGTAAAGATGCTGTTTAGCCGGATCTCGGTTTCCCGCCATGCTTCTTGCGCGTAGGCTGTATGGGTGCTATCCGCCATGTTGGAGGCCTCCGCAACGGCAGGTTCGGGTCTCAGTGTCGTTTTAGTTTTCCCGTCGCTTTGCAGGAGCATCTTATGGGGGTGGACCGGGATATCCCCCACCGATCCATAGGGGGGGACATGGGCCCAATGTTTGGTCCTTGGTCAGCTGTGGCTGCAGGAGAGAGGCCGTCCCTCCTGCGCCTGCCATGCTCGAGGGTCTCAGCTTCATGTCGGGTGGATGGGGTGTGTGTTGTCACTTCTCTGGTATCTACTTGTGCACCCCGATGTCACCGCACTTTGGGTACCCTTTTTATCTCGATTATCAGCCGGGATTATTGCATGGTGTAGGCTCAGTTACCCTGTGTTCACCATCTTCTTTAAATTGCTCAGTCACTTTACAGCTAAGACCTAAGGCACTCATGCTGTGACTAGTTCACAAGTTGTGAAGCTCATTTATGCAGGACTGGGACTGTGACTCTGATGACTGAGCTGATTCTGATAGATTCAATCTGTAATGATTGTTGCTTCTGCTAACCATGTCAGCTACTTCTTGGCTCCATATTGACTCTGCAGATTAATCATATTGCCAGCTGTAAAGGTAATAAGGAGTCTATACGTATCCTGCTGCTTTAACTCTGTGTACTCTGTGTGCTGAGAGCTAAAAGTGAGCGAGGAGTAGCTGCTGATGTTTCATAACAGCAGCATCAGTATTTACTAGAAACCTAAAGCTGTCATAGCAGAAACATTACTGAAGATGAGATCAGTAAAGGGGGAGCTAGAAAAGCAGAGATGGTTAGAGAGCTAGAGTTAGACAGAGAGAGCTGGAACAGTATACAGAGACATTGTACTGCATTGTAGCTCTATGGACCTTGACCTGTCTCCAGTCATCCTTATTCTATATTAGGCCTATATTCGTTGCTCCTTATGTTAAGCTCAGGTCCCATAATTAATACTTTATCTTTAACATTTTTTGTTTCTAGCATTTGTGTTGGAGTAGCACTTTGACATTTATTTCTTTGAGTGCCAAGCTACTCCGCTCAGATGTTCTTCAATGATGCTTCATGCTCTATGTGTTTCCTTAGTCTCTACATATGTGAAACTTTATTTTTTTCTGTAATGTTTAACCCTGTTCCTGATTCCAGACTTTGTAACACTTTTTTGGTCACCCTTATGTTTCTAATTCTGTTTTGCTTAATGACAGCTATAGATTTAACAATACCTTTATTTTTATTTTTTACCATGTTATAATTATTAATATATTTATATATTAACATATCATTTTTCTGACCATTATCTGTGTAAAACACTGCAGGGACTGGAAATGTGACCATTATTAATTAAAAGGCTTTTTTTTTTTTTTTTTACATGCGATAGAGTTTCCCTGCTTACCAGATAATTTTATACCTCCTGCACTCTGGGCTTGTTTCCTTATTAGTGGACTTCCATGCCATACACAGACCTTTTCAAACTAAGGGATTTACACCTCATTGAATCCACCATGTTTGCTATGCCATATAACAGTATAATGACAGGGCTTCCAAGCTTAGTAAAGCCCCCCCCCCCTTCCTGTAAATCTACAAAATACCTTACAGTTCCTTCATGTTTCAGACATCTTGACGAAGCAACAGGCCGAGATTTCATCCAGAGGAACTATATACGGACATTGATTTGCTCCTTAAGGACAAAGCGATAACACTGGCAGAAAACCAGCAAAAGTGCAGTTATTAGCTACTGTAAACAAAGTGTGAAAAAAAGACAACATAACACTGAATGATGAACACTGAGTGCTGAATGATGTTGATTAACTCAACAGCGAAAAAAGTTTTTTGACTCACCTACAGGTAGACCTATGTATAGAATATTTTTACGTTAAAGATATACTTTGAAAATCGTAGAAAATATTTTTATTGGAACCAAAGCATTTTCTTTCACTGGCGTACTTAACGATGAGCTTCCCTCTACCACGGACATATTTTTCACAGGTTTTTTAACAGGCCATGCTAACACTTTATGGTAACAATCATACATTCTACATGATTTCTGCCTCAAAGAATATCTAGTGACAAAAGGCATTTAAAGTGGGAAAAGGTAAGCATACAAAAAAAGCAAACGCGTTGGTGTAAATAGCTCAGGAAAATCCATACTTCATTGTTCATTGTAAGCTTACTTATTTTTAAAAACAATTGCTTTTTTTTATATTAAATATATTGAAAACACATATGATATTTTTCTGTTCTTTGTTTTGTCTTAGTGAAAGAGCTTGTTATGGTATATTACCAAATGTATTTCTATTGAGCTTTAAGTGTCAGTTGATGTGAATGTGCATGGTACATACTTTGACATGTCTGTAGCATTTTAATTGACTTGTTAGGAACAACTTTAGCAAAATGCTATTTGAAGTATACCGATTACCAGAAATATTTTGATTGTTGGAAAGCTGCTTAGATATAAAGAAAGGACATTCAATTGGATCCCATTAATAGAATAGACTGATACACAAATGTTTCATGTCTTTATATGCTCAGTATAAAGATACTTAAAAACTCACATTGCTGATTGACCATCTTATATCTTATTGAGTGGATAGGTATTTTTTTCAGTTTTTTTATAAATCAGTAAGAAACTAGATTTTAAGCATATGCCTAATATTTCGGATATATTCTATCCTTCAGCTGTAGGTGGAATGAGCATGATACAGCTGTAGCTAAAGGTTCTACCAGATCAGTCTGATACAATGAGTTAGTAGGTTCTGACAGCCATATCCCGGTAATAATGGAGGCCTATGCTTCTCTCTCCACAGGCTTCCGATAATGCAGTTGTGGTTTACAATCTCAGCACAATCCTATGCTCTAACAATGTGTGCTTGAATTGTATTAAAAGAACACAGTTTTGTCATGCCAAAACTACGTTAGCAAGGTTATTCACTATAGTAAGAATTGCAGGGAATTCAAGGTTAAATAAAAGCAAATCTTCAACTGAAGACCAAAGCAGCCAAACTGAAAGCATAGCTGGCTGGGACAATTTTTCTGGATCAGCTATTTTGACCTTAAATTTGAACTGTACTCTGGTCGTCCAAAATTCGGACACATTGCAATTTATTTAAAACTGACTTTACAATTCTAGAGATAATGACATTTGTAGAAGATGGATATAACACTAGGAGGATGGATGATGATGATCCTGGAGGCGGGTGGGGTGGGGGCGGGGGGTTGGGTAGGGGGAGGACTGTGATACCAGGAGGAGAGGAAACGATGGTGATGATTTTTATTAATATTATTATTTATAATTCGCTAACATTTTCCATAGTGCTGTGCAGTGGATTCACAAGATATACATGTAAGTTAAACTCACAAGTTTGACTTACAGGAACAAACGGTAATGAGTGTTCCACTCAAACAAACCAGCAATCTGAAAGAGAAAGGATACATATAGACAACTGGTAAGGGAAGAGTATATTTTATTCAAGGTAGAACTGGGTTGGATGTATTATTATCATTATTATTTGGCATTTACAGGGAGTGCAGAATTATTAGGCAAGTTGTATTTTTGAGGATTAATTTTATTATTGAACAACAACCATGTTCTCAATTAACCCAAAAAACTCATTAATATCAAAGCTGAATAATTTTGGAAGTAGTTTTTAGTTTGTTTTTAGTTATAGCTATTTTAGGGGGATATCTGTGTGCGCAGGTGACTATTACTGTGCATAATTATTAGGCAACTTAACAAAAAACAAATATATACCCATTTCAATTATTTATTTTTACCAGTGAAACCAATATAACATCTCAACATTCACAAATATACATTTCTGACATTCAAAAACATAACAAAAACAAATCAGTGACCAATATAGCCACCTTTCTTTGCAAGGACACTCAAAAGCCTGCCATCCATGGATTCTGTCAGTGTTTTGATCTGTTCACCATCAACATTGCGTGCAGCAGCAACCACAGCCTCCCAGACACTGTTCAGAGAGGTGTAATGTTTTCCCTCCTTGTAAATCTCACATTTGATGATGGACCACAGGTTCTCAATGGGGTTCAGATCAGGTGAACAAGGAGGCCATGTCATTAGATTTTCTTCTTTTATACCCTTTCTTGCCAGCCACGCTGTGGAGTACTTGGACGCGTGTGATGGAGCATTGTCCTGCATGAAAATCATGTTTTCCTGAAGGATGCAGACTTCTTCCTGTACCACTGCTTGAAGAAGGTGTCTTCCAGAAACTGGCAGTAGGACTGGGAGTTGAGCTTGACTCCATCCTCAACCCGAAAAGGCCCCACAAGCTCATCTTTGATGATACCAGCCCAAACCAGTACTCCACCTCCACCTTGCTGGCGTCTGAGTCGGACTGGAGCTCTCTGCCCTTTACCAATCCATCCATCTGGCCCATCAAGACTCACTCTCATTTCATCAGTCCATAAAACCTTAGAAAAATCAGTCTTGAGATATTTCTTGGCCCAGTCTTGACGTTTCAGCTTGTGTGTCTTGTTCAGTGGTGGTCGTCTTTCAGCCTTTCTTACCTTGGCCATGTCTCTGAGTATTGCACACCTTGTGCTTTTGGGCACTCCAGTGATGTTGCAGCTATGAAATATGGCCAAACTGGTGGCAAGTGGCATCTTGGCAGCTGCACGCTTGACTTTTCTCAGTTCATGGGCAGTTATTTTGCACCTTGGTTTCTCCACACGCTTCTTGCGACCCTGTTGACTATTTTGAATGAAACGCTGGATTGTTCGATGATCACGCTTCAGAAGCTTTGCAATTTTAAGAGTGCTGCATCCCTCTGCAAGATATCTCACTATTTTTGACTTTTCTGAGCCTGTCAAGTCCTTCTTTTGACCCATTTTGCCAAAGGAAAGGAAGTTGCCTAATAATTATGCACACCTGATATAGGGTGTTGATGTCATTAGACCACACCCCTTCTCATTACAGAGATGCACATCACCTAATATGCTTAATTGGTAGTAGGCTTTCAAGCCTATACAGCTTGGAGTAAGACAACATGCATAAAGAGGATGATGTGGTCAAAATACTCATTTTCCTAATAATTCTGCACTCCCTGTATAAAGCGCTAACATATTCAGTAGTGCTTTACAATATTATAAAAAGGGGAAAATTAACAATAAATTAGACAAATGCAAAATGTCACAGGAACAATAGGCTGATGAGGACCCTGCTCAAAAGCATTTACAGAGATAATGGAGTGCAGCTCTTTAGGAGAGAGCTAGAGACAGGTTTGTGAGACAGAGGTTACTCTGGGAGGCTATAAGCTTTCCTAAAGAGATGGGTTTTTAGGGAAGCAATTATAAAGTATGGGAGAGTCTGATGATGGCAGGCAGGTTGTTTCAAACTAAGGGAGCCGCCCGGGAGAAGTCCTGCAAGCGCGAGTTAGCAGTAAGGGTGTGAGAAGCGGACAGGAGATCAGAGAGACAGAGAATGAGCATATCTATGAATCAGTGAAGTAATGTAACAGGGCTAGAGTTGTTGAGAGCTTTATAGGTAAGGGTTAGTGTTTTGAATTTACTCCAGTAGGATGCAGGAAGCCACTGTAAGAATTGACAATAGGACGAGATGTGAGAGGAGCAACTGGAGAGGAACATCAGCCTGGCGGAAGCATTCGTTAAAAACTATAGCAATACAGTTTGTGGGAAGACCATTTAGAAGAGAATGGCATTTACTACAATAGTTCACAAACCAACAGCACATGGAAAGACACAATAGTATTAAATAGCTAGGTGCAAACCATATAAACACTCCCTCAAATGTTTCAAATATCCAAATATCTATATAATATAGAATGCACACTATAACAATCTCAAAAAACTTTATTATGTACAAAAAGTACCAAAGTGAAAACATACAAGAAAGATAAACACAATGACAGAAGCAAGGGCAAATACAATAATGTAATGGTAAAATACCAAAAATATTCTTACAAGCCACAAGACAGAAACACGAGTTACCAAACCCCCCAATGTTTCGGCACCAACTGGCTGCCTTTATCAAGGGTACCTGTGATAGAACACTGACTGTCATTCTAGAATATTGTTCATTATCATATTAAAGTGAATGGTGCACCTTGCTGCCTCTTAGAATGTATAGAAGCTTTAATTGTATAATTGAAATATACCGAACACTTTAGATCAGTCAATACACTAGTTAATTTTGTGCTCACTTCTCACTGAGAATGCTGCACTGTTCAACATTACAATCAGAGGTTTGCATTATGTTATATTATATGAGATCAGAAATACATAGATACAGATACACGAAAAACAAGCCAGGTCAGTATACACATGTCAAAATACAATCCGGATCAGGATGCCAGAAATACACAGATCAAACGGGATAGGATACCAGAGGTTAACAGTGTCAAAATAAAGTCAAAGTAAAAAACAGGAAATCACAAGAGAGTCGTAGAATCACTAAATGTGTAACTAAACAGAAACCCAGATAGGGCAATAAGCCAGGGCGAGAACGGACAATAAATCGGTTCATATGAGTTCTCATGGGTCCACATCATCTCTGTGACTCCAAACAGCATGTGGTCACCTAAATGACGTGGTCCCTTTAATGGCGTGACATCATGATTTTCACAATTTATTTTAAAACCAGCTAAGGGAGCTGTTCGCAGAAATGAAAGTGAGTATATTTCCTATTCAGGCTGCGCAGCCTCATGGAGCGTTCGGGACCAGAGCAATGCGGCAAACGCAAGGTACAGGTACGTCTGTGACACAGTATCTGACTACAGTAAGGTTAAATGAAGACAAAACAGAGAAGATAATTGGTCAATTGATAATCCTTCCAAAATAGGTGATTTTTAAATGGCTTTATTAAAGTTGATAACACTGGGAAGAAAGGAGCATTGAGAAATTAGTAGGGGATGCATGAAGTGGATCTGGGAGGGAAAAACAGAGACGGTGAGGAGAAATGAGATTAAGAGGATGATATTCTGGGGAATGGAGGAGATGAAGAATGAAGAATGAAGAATGGAAAAAGACAAGGAATGGGATAAATGAAAAGGCAACTAGCTGAGAAGAAGACAAAAGAAAGAGGGAGTTGTATGCCCCACCGCCAAACAAAACCCATTATTGCCTTCAAACTCCATTGTCACCCCTCTTCTTTGACTTTAGTGGCCACCTTCCATACTTGGGGTTGGCTGGGCTTAATGCAGATAGCAAAAAACAGACAGCCTAAAGACTGTAGGAGAAGTTTGAGAGACAAGCTAAAGTTAAGGAACAGAGGTATACATAATCAATAAACTAGCCAAGGTCTGGGACAACAGAGAAACACATGATGAAAACAAGATGGAGTCAGAATACTAAGAAATACAAATGGTGTATAACTCTCTATCGGATTCCAGAAGAAAATCAAGACAGGTTCTGTTCTTAGTACAAGGTACTGTTTACGTAAGAATAAGAAAAAACCCTAATTGCCGCGCGAGAATGTGCCAGTATGATTGCTATTATGATGTGAGAGCGTTGTTCATCAGAATTGAAGAAAGAAACAAAAACACCATATAATAATGTCGGGGAGGGGGGGGGGGAAGGGGGGAGGGGAGGTAGGGGGAGGGGAAGGGAGAAGTGTCCAGCATCCAAAATGGCGCCTGGCCAGAAAAAGATATAAAAGTAACATTGTGGGAAGAACATAAAAACTGTGTGACGCGACACTGAGAAAAGGATATATTGGAAGATTGGCAGAGAGACTGACGCATGTAGAACACACATAAAATACATGTATGGAATATATGGATCTACAAGAAGCATCTGCTGCTGAATTAGCATTCAAAGTGTTAATTACAGAAAACGAATAGACAATACACGCTGAACTGAATTTATACCTCACCTGTCATGTACTGATGGCCTTTGGTCCATAATTTATTCAGAATTCTAGAAACAGATTGTATATTTATTGTTTTTACATAATGAAATGATCCATTCTTCCACAGTGAGTCAAAAGGTTTCTTTTGTATAACTACATGTGATAATGGAGGGAGCAATCACAGCAGTATTGGGAAAGGAACTTGTCACATGCATCCTATTCATATAAAGCATTTCAAACTAATCCTCTAATTATTCCACCTGGTTATATTATTACCTGCCATTCAAACAATGCTGCCTTTTTGTCTTTATAGAATATTCTGTTTGTTCCCCCCCTCAGGAGATAACACTAGCTCTTAAAGACCTTTTCTAAGAATCACGTTAATTGTACAAAAGGATGATGGCCTAATACATTCTCTGTCACTTCCTTATAATAGTCACATGTATTTTCTTTGAAATATTTCAACTTTCGTGTGACATATTGCTCTCATAGGGCTAATGCTGGGCGCAGTGGCATTTACTATAATAGAACATTGACTGTCATTCTAGAATATTGCTCATTATCATATTATAGTGAATGGTGCACCTTGCTGCCTCTTAGAATGTATAGAAGCTTTAATTGTATCATTGAAATATGCCGAACGCTTTAGATCAGTCAATATAATAGTTAACCTTTGTGCTCACTTCTCACTAAGAATGCTGCACTATTCAACATTATAATCAGAGGATTGCATTATATTATATGTTGCTGCTTTAAGTTCGACTTTAACTATTCGGGATATGTTTTAAGAAGCAGTAATGAGAGCCTTTTGTCCTAAATACATAATACATATTTATAGCACCTTCTGTAATATGTGTGTATGTGTATTTACTAAGGGTTAATATTCTCTCCACCTTGAGTTGCTTTTGTATGATGCATTATAATTCATAAAGCATTCAGTCTGTTAAGCAATAATTAGATATGCCTTAATAGTTCATCTTCTGTATTCAGGCATTTAATGCATATTAATCAAACACACCTGCTACTCTAAACAGCCCCCCATAAAATCATTTTAAACACTAAAAGTGTGTGCTTTGCCCATTGTGATACTCCACAAAACTTGCTGAAGCATATAATGTTTAACTTAATTATTTTATATATTTGGTAGACTTTTGCAAAACTTTTCAGCTATGTTGAATGAAACAAATGCCTGACGATCTACAGACAAACTAAATGAGTCATTCGTGATTTATCTAAATAGATAGATGAGTCATTCGTTCAAAGCAGCCGAAAGGGATTTGTGCACAAGTGTAATATTTGGCTCACTTTGATGTTTCATACTCACTAAAACTACAAATGTTCCCTTAATAAAACTTTAGAACAATACAATGAAAGACATTGAGCTAAAACTCCCCTCTATTGCATTTCTAGTCCAAGTTCACCCTAAGCCTGATCCCGCTCTATTTACATTCCACGCCCTCGTTGTTGCGAGATGGATGTCAAGGAGGCTGACTGAGGGGAGAGCATAGGCCGCATTAAGGGGGGCAATGTGACGCTATTGGCTTTCTGTCACCAGCATGCTGTGTGTGTTGACGACAGATACCAAACATGCACAGAACTGACACTAGTCAGCTCGGAACTCTTGCCCAGGGCTAGCTAGTGATGCCCCCTGTGATGTTGCCAGAGGTGCAGTCATTGCGAAACACTGCATATACAGACTCCAAGCAACATAATCATTTTAAATTTATGATGGTTTATACAGTGAGGGAAAAAAGTATTTGATCCCCTGCTGATTTTGAACGTTTGCCCACTGACAAAGAAATGATCAGTCTATAATTTTATGGTAGGTATATTTTAACAGTGAGAGACAGAATAACAAAAAAAAAATCCAGAGAAATGTCAAAAAAGTTGCATGTCGATGAGTGAAATAAGTATTTCATCTCCTATCAATCAGCAAGATTTCTGTCTCCCAGGTGTCTTTTATACAAGTAACGAGCTGAGATTAGGAGTACTCTCTTAAAGGGAGTGCTCCTAAGCTTAGCTCGTTACCTGTATAAAATACACCTGTCCACAGAAGCAATCAATCAGATTCCAAACTCTCCACCATGGCAAAGACCAAAGAGCTGTCCAAGGATGTCAGAGACAAGATTGCAAACCTACACGAAGTTGGAATGGGCTACAAGACCATCGCCAAGCAGCTTGGTGAGAAGGTGACAAGAGTTTGTGCCAATTTTCGCAAATAACACAAAATAACTGTCAGTCTCCCGCAGTCTGGTGCTCAATGTAAGATCTCACCTCATGGAGTTTCAATGATCATGAGAACGGTGAGGAATCAGCCCAGAACTACATGGGAGGATCTTGCTAATGATCTCAATGCAGCTGGGACCATAGTCACCAAGAAAACAATTGGTAACACACTACACCATGAAGGACTGAAATCCTGCAGCGCTCGCAAGGTCCCCCCACTCAAGAAAGCACATGTACAGGCCTGTCTGAAGTTTGCCAATGAGCATCTGAATGATTCACAGGAGAACTGGGTAAAAGTGTTGTGGTCAGATGAGACCAAAAATCAAACTCTTTGGCATCAACTTAGCTCGCTGTGTTTGGAGGAGGAGGAATGCTGCCTATGACCCCAAGAACACCATCCCTACTGTCAAACATGGAGGTGAAAACATTATGCTTTGGGGGTATTTTTCTGCTAAGGAGACAGGACAACTGCACCGCATTAAAGGGACGATTGACGGGGCCATGTACCGTCAAATCTTTGGTGAGAACCTCCTTCCCTCAGCCAGGGCATTGAAAATGGGTCGTGGATGGGTATTCCAGCATGACAATGACCCAAAACACACAGCCCAGGAAACAAAGGAGTGTCTCGTGAAGAAGCACATTAAGTTCCTGGATTGACCTAGCCAGTCTCCAGACCTTAATCCCATAGAAAATCTGTGGAGGGAGCTGAAGGTTCTAGTTGCCAAATGTCAGCCTCGAAACCTTAAAGACTTGGAGAGAATCTGCAAAGAGGTGTGGGACAAAATCCCTCCTGAGATGTGTGGCCATCTACGAGAAACCTCTGACCTCTATGATTGGCAACAAGTGTTTTGTCACCAAGTACTAAGTCGTAGGGGTCATATACTTATTTTACTCATTAACATGCAGATCAATTTATAACTTTTTTGACATGCTTTTTTTCTGGATTCACAAAACTGGCTTTGAAAAGGTACATTTCTATCCAAGCCAGTCAGTGTCAGCTGACTGCTCTCAGCCAATCAGCGGTGCCCCTGCTTCTGAAAGTGAAATTTCAGAAGCAGGATGGGGGTTGGGGAGTGGAAATCGCCACTGGAGGTGGTTTAACTCCTTGAGGTTAGCGTGCCCCTGGGGACTTCTTGTTACCATAACAACTTAATTTATATTACTTTTTTAGGTGCCTGAAATGTCTACTTAATTTTAGCATATATATATATATATATATATATATATATATATATATATATTTACATATATATTGAATGAAGATGGCTGCACTCTCAGTTCTTAGTAAAATCCAAATTTTATTTCAACATTTTTAAAAGAAAGATCAATGTTTCAGTCCCTTTGAGAGACTTTCCTCAGGATCAGTGATCAACGTTTCAGTCCCTTTGAGGGACTTTACTCAGGGTCAGTGAGCCTGAGGAAAGTCCCTCAAAGGGACTGAAACCTTGATCTTTCTTTTAATGATGTTGAAATAAAATTTGGATTTTACTAAGGACCGAGAGTGCTGCCATCTTCATACAACATTTGGATACTTAAGCCATGGTAATATTGCACCCGACCATTGACTTATACACAACCTGAGTGCAAGGATCTACAGCCTCTTTTATATTTATATACATATAAATATATTTAGTAACTTTACGTATATACAGTAATTTAGAAATAGCAATTTTCTGCTAAAAAGTCTAAATAACTAAAACGTAATGTGAAAACAAAACAATAATAACTGCTTCTAAGTGCAGGTTTCTACATCCCACACAAACCGGTAAATACCATATCTACAACCTTTCATATTCACATTGCTTTCTATGCCAACAATATATTCGGCTGGTCTGCTAATTGGAGACATCTGCAGCCCTTTCAAGCTCATGTGTTGAGATGAGACGGTAATTAGGTTGCTAAACTAAGTCAAGCAAATTTTTTATCATTTTATGATTGCCAATTAAAACTAATCAAAATAGGACCAAAACACATAAACAAATGCAATGCTTTGACATTTTACAATATTTCATGGTTTGCTAATAAAAAACAGACTTTAATTACAAATATGTAAATGCTTTTCAGTTATGACCCTGAATTAAGAGAAAATGAAAGCTAGTTTATAAGGTTATTATTCTTACTATTGATGTGTAATTATCGTTTTTTAACAATAGCAAATTTGCAAACTCTAATAGAGCCGAAGCTGTACTAGGGTAAGATAGACAACATTTAGGTTAAAGAGACTTTAAATCCCCTTTGGGCCTGAGATAAGTGAAACAAACTATCAGATTGTCTTACTTTAGTGCAGTAATCTGTTAGAATCATTCATTTAAGATGGAAAATATTTAATTAACAAGGACACTTTAACTAAGGTGCTACCAAACTGGAGGTACAAAATACCATCCTAACAATCTACAAAATAAGGTCTGGGCACACAAAGTTTCATACTCAGCAACTTTATTATGGATCAGAGTAAGCAACGTTTCAGCTCAACAGTTGGGTTTGAGGCTTGAGAAAGGCTCAGTTGTTGAGCTGAAACATTGCTCAATCTGATACACAATAAAGTCTGATAAGAATGAAACTTTGTGTGGTCAGACCTTCTTTTGTACATTTAGTGCAGTAAACTTCGGTTCTGTTTTTAGAAAAATGTTATGCCAATGCATATTATGCCAGTTTAGTAAACATGGCTTGTAACATGGTTAAGGAGCTGTCAGGAAATTGTAATATACCTGGAGGTAAGTACATTTCCATCACCTGACATGACTGAAACTCAGGTGGTAAACAGAAAGTAAACACATCTCCCAGCTTGACTTTTAACCCCTTAAGGACTGAGCCAAATGTACACGTTGTAAACAGAACAAAACGTAAACAAAACCTGGCATTTGCGCTATATGTCTGTCCAACCGTAATTCACCTCTTTCATATTAAATGCACCCCCCCTTATTATATATAATTTTATTCAGGGGAAACAGGGCTTTCATTTAATATCTAATATTTAGCTATGAAACATAATTTAATATGAGAAAATAAGAAATGTTGTTATTTTTTTAGTTCTACATGACATTTTAACTGTCAATGTCATAATACTGTTTGCTTTTACTCCAATAAAATACACATATTTGTATTCAGCAACGTCTCACGTGTAAAACAGTACCCCATATGTACAGGTTTTATGGTGTTTTGGGAAGTTACAGGGTCAAATATAGCACGTTACATTTTAAATTGAAATTCGCCAGATTGGTTACGTTGCCTTTGAGACTGTATAGTAGCCCAGGAAATAAATTTACACCCATAATGACATACCATTTGCAATAGTAGACGACCCAAGGTATTGCAAATGGGGTATGTCCAGTCTTTTTTAGTAGCCATTTGGTCACAAACACTGGCCAAAGTTAGCGTTAGTATTTGTTTGTGTGGGAAAAATGCAAACAAAGCCAATTTTGGCCAGTGTTTGTGACTAAGTGGCTACTAAAAAAGACTGGACATACCCCATTTGCAATACCTTGGGTTGTCTACTATTGCAAATGGTATGCCATCATAGGGGTCATTTTCATTCTTGGGCTACCATAGGGTCATAAAGGCAACGTAAGCAATCTGGCGAATTTTAATGTGAAAAAAATGAAACACAAGCCTTATATTTGACGCTGTAACTTTTGAAAACATCATAAAACCTGTACACGAGGGGTACTGTTGTACTCGGGAGACTTCGCTGAACGCAAATATTTGTGTTTCAAAACAGTAAAAAGTATCACAGCAATAATATCGTCCGTGTAAGTGCCGTTTCTGCGTGATAAATGCAAAAAACTTCACTTTTACTGGCGATATAATCGTTGTAATATATTTTACTGTTTTGAAACACTAATATTTGTGTTCAGCGAAGTCTCCCGAGTAAAACAGTACCTCCCATGTACAGGTTTTATGGTGTCTTGGAAAGTTATAATATAGTGCTAGCAAATTAAATTCCCTATACTTTCAGCATGGGTTGTCAGGCAGGTCCCGCTAATTGTAATTAATTAGGATACCTAATTATGTAAAATATTACATAAATATATGTGTAGAATTAATATATGTGTATATATATATATACATATGTGTATATATATGTATATATATATATATATATATATATATACATTTTTTTAAATATTTTTATTTATATATAGGTATATATATAGTGATATATACGTATATATACGTATATATTTATGTTTATAGATATATATATTATTTCGTTCTACATGTATATTGATATAAATATATATATATTAATATCACAATACAGTTAGAACGAAATAACACACATCTATATATTTTTTAATTATTTATTTTTAATTATTTTTTTAATTTTATTTTTTTACGTATTTACATATTTATTTTTTTATATTATATATAAATATATATATAACAAAAATTATATATATATATTTAATCAATATCAGTCTACGTGTAATTTGTTATTAATATATATGTATATATATATATATATATATATATATATTAATAGTAAAATATACCTAGACAGTGTATGTGTGTGTGTGTGTATATATGTGTATATATATATATACTTAGATCATATATATATATATATATATATATAATATATATATATATGATCTAAGTATATATATATTTTTTAAACTGCTTAATTTAATTTGATTTACAGCCAGCAGGGGGACTACCTGTCATTACAGGCAGTCCCCCTGCTGGCAATGCCTGAGCCAGCTATCCCGGCCATGTGATTGTGAGGTCCTGATGTTTTAAAGCACGTTATTCCAAACAATTTAGGAATGTTAGGTGATTTATGCCCTTTATGGATTAAAACCAGACTCTGCATCAACTATGTAATTTTCCATGTGAGTTTTGCCATGGATCCCCATCCGGCATGCCACAGACCAGGTGTTAGACCCCTTGAAACAACTTTTCCATCACTATTGTGGCCAGATAGAGTCCCTGTGGGTTTTAAAATTCGCCTGTCTATTGAAGTCTATGGCGGTTCGCCGGGTTCGCCCGTTCGCCAACATTTGCGGAAGTTCGCGTTTGCCGTTCGCGAACGGAAAATTTCATGTTCGCGACATCACTAGTCAGCAGGTATCATCACAACAAGGTGTACTGAGAACCAAAAACTGAAATAAAAAGCAACAATGGTGTTCACTATTTAAAATAATAGACCAGGAGTAATTTTATATAAAACATACTCACATTTTCCTGAGCAGGTAGCCCACTCAGTATATTCAGCGTAGGTGGTATAATCCCCACCTGGGATTCTTGGTGAGATCCTCACCGGAGAAGCAAAAACAGGATGCCAGGTAGTAAAA
The DNA here is from genome assembly GCF_036172605.1 of Pelobates fuscus. Classification (NCBI taxonomy): domain Eukaryota; kingdom Metazoa; phylum Chordata; class Amphibia; order Anura; family Pelobatidae; genus Pelobates; species Pelobates fuscus. The sequence continues at coordinate 40,825,757 of NC_086319.1, read as the reverse complement.
AATAATAAAAGCAAATAAAAAGGTGTATGGCACAGTATAAGATTTAAAAAGCCAATAGACCTTTATTATAAACAAGTAAAACCAATCCACAATGTGTTTCTCTCAAGTAGGGCTTAATCAAGTGGTTATCAAACATATACCTTTATATAGTTTAGAATAACGTCGCCTGAGAGGGGATATGATAACATTATACAAATATATTCGGGGCCAATACAAACCATTGTGTGTAAATCTATTCACAAACCAGACTTTACATATGACACAAGGTCATGCGTTTAGACTGGAAGAAAGAAGATTTCGTCTAAGGCAAAGGAAAGGTTTTTTTACTGTAAGAACAATCAGGATGTGGAATTCTCGGCCTGACGAAGTGGTTTTATCAGATTCCATACAGATGTTCAAACAGCTACTGGATGCATACTTGCAAAAACAGAATATTCAAGGATATAATCTTTCAATGTAGGATAATAACTGCTTGATCCAAGGATAAATCTGACTGCCATTCTGGGGTCAAGAAGAAATTTGTTTTCTAGCGTGTTGCAAAATTGTGCTTCAAACTGTTTTTTTTGCCTTCTTTTGGATCAACAGCAAAAAACAAATGTGAGGAAGGCTGAACTTGATCGACGCAAGTCTCTTTTCAGCTAAGTAACTATGTAACTATGTAACTATGTAATACCTGGCATTTACTCTCTTATATTTAATAGTAAGCATAGTAATTTTGAATTTGACGGGTAAATGATGTCATATTCAAGTGGTCGTGAATTTTATCGTAAAATGATAGGTAAAATATGTGACATCAGAACTAAACATTAAAAGTGAATAAAAAGTCCAAAACGAGTCGTAGAATATAAGACAGAAGGAGGAAGTGGGCGTGAAGGGTGATAGGCTTGCCAGCGATTGCTGAAACGTGACAGGAAGCTATGGGAAATGTAGTGCAAAGAGAAAGTGGCCAGGCTGCGTCTGCAGCGGGCAATCAACGATAAAGAGAGTGGAACTGGGGGTGGAGCAAGAACGGGGCAGAGGGAGGCAGGCAAAAGTTTAAAATCTGCAGGAGTTAGTGCACTGTGGACTATGGGGCATGGAGAGGGAGGGGTAGCCGCGCAAGCAGGAGCCGGGGGCGGACCGGAAAGCAGGGAAGGGTGTAAGGGACTAAGGTCAAAAACAATAGGATGTCCTCTCATGGTCCATGTTTGTGTTTCCATGATAACCATGTTTTGTGTTTAATTTTGAATGTCTTTATTTTATATATGCTATGTAAATGATTTCATGCCAACAAGTCTATTCACTAGCAAAAGAGTTCCACTGACATTGTTACTGACAGTGCCTTGTTACTGTCAGGTGAAATAGCAGTCTTAGGAAATATATCTCCATGTCAAGTTCTCACTAAAAGCAAGAAAGATTCAACATTGCCAATTGTAACCAACTTAGAAGCTTGGTTCATACTCGCGAACAGAAAAACAACTGGCTATTTGTAATACATCAGTTTTCTATTCTCACTGCCCATCCATTTGTATATTCAAGTTGGGAATTTCAGACTGCATGATCCTGGTGTTTAAACTTTAACAGCTTGAAAGTGTTAAAGATAGCCAAAGCTTCCTATGGGCTTACATTTAAAGTAGCTCGGTCACATTCACAGTCTTTGCATATCTTGCAAAAACCATTGAAGATGACACACCTGTTCTTTGTGCAGTGGTCTGGGTGTGATGTTAAAGGTTGAGTTGTACTACTCACCTGAAGCTCTTCCTGTCACCATGTCTTTTCTTCAGCTTCTGGTGCTTCATTCTCCAGGAAGCCATGCCATTGAAGTATTCTTGAGTCAAAAATGAATGCACACCAAAAAAACTTAAGAAATCTCTATCTAAATTTTTTAAATCAATAATAAGTATACATTGCTGTTAGAACAGTCAGTGACACAATATAGGCTACAGATAATAAACAAAAGTATTTACCGCAATTCACAAGCCTAATCGGGCAGAAACACGAATCAAACAAACAGAAAAAAAAACAACGTTTCGGCTCCTCCTGGTAGCCTTTATCAAGGGTGTCTAGATACCCTTCATAGACATCCTTGATAAAGGCTACCAGGAGGAGCCGAAACGTTGGGGAATTTGTTTGTTTGATTCGTGTTTCTGCCCGATTAGGCTTGTGAATTGCATTAAATACTTTTGAGCCCCGGGTGGGGGCCCTAAATTAGAATAAGGGGGGGACCTAATGCCTTCCCCCCTGACCCCCACCCCTGAGCAGTGGATGGGGGCCCTAAACAAGAATAAGGGGAGGACCTAATGTCCTCCCCGTGGCCCCCACCCCTGAGTGGCGGGTGGGGCCCTAAATACTTATAAGGGGGGGAACTAATGTCCTCCCCCCTGGCCCCCACCTCTGAGCGGTGGGTGGGGGCTCTAAATTGGAATAAGGGGGGGGACCTAGTGTCCTCCCCCTGGCCCCCACCCCTCAGCAGCGGGTGGGGGCCCTAAATACTAATAAGGGGGGGACCTAAGGTCCTCCCCCCTGGCCCAAACCCCTGAGCGGCAGGTGGGGGCCCTAAAAAATGTCCCCCCCAGGTGACTAGGGGTCCCCAATTACCCCCTACCTATCCCCCTCACCCTAAAAAAATTGAGGGGGGACCTTTAACTAAGTACCTGTAAAAAAAACAAAAAACTTACCATTCAATGTTTTCTTTTTTCTAAAATCTTCCTTTTTCAGCCCCCAAAAAGGCCAAATAAAAAACATAATAACTGACACAATTATAAAAAAAAACAAGCGCAAAAAAAATTATTCCATCTTCACCTATGGAGGGCTCCACGCAGACTGAGCTCTGCAGGGCGGGGGAAGGCTTATAAAGCCTTGCTCCACCCTGCAATAAGGCTCAGAGCACTCTGATTGGTGGGTAAAGCCATCCAATCAGAGTGCTCTGACAGGTATTTTTTTCAATCAGAGTGCTCTGACCCCAATATTTTTTTATTTTTTTTTACAGTGAGCAGCCACAGCCATAGACATGCGGTATAGCGAGTAGGGACATAATTTACTAATACTAAGTAATCTTTAATCTTTAGTTAGTATTAGTAAATTTGTCTGAAAGACCAATTTAGGTCTTTCAGCCTTTTATTAGATAGCTCCCTAATACTGTCGGAATTAGGGAGTTATCTACTTATTCATTCCTGTCATTACATTGACTGGCCAAGTAACTTACATTTCATATGAATGTATGTTACTTGATTTTTGTAAGTGTTGCAAAGGCTTACAGCTGAATCCTGGCTATGTTTGTATACTTTTTATTTTAAATTGTTTACAATGTAACATTCTTCTTCTTTCACTGGGTAAGTATATTAGTACTTAGGCAATACTGTGCTTCGGAACTTCGGCACTTCAACACTTTGACACTTCGGAATTTCGGGACCTCGGCAATTTGGCACTTCGGCAATTCGTATATTCGGAAGTACTCGAATGTCCAAATTGCCCGAAATTCGTCCAAATACATATTCGGACCGAAACGAATTGCACATGTCTAATCTCGTCACTGGAAACAAGGTAACTATTCTTTTTAAAACTAAACATTAAAAACATTATAGGGGGGGACAGAGATGCCAGCAACAGAATAGAACTAAAAAAAATATTGTTATTTTAGAAATTATAGGCTTCCTATGAATTCATAAAAAAAAGGAATATGCAGGAGGTCTCAAGTAATAATGGTATCAGCATGGACAGAATTCCACGCCGAGTTGTGAAAGCTCATCTTTTATCCAACTTACCCAAAAATAGAATTTTTGCATATTTATTTCATAAATTAAATTTCCATGTCAATTAGTGAGCACATTCCTGTAATTTCCGTTATAATTATCATCATTTTCTAACAGTCAACATGATTCAGCGATAAGAGCCAGCTGTGTTAACTTTGTTTCATGATGGCTGGCAATCTTTATTCAGAAAATCACTCGTCTCTACATGCTTCAAAATTTGTTTCTTTTCATTCATTTAACTACACTCAGTACTCATTAGCTATTGTTCTTCACAATGTGTATGTAACCATGGAATTTGGAAGATACTGAGCTAAAAATACATTTAATTCTGAAAAGATGTCTGTGTCAAAAAGTTACACTTTAGTAATTATACATTTTCACTCTTCATATTGTGTACATGGTACTTCAACAAGGAATGTTGTGATCAAAGTTGTTCAAAACAAGAAAACGGAAGTAAAGAAACATAATTATGATAACCAAGAGCAAATACGACTTTATCTGTCAAATTCACTGAATATAAATGAGGAATTAAAGATACCGTATATACTCGAGTATAAGTCGACCCGAATATAAGTCGAGACCCCTAATTTTACCCCCAAAAAATGGGAAAACGTATTGACTCGAGTATAAGACTAGGGTGGGAAATGCAGCAGCTACTGGTAAATTTCTAAATAAAATTATATCCCCCAAAAATTATATTAATTGAATATTTATTTACAGTGTGTGTATAATGAATGCAGTGTGTGTGTGTGTGTGTGTGTGTATGAATGCAGTGTGTGTGTGTATGAATGCAGTGTGTGTATGAATGCAGTGTGTGTATGAGTGCAGTGTGTGTGTATGAATGCAGTGTGTGTGTATGAATGCAGTGTGTGTATGAGTGCAGTGTGTGTGTGTATGAATGCAGTGTGTGTATGAGTGCAGTGTGTGTATGAATGCAGTGTGTGTATGAGTGCAGTGTGTGTATGAGTGCAGAGTGTGTGTATGAGTGCAGAGTGTGTGTATGAATGCAGTGTGTGTGTGTGTGATGCAGAGTGTGTGTGTGATGTAGAGTGTGTATGTGATGCAGAGCCATGGTGGGGGGCATTTGTTTATTATTATTATTATTATTATTTTAATATTAATTTTTATTTTGCTATATTATTAATATTTTTTATTATTATAATTTTTTTAATATTAATATTTTATTTTATTATTATTTACATTTTCGTCCCCCTCCCTGCTTGATACATGGTCAGGGAGGGGGGCTCTCATTCCATGGTGGTCCAGTGGATGGGCTGTGTAGGAGGGGGGCTGGCAGGAAGCTGTTACTTACCTTCACATCAGCTTCCCTGCCAGCTCCCACTGTAAGTCTCGTGGCCGTGCGGAGCGTTGCTACGGTTACCCGTGGCAACGCTCTGACACCGCGGCTCTCACGAGACTTACAGTGGGAGCTGACAGGACCGGAGGAGAGAGAAGCGAGCTGACAGAAGCTGCAGGAAAGGTAAGTTACAGCTTCCTGCCAGCCCCCAACAGGATTGCCGGGCTTGTAATGAGCCCGGCGGTCCTTGTCTGTATTATGGCAATGTAAGTTGCCATAATACAGACAGTAACTCGAGTATAAGATGAGTGGGGGGTTTTCAGCAGAAAAAATGTGCTGAAAAACTCGACTTATACTCGAGTATATATGGTACCTGTTCTGCCTATCCATATATAGTGATGTACGCTGGCGAATAGTTCCTGGCGAACATAGCGTGTTCGCGTTCGCTGCGGCGGGCGAACACATGGGCAGTTCGATCTGCCCCCTATTCGTCATCATTGAGTAAACTTTGACCCTGTGCCTCACGGTCAGCAGACACATTCCAGCAAATTAGCAGCAGACCCTCCCTGCCAGACCCTCCCACCTCCTGTACAGCATCCATTTTAGATTCATTCTTAGATAGAGGAGGGAAAGTGAAGCTGCTGCTCATTTGATAGGGAAATTGATAGCTAGGCTAGGGTATTCAGTGTCCACTACAGTCCTGAAGGACTCATCTGATCTCTGCTGTAAGGACAGCACCCCAAAAAGCCCTTTTTAGGGCTAGAACATCAGTCTGCTTTTTTTTTTCTGTGTAATGTAATTGCAGTTGCCTGCCTGCCAGCTTCTGTGTCAGGCTCACAGTGGATACTGTGCCCACTTGCCCACAGTGGATACTGTGCCCACTTGCCCAGATCAGATGAGTCCTGAAGGACTCATCTGATCTCTGCTGTAAGGACAGCACCCCAAAAAGCCCTTTTTAGGGCTAGAACATCAGTCTGCTTATTTTTTTTGTTTCTGTGTAATGTAATTGCAGTTGCCTGCCTGCCAGCTTCTGTGTCAGGCTCACAGTGGATACTGTGCCCACTTGCCCAGTGCCACCACTCATATCTGGTGTCAATAGCTTAAGCTTGCATTTAAAAACAAAAAAAATGTTTTCACTGTAATAGATTGAATAGCAGTTAGTTGTCTACAAGCGTCTGGGTGTCAGGCCTTCAGCATGTATTCTGCCAACCTCTGCCAGTGTACTTTGCCACTCATATCTGGTGTCACTATAGTGTGCCTTTAAAAAGAAAAAACGTTTTTCACTGTAAGCTAATAGCAGTTAGTTGTCTGCAAGCGTCTGGGTGTCAGGCCTTCAACGTGTACTCTGCCAACCTCTGCCAGTGTACTTTGCCACTCATATCTGGTGTCACAATAGCATGCCTTTAAAAAGAAAAAACGTTTTTCACTGTAAGCTAATAGGAGTCAGTGTCCTTAAAGCGGGTGTCAGGCCTTCAGCGTGTACTCTGCCAACCTCTGCAAGTGCACTTTGCCACTCATATCTGGTGTCTCTATAGCGTGCCTTTAAAAAGAAAAAATGTTTTTCACTGTAAGCTAATAGCAGTCAGTGTCCTTCAGCGTGTACTCTGCCAACCTCTGCAAGTGCACTTTGCCACTCATATCTGGTGTCACTATAGCGTGCCTTTAAAAAGAAAAAAAAAGTTTTTCACTGTAAGCTAATAGCAGTCAGTGTCCTTAAAGCGGGTGTCAGGCCTTCAGCGTTTACTCTGCCAACCTCTGCAAGTGCACTTTGCCACTCATATCTGGTGTCACAATAGCGTGCCTTTAAAAAGAAATAACGTTTTTCACTGTAAGCTAATAGCAGTCAGTGTCCTTAAAGCGGGTGTCAGGCCTTCAGCGTGTACTCTGCCAACCTCTCCAAGTGCACATTGCCACTCATATCTGGTGTCACTATAGCGTGCATTTAAAACCAAAAACTTTTTCCACTGTTATAGATTGAATAGCAGTTAGTTATCTTCAAGCGGATGTCAGGCCTACAGCGTGTACTCTGCCAACCTCTGCCAGTGCACATTGCCACTCATATCTGGTCTCACAGTAGCTTGCACGCATAGTACCACTAATCCAAAAAAAAATGACAGGCAGAGGCAGGCCATCCCGCAGGGGCCATCGTGGTCGTGGTGCTGTGATTCCCTTTTGCCCTAGAATAATGCCCAGAATAAGGCCACGTACCCTGAACTTGAAAAGTTCTGAGGACATAGTTGACTGGCTAACACAGGACCCCCAATCTTCTACAGCTTCCGCTCGGAACCTTGACACACCATCCTCCTCCAGCTTAGCTTCGGGCACCTCTCAAGATACCACTCACCCGCCTGCCGCCACCACCAACACTAGCACCACAGCCGCTTCACTTGGTATGTCAGAGGAGTTATTAACACATCCGTTTGAAGAAATGAGTGATGCGCAACCATTATTGCCAGAGGATGTAGATAACAGGGATATGTCTCAGGCAGGCAGCATTACAAACATGGACGTACGGTGTGATGATGATGATGTTGTACCCGCTGCTGCTTCCTTTGCTGAGTTGTCAGATACAAGTGAAGCGGTTGATGATGACGATGCGTCCATGAATGTCACGTGGGTGCCCGCTCGGCAAGAAGAAGAACAGGGCGAAAGTTCAGATGGGGAGACAGAGAGTAGGAGACGAGTTGGAAGCAGGGGGAGGTCGTCGCAAGGAGCTAGTGGCACAGTCAGACAGCATGCATCGGCACCCGGGGTAAGGCCCGACAGCACGCCAATCGATGCATGCTGTGTCCACCACCAGAATGCCGTCATTGCAGAGCTCAGCCATTTGCAACCTGTACCAAAAGAAACTGAGTCTTGGGAAGTCCAACATCCACCTAGGTACAACTGCTTTGCGTAGGCACATGATCGCACATCACAAACGCCTATGGGATCAACACATGAGTACAAGCAGCACACAAACTCAAAGCCGCCATCCTCCTCCTGGTCCAGCATCTTCAGTCATGTCAACCACTGCTGTCCTCCTTGCCCCCTCTCAACCATCCACCACTCCGTCTCTCGTGAGCAGTTTCCACTCATCTGCCCACAGTCAGGTGTCTGTCAAGGACATGTTTGAGCGTAGGAAGCCAATGTCACCAAGTCACCCCCTTGCCCAACATCTGACAGCTGGCTTGTCTGAACTATTAGAACGCCAACTTTTACCATACAAGCTGGTGGAGTCTGAGGCGTTCAAAAAATGTGTGGCTATTGGGATACCGCAGTGGAAGGTACCCGGACAAAATTTCTTTTCACAAAAGGCAATCCCCAACATGTACTCGATTGTGCAAAAGGAAGTAATGGCATGTCTGGCACACAGTGTTGGGGCAAGGGTCCACCTGACCACTGATACCTGGTCTGCAAAGCATGGTCAGGGCAGGTATATCACCTACACTGCGCATTGGGTAAACCTGCTGACGGCTGCCAAGCATGGAATGCGTGGCTCTGCAGAGGAGTTGGTGACACCGCCACGACTTGCAGGCAGGTCTGCTGCCACCTCCTCTACTCCTCCTACTCCATCCTCTTCCATAACCTACTCGGCTGAGTCCTCTTCTGCTACTGAGTCCTGCTCCACATCAACGGCACCCCCCCCAGCTCCCCAGGTACTATTCCATATCCCGGATAAGGCAGTGTCACGCCGTCTTGGGTTTGACTTGCTTGAATGCAGAGAGTCACACCGGACAAGCACTCCTGTCCGCCCTGCATGGCACATTTGTGTAATCTGGTCATACAACGCTTTGTGCATAAGTACACAGGCTTACAGGACGTCCTGAAGCAGGCCAGGAAGGTGTGTGGCCATTTCAGGTGTTCCTACACGGCCATGGCGCACTTTGCAGATATCCAGTGGCGAAACAACATGTCAGTGAGGCGCTTGATTTGCGACAGCCCGACACATTGGAATTCAACACTCCTAATGTTCGACCGCCTGCTCCAACAAGAAAAAGCCGTTAATGAATATTTGTATGACCGGGGTGCTAGGACAGCCTCTGGGGAGCTGGGATTTTTTTTGCCACGTTACTGGACGCTCATGCGCAATGCCTGTAGGCTCATGCGTCCTTTTGAGGAGGTGACAAACCTAGTCAGTCGCACCGAAGGCACCATCAGCGACATCATACCATTTGTTTTCTTCCTGGAGCATGCCCTGCGAAGAGTGCTGGATCAGGCCGTAGATGAGCATGAAGAGGAAGAGGAAGAGTTGTGGTCACCATCACCACCAGAAACAGCCTTATCAGCATCGCTTGCTGGACCTGCGGCAACGCTGGAAGAGGATTGTGAGGAAGAGGAGTCAGAGGAGGAATGTGGCTTTGAGGAGGAGGAGGAGGAAGACCAACCACAACAGGCATCCCAGGGTGCTTGTTGTCACCTATCTGGTACCCGTGGTGTTGTACGTGGCTGGGGGGAAGAACATACCTTCATTGAGATCACTGAGGAGGAGGAACGGGAAATGAGTAGCTCGGCATCCAACCTTGTGCAAATGGGGTCTTTCATGCTGTCCTGCCTGTTGAGGGACCCTCGTATAAAAAGGCTGAAGGAGAACAACCTGTACTAGACCCCCGGTATAAGCAGAAAGTGGCGGAAATGTTACCAAATTACAACAAGTAAGAAAGGATGCAGCATTCGCAAAATAAATTAAAAAGTATGCTTTACACAGCTTATAAGGGTGATGTCACAGCACAACGGGAATCTAACAGGGGAAGAGGTGAAAGTCATCCTCCTCCTCCCACGACCACGCCGGCAAGGACAGGATGCTTTAGAGACGTGTTGTTGATGGAGGACATGCGGAGCTTTTTAAGTCCTACGCATCGCCACAGCCCTTCGGGATCCACCCTCAGAGAACGACTCGACCGACAGGTAGCAGACTACCTTGCCTTAACTGTAGATATCGACACTCTGAGGAGCGATGAACCCCTTGACTACTGGGTGTGCAGGCTTGACTTGTGGCCTGAGCTATCCCAATTTGCAATAGAACTTCTGGCCTGCCCTGCTTCAAGTGTCCTGTCAGAAAGGTCCTTCAGTGCAGCAGGAGGTATTGTCACTGAGAAGAGAAGTCGCCTAGGTCAAAAAAGTCTAGATTACCTCACCTTTATTAAGATGAATGAGGGATGGATCCCGAAGGGCCTGACAGTGGGCGATACATTCGACTAAAAAAGGCCTGATGAGATGAGCTGCCTTGGGCTAAAAATGGTCCACACGCTGCTGTATTTTAGCTCTGAATGCCGGTTGACTTACGTGACTTATCCGCCACCAACTAGGGTTCAAGCCGCAATGGCTGCAACAATACCTAATTTTTCAGGCATGTGTACATGCCTAATTTTTCGGGCCTCTGGTGCTGCTCTGTGGCTTCAAAAACCAAAAAAAAAAAAGGCACATATCATGGATTAAACTGATAGGAATAGTACTACTTAACACACCATTCCTATCTGGTGGCACATTAGAGTGCACGCGCAGTGCCCCAAATTTGAAGTAGGAGGACCGACCAAGTATCTTTTTCCATCTCCCGCTTCCTAAAATCGATGCCATATACATGTCCCCTGATAGGGCGCCAGCTCGTTATTCTCGTGGGCACCAGCTCGTTATTCTCTTTTTCACTTCACTAGGGACACTTTACTGCACTATGGGCACTTAGACCCACTCTTTGTCTTGCACAGTGTTATTCCTAGCCAGCATCTGTGATGGGAAATCAGGCAGTCATCTAAACGTTTAGATTGAGCTTTAGCTTAGAACACCCTTGAAGGTGTTTAGGGAGATTAGGGCTAGTTTAGAGGATTCTACTTAGACCTCTCTGAGTCTTTATAGCCCTTCTACCTATCCAGCATTTCTGGAAACTAGCTAAGAGAAAGGGTGACTGTGTGTCTGTGATACATTTAACTTTATATAACCTTATTGACACTTTATCACTCCGGTCTCCATACTCTCTGCCTATACCCATCTATTTAGAGGGAATTTCCTTGACCCTGCCAATATTATATAATAGGTAATAGTATTACCATTATTACACAATTAGCCACTATAGGGGAATGAGTATAGTATCCCTTTGTTATTTATAAAATGATACAATAAAGACTTTTGTCTATTACTCAATTTACTTTAACAAAGGGTACTAACCACGGTATTAGGAAGCATTACTCTGCTTTCCCTTTCTCCCTCTATTATACACCTATGCTCACTAGGATTTGTAGGTATCACTTTATTATAGTTGTCTAACCTTTTCCTATGCCAGTTTTAGATCTCCTTCTTGGGAGATTTTTTCTTTTTTCAGTTTATTAGCATACTTTCGGGGACCCTTGGTGTTGTACGTGGCTGGGTGGAGGAAGAGACCTTCAATGACATCAGTGAGGACAAGGAACAGACATGGCTAGCTTGGTATCCAACCTTGTGCAAATGGGGAGTTTGCGGTTGTGCAAATGGACTGTTTGCGGTTGTTTGCGGTGCGTTAAACGGGGAGTTTGGTCTGTCACTGTGAAGCGGGCGTAACGCTTACACTACCTGATCGATACAACATCAGACAGTAGGTCCCCCCCCTCATTATTTGTATGGCCCCCACCCACCGCTCATGGGTGGGGGCAGGCGGGAGGACAGTAGTTCCCCCATTGTGATTTATGGCCCCTCCCACCGCGCAGGGGTGGGGGCTGGGGGGAGGACAGTAGGCCCCCCCTTATCCTTATTTACTGAATAGTTCCCTGTATAACAATGTTTGGCATTTAGTGAATATTCCCTATTCTGCTCTGTGTCAGTGTGTATCAGGGTCTCTGAGGACAGGTGTCAATCCATATCTGCCAAGTGACCCTATGTAGGGGAACAGTCCCTATTCTGCTCTGTGTCAGTGTGTATCAGGGGCTCTGAGGACAGGTGTCAATCCATATCTGCCAAGTGACCCTATGTAGGGGAACCGTCTCTATTCTGCTCTGTGTCAGTGTGTATCATGGTCTCTGAGGACAGGTGTCAATCCATATCTGCCAAGTGACCCTATGTAGGGGGAACAGTCTCTATTCTGCTCTGTGTCAGTGTGTATCATGGTATCTGAGGACAGGTGTCAATCCATATCTGCCAAGTGACCCTATGTAGGGGGAACAGTTCCTATTCTGCTCTGTGTCAGTGTGTATCAGGGTCCCTGAGGACAGGTGTCAATCCATATCTGCCAAGTGACCCAATGTAGGGGGAACAGTCCCTATTCTGCTCTGTGTCAGTGTGTATCAGGGATCATTAGGATAGGTGTCAATCCATGTCTGCCAAGTGACCCTATGTAGGGGGAACAGTCCCTATTCTGCTCTGTGTCAGTGTGTATCAGGGTCCCTGAGGACAGGTATCAATCCATATCTGCCAAGTGACCCTATGTAGGGGGAACAGTCCCTATTCTGCTCTGTGTCAGTGTGTATCAGGGTCTCTGAGGACAGGTGTCAATCTATATGTCAAGGTGTCAATATGTCATATGTCAGGTGTCAATCCATATCCATTGTGATTTAGGAATGTTAGGTGATTTATGCCCTTTATGGATTAAAACCAGACTCTGCATCAACTGTGTAATTTTCCATGGGAGTTTTGCCATGGATCCTCCTCCGGCATGCCACAGTCCAGATGTTAGTCCACTTGAAACAACTTTTCCATCACTATTGTGGCCAGAAAGAGTCCCTGTGGGTTTTAAAATTCACCTGCCCATTGAAGTCAATGGCGGTTCGCCCGGTTCGCCGGTTCGCGAACGTTTGCGGAAGTTCGCGTCCAACGTTCACGAACCGAAAATTTTGTGTTCGCGACATCACTATCCATATACAAAAAACTCCAAAAGATATACATTTAACAGTACAATTCTAGCTTTCGTGCCTTTTAAATTAAAAAAATATCATGCAAAGTGAATGTATTATCAATGAATAAAAATATAGAAGAGGGTTTACTGGAAAACGTATTGCAATTCAGTGCAGGAAAGACTTTACCATATCTTTAGGATATTGACACAAAAAGAATCTGTCTTCCCAAGTGCACCATTAAAAAAGCATTTCAACACTTACATGTTACATAGTTACATAGTTACTATAGCTGAAAAGAGACTTATGTCCATCAAGTTCAGCCTTCCTCACATATGATTTTGCTGTTGATCCAAAAGAAGGCAAAAAACCCAGTCTGAAGCACTTCCAATTTTGCAACAAACTAGGAAAAAAATCCTTCTTGACCCCAAAATAGCAGTCAGATGTCTCCTTGGATCAAGCAGCTATTACCCCACTAATTAGAAATTATATCCCTATATGTTTTGTTTTTGCAAGTATTTATCCAATTGCAGTTTAAACATCTATATGGACTCTGATAAAACCACCTCTTCAGGCAGAGAATTCCATATCCTTATTGCTCTTACTGTAAAAAAACACTTTTCTTTGCCTTAGATGAAATCTCCTTTCTTCCAGCCTAAATGTGTGACCTCGTGTCCATGTATATGGTTAATTACTAAAGTGAGAATTGTGAACATTGTCTGAATTTAAAGCCAGATAAGCTGAACTGGAAGCATAGTTGACTTGGGGAATTTTTTTAATTCAGCTATTTTAGCATCAAATTTGAAATACACGTTGAATTACTAACAATTTTCATTTTAATAAATATCCCTATTAAATCTTGCAATAAACTGGCATATTGCTTGATTTGTTCTGACTCACTTTTAAAACGTTATTCCTAAGATAGCATGCACATATATCTTTATGATTTAATTGTAATCTGTAGATATCTCACTATGCCAATTCATTAATTATGTGTGATGTTTTGTTGCATTATTATACATACATTGCTTATAATCCTATGTCAAATATTACATCTCGTATTTGGACACAATGTTATTCTTAAATAGCACATCAGGGTAACAAGTATATAATATTATAATATCTACTGTATGGTTTACATAGTATAATGCCTTATAATACATTCAGAATCTAGATATGTCTTCTTTAGTCAATATTTCAATTACTTCTATGATAGGCTGTGACCCCTTTACATATACATAGACACCTTTTATTTCTATTTTAAAAGATGATACTTTTTTTTTATTAACGTCTTGATTTATTACCACTTCATTTTCTGTACTCATCCTCATCCTATTTACTACAAGCAATAGGAACCGAATACGGTCTATTACATCTTCTTTCTTATCTTAAGATGGCTCAGACTAGAGAAAACCTAGAGCCATCCTGTATAACCAATTGCCCTCATCTGCACTAGATCAATATTTAATAATATGCAAGGTGAGTCATACATACATTCTTGCTAAACTGTGACAAATACTTTGTCACTGAACTCTAACATCTTGAGTAATCATCATAAGTCGTAGTTTGAATCATATGACACTAAGGCCTCGATTCAATTCTAACGAGCAAAAACAGCTGATAAATATATATATATATATATATACATAGTATACATTATTTTCCAATTTCGACTTGAAAATCAGGCAACCGAATCTGATACATGAGTCGGCTGCTGAAACAAAAAGCCAATAAATATGCTTCACATGTATTGTCTTTTTTTAAGACTAACCCAGTAAGTCATTAAAATGTAATTAAATGCTTAAATATGATCCCCACATAGGTACAAGGGATATTTTATATCTTTCTCATGCCCCTACCCTACTTGCTCTGCAACAGGCCTACTAAAAAGTGGCTGCTCACTGTAGGAATAAACTAGTGACTGGGCAACTATTGCTATCGACCCCACTGTGGGTCTATAATGATATAATGAAGCAGGGAGGACATTGTGTTTCCACCCTTTGGTGGTGGGTGAAGGCTACGAGTTCTAATAGCCTAATGTGCTCATTGACGTGAAAGTCAACCAATAAGAGCATTCTGACAGGTAAGTCACACGTTTCTCGAGACTGGAGGACAGCTTGCCAGTTGGAGGGTTTATTAAAACTTGGCACAATTTTTGTGAATGGAAAATAGTATGTTCATTCCCCTTCTATATTGTGCTATTAGCCCCTAACTGGAAGTGGATATTATGCCCTCATTGTTATAATAATATTATTAACACCCACCTGTGGCCAATGGGTGGTGGTTTTAGGGACACTTTATCCCACCCTTTTATTTATTTACAGTGCCACCAGGTCTTGAGTGTCTGGTATCATCTGATCAAAATAAGTGAAGCCCTAGTCATCACTACATGCAAACTGGTAAAATACCAGCAATGATGTTATAGACACATATAGTCACATTTACCGAATGTGGGAAAAAATTCTGTTTTCAAGTAGGCTTCCTCAGTGTAGACCTTTGTAGACAGCTTTTACCTAGATTCTACACAACAGATTAAACCAAATTTTCTCTTCAATTATTCAAATAAATTATATTATATTATTATTTAGATAATAAATTAAGTTATTTTTATCCCAGTGCTATTGAGTAGCATATAGTATTTAGTTGAGACCCTGATGATGCTTTGTCCATATAGACATAGTAAGGGACATCTTTTCACTAATGTTTGACATACAAGCTATGGTTCTATTAGATTAGATTGTTCACATTGATTATTCACAGATGGGATTGGTGGCAGAACGAATTGGTTTCTTTAATAATGTTACATCCTTAAATTATATTACTAGTATGGCGCATGAAAAAGTGAATTCATTTGACATATTTTAATTAAGCTTTGTTTTTCTTTCCCATATATGATAACCCCCCAAAGCTGTGTACTTCTATAGTGCTGGCATGGTGAAAATTACATAGAGTTTCCTCTATGTTCCTAGGATTAGTTTGATATTTTATATTTCTGGTCTAATTATAGAATTCTATTGCCTATACCTTAGTTTTTTTATTTTGATCAATTTGTATTTAAAAAGGTGTTTATGTTTATTAACACTGGCTATCTTCATCTCACGGATATCACTCCTCACTTTTTAAGTGCCTTTTCGTACCCAATGCTACCCATATTGTTTTCATTATTCTTTCATTTCCTTTGGTTTTGCCTGTACTTTATTTTCATTATCTGTTTCCTTAAGCAGTTTACTATCTATTATGACTTGAGGTTTGTTTATCTTATAAATCAAATGTGGCATTTCATTATGCTCACACTGTTGTTGAAAAATATGTCTAAATATATTATATCACCTAACATTAGTGATGATGTGTAACTATGTATATCTGGAGGGCATACTAATGTAAAAGTCCATACTCTGATATTTACATGGATCGTTTTTCTTAAGATGCTTTAGGATCTGCTGAATTTCAACTATCACTCTAGCACGCTGGATCAGATGGTTACTGTCATTAGCGGGGGTCGAGACTCCTTTGGAGCTCACTCCATCAGAGGGGGCCTTAGGGGCATTAATGGCTGGAGCTTCACTACAACACATCCTCCAATCGGCAGATTGGTCCCGACAAGAGATGTTTCACAACTTTTACTTTTGTCCGGCTGTTCACGCTTCCTTAGCATTACTTACTGAGCATTAAAACAGCAAAATATGAAGCCTCCTGTCATGTTATACAATTGTAGCTTATGCTAGCTTCAGTGTACCTATAATCTTAATTTTATTAATGACAGGAGGTGAATATTTTTCCACCCTTCTTGTTACCCTGAACCTTTACCTTTTTTAGGTGAGACTACTGGACAGGGGGGTGAGTACATATGGATTTATTACTGTCAGATACCATTATGGATCAATTATATTTAATGGGGGGTATAGATAGTTTATCTATATTCATTATTGGAGTCTTTATTTTAATACAGTTTGGTGACATACATTTAGAAGTCCAATTCTTAGATTAATCCTCCGTTTCAGTTTAAAACTCTCTCAAGATGTCAAGCCTAGTTCTGGGTTATTCTCAGATTTGAACACATCTCGTCTTCTGTGCTGAGCTCTTCTTCCAGTTATTCTCAGTTTCCTGTTATTTGTTCGTTTCACATCCAGAAAGAGGAAGTGACATCAGTGGGAGGGAGTTTTGTAGCCTGTTACTTTTTTCTGATAGGTTTATCCTGTTACTATGTTAAAATATGCTGCTGTGGAGCTTAAGTAAAGAGAGACTAAAGCTAGCATAGAGTAACTAAAGCTAGCACAATCTACAATTTTAAAAGCCACTGTAATGCCATGGTAACCTCATTACCTCACCATTGGAAGAGTTCTGATCAGTCTCAATTTTTCTGTCTGTTTTACCTAAGCTACAACTCTATTTATTGTTTTTCACTCCCCCCTTATATGACTTTCAGAAAATCTCATTAAAGTTAGCATTTACAATGAGGAAAAGTGCCTACTTCTAAGAGAAGGCAACTTTACAATTAAGGAAACCCTTTATTAGATCAGTCCTATATTAGGTTCTAATCCTGTTTTGACCTGTGATACTATTAGTGCTATAACTTGAGTTTTACTGGAATACCATACGTTATTTGAGAGAAGAGGATTTGTTTCCATTAACAATGAATCATATAAAACATTTTTCACAGCTATAGCCCCTAAAGAGTTCAAGACATATTATAAAGAACAATGCACATCATAGCTTCCTGGGTATCAAATATTTCTGTAATAATATTTTAATTAACGTGACAAATGGTTTGTCATTGTTTCCAGCACTATTGACTGTACAATTCATACTAGCTATAAAAAGAACAAGACAGAATAATGAATATGCTAATTTGATGACAACTTTAATCTGAACATTGGTAAAATTATAAAAAAAAACGTTGTTGAATAACTATGTTGAGGCTTGTCAAGAAATAATTAGATTTTGATTCATTAAAGGTGAGATATGCAAGATATGCAAGACATACTATGAACTAATTTTAAAGTCAAATATTTTATATTTTCTTTATGAATCTACTTACAGTTGGCAGTAGTAGACGCCAATGGCTCATCTTAAATATTACTTTTATAAGCTTAGGTAGTATTTGTTTAATTTGGAGAGAGGGCTATTAAAGAGTTCCAACCAAAAAAAAAACAACAGTTCTTAACCAACAGTTAAGAAATCACTGTTCTTGGTCCAAGTAAACTCAGCCAATAAATAAAACTGCTAACACTCAGCCAAGTTCTCCCTAAGCTGCCAAGGGAGGGAATGTCAGGGAGGGTTGGACATGGGTGGCAGGGAGGTGAAGGCTGTGCCACCATTGGCTTCCTGTCACCAGTATACTGGAAGAAGGAAAGAAGAAAAGAAAAACATTTAAAATAGAGAAGGAAGCAAAGAAAGAAAGAAGAGCTCTACTACAGAGATCAGTTTTACAAGAACAAGGAGAAAACATCTCTTGCGTGACCCATAGTATATCTCTACACTTACATACACATTTTCATTCAACTTATATACATCCACACTCAATTAATTACAGATTCACATGCACGCAGACACATACATTGGGTTTGTTTTTATTTTTACCACCTGAAGTCCAATGAGAATTAAAGGTTACGATACCTAGAGATGCCCTTTAAGAAATTATATGTGTTGGTCAACTGATTTACTTCCACAAACAGAAATGAAACGTTAGGATTCGTTTAGAATTTTGATCTGTGGGCTCTGCCATCAAGCCTTACTGCAAAATAAAATGCTGACAGCTTACTGATAATGACACATTACATTCCGAGCATGATTTTTTTCCCCCCCTAGATGTAAGACTCCTTTTTATTGTGTGAAACGTGGATATTTTAGCTATAGTATCCCAAGGACCAAGTGACATGGCAACTGTCTATATCTTAAGTAACCAAGGAAACAAGCTCTATTCTCATACAATATTGGTGAATGGTGTACTGGGTCACATGTTCCAACTAAGAATTAATCATCACTTTACAGATTCACAGGGCATACATTTTGCAATGCATAATGCAATATAGTTTCATCTTTACAGAAGCTTGGTACTTCACAGTATACTACCTTAACCTTAGCAGCACAATTATCACTTATGTTAAAAAAAATATATCTGCTTTTTTAATATTTGCCAGCTGGCAGCAATAATAACCCCGGCAAAAATAAAGTGGAGGTTAAAAAACTTTGTAGCGATCTTAACACTACAAAAAATACGCCAGAGACAAGTGCTCGCTATGGTAGAAAAATGTGTATTGGCTCTGTCTTTTTTATTTTTAAAGTTACATTTGGTCTGCTTAATGAGATTTTTAAAAAAAAATAGTTTTGCCTTTTTTGGGGCTAAAGAAAAGAAGATTTCAGAAGAAAAAATACATTTAATGGCAAGCATGATTTATCTATAGTTTTTAAATTAATTGCCCCCCTGCCCCCCTTACTATTATTAGGGTAGGGGGGTAGAGTTTATTTTAATGGAGGTGGTTGCTATGGCATTGGGAAACCCTAGCCACCTGTGTGGATGGAAAAAATGTATTATTAGATGAACAATATCATTTGTGGATTATATTTACTTCCATTGGTTTATGTTGTGATATTTTGTAATCTTTAATAGACATAGTTATTAAAAAAAAAGTCAACAAATGTGAACATTTATTGGACGATATATCTTGAGCAGCTGACCCGTTTAAAAAAAAGTCAACAAATGTGAACAATTATTGGACGATATATTTTGAGCAGCTGACCCGTTTACCAGCTGGGATTAAATCCACTTAAATGTAAAAAAAAAAAAAAATAATTAAATGACTGAAATCAGTGGATATTTATCGACCATTTCCGGATGATATAATAGAATGGAGGCCATAACAAAACAAAATTAATATGGAAATGATCATTTGTAGTCACCTGAAATTCTACTTGATGGAAGTACAGCCTTCACCAGCATACGTTTGCACTCACGACTCCAAGTGTTGCAGTCAAAGCATTATGCAGAGGTTGTATTTTTGAAAAATAAGTTTCTCCCATCCTGCTTTCTGAAACTTAATCTCTCTAAAACTGAGCGTCTTATTTTTCCTCTTAATAATACTAATCCTCCTCATATGCGCTCCCGGCAAGTTGATGATACCCAAGCTTGTCCTTGCAATCTCTCTGTCTCGGTGTTATCATTGATTCTGGCCTTACCTTTGCCACATCCTGCCGATTCCTCCTTAAAAAATTGCCCACGATGCTGCTAAGAAGCTTGTTCATGCAATATTTTACTGCATTGATTACTGTAATTCTGTCCTAATTGGTCTACCCATAAACTGTACTGCCTTCCTATAGTCTGTAATCAATGTTTTTTCTCTCCTGTCACTCCTCTCACACCTTGCCCCTCTGTCAATCCATACATTAGCTTCCTGTAC
Organism: Pelobates fuscus; assembly: GCF_036172605.1. Classification (NCBI taxonomy): domain Eukaryota; kingdom Metazoa; phylum Chordata; class Amphibia; order Anura; family Pelobatidae; genus Pelobates; species Pelobates fuscus. Next base: position 40,805,557 of record NC_086319.1, on the reverse strand, counting down.
CCTATATAAGTCAGAAGAATGCTAACCTTTATCTTTAAAGCTCTAAACAACTCTAGCCCCTGCTACATTTATTACTAATGCATAGGTATGCCCCTTCTCGATCTCTCCGCTCTACCGGTGACCTTCTCCTGTCCGCTGCTCGCACTGTTAATGCTAACTCGCGCTTGCAGGACTTCTTGCGGATGTCTCCTTTCCATTGGAACAGCCTGCCTAGCTCCATCAGACTCTCCCCTAATTTTCTAAGAAGTCCCTCAAAATCCATCTGTTCAGAAACGTTTATGGCCTCCCAGAGTAACTTATATTTCACAAAATGTTTCTTGCTCTCTCTTAAAGAGCCACACTCCACTCTCCACTCTCACCTTTCAGTTCTGATACTTTCCCATCTTGTTGTTTGCTTGCTCTCCCCCTCGATGCCCTTCCTACTGTGACTAGACTGTAAGCTTGATTTAGCAGGGTATTGTTCCAGTAACATTTTGAAATTATCACATTTATTGTTACATTTCCACCTTTTATAATATTGTAAAGTGCTGAGAAATAAAATGGCGCTATATAAATGCCAAAAATAATAATTATAATAAAAAGTATTTTGGTGATGCATTTCCGGCATTCAATGTAGGGTAAATAAGGTCACCGGGATAATGACTTTGTTTAAATGTTGTTCTACACAACTGGAGTGACGAATTTAACACCTTAAGGACACATGACGGAAATATTCTGTCATGGTTCCCTTTTATTTCAGAAGTTGTGTCCTTAAGGGGATAACCACTGTTTTTATTTTTCTTGTCTTCCTATGATATCTCTGTATTTATTACCCCTTATATTGAACATAGAAGGCTATAGCATATGGAGCATCCTAGTTTCAACAGAAAACAAAATTGCCCTAGGAACTTGTTTAATGCATTTTTCTATGAATTTCTTCATTATTATTAAAATTTCGTGTTTTTTCCCTTGTAAGTTCAGGGCAGTGGCATTCCCAATTTTGCCAATATTTTACTTAATGATTCAGTGTTATTTAACCCCTTAATGACACAACTTCTGGAATAAAAGGGAATCATGATGGAATATATCCGTCATCTGTCCTTAAGGGGTTAATATGAGAATATGTTTATTTTAGTTTAAGGACGGTGTATGTGTCTTGTACACTGTTAATACATTGTAGCATGCGATACAATATGTAAATCAATGTAAGTAAAACTGTGAACAGCACATATAGTAAAAGAAATACTTATGTTTATCAGTTAATTAATCAATTCCATGACCTTTAAAGCCCTTCAAGTAACCTCCACTAACACCAAACACATCAATAAATTGATATTTCAGCACTGCTTTTGACGACTAAATCTCTAGGTTTCCCATTCTCAAGTATTTAAAGTGAACATGTGACAACTACATTCAGGAAGGTATATATTATGCCTATACACTGTGCTGGCATAATCTCCAGTAGGTTTATAGATAAACTAATATACTTATTTCCTGAGCACAGGGCTGACAAAGATGGTGGCATGATCTGAGATTTCCCATCAATGCTACTGAATCTTTGTCCATCCTCTCTCCACCAGGCTCTCCTGGGAACCACTAACCATCAGAGATAATTGCTTAACCTCTGTGGAGAGTTTTGGAGTAGCCATTGCCCCATCTCCTGATAGCTAAACTCATCTCCTACGGCCTAATTAGCACAACCCAACAATGGCACTGGTTCTCAGAGGGAATACCTCTCCAACCTTGGAAACAGCAAAAGTGCCAACCAGGACTGAAATACTTGTCTTCTTACTGATTAAACTTGGCAGCTTACTGATTTCTGTCATTTTCATTCCCAGTAGTTTAAAGGCATGACATCATTTTTTTTGCTGATCATGTTTGCCTACTATATATATTTATTGTATTTTCATTAGACATACAAAAAAGGTAACCAAAACAAGTATAGCAATCATACAACAACAAAGCTAAATTTTTCCTTTTGCGCAGTATGTACTTAATTCCATTATTACAGAAGGAAAAAGAGAAGAATAACAATTCTAAATTCTACTATGCTTTGATGTACTCACTAATTTAAGTTTTTAATTTCTATATTTTTTTTATTCTTTATTTATATTGTGCAAGTGATAACAACAAAGCGTTGTAGGCCACGACAGCACTTCCAAGCAGAGAAACAACAGGTTTAAGAATCTTAGTCATGGTATTAAGTTAGACAGCACATTTTTGTATTGTAAAATGCAAGCTAAAGTCTAATCTGGTAGAAAAGGTGTAGAACGTAGTGTGCTCTGACAGACATTTTGAGTAGTACACAAGTTTTAGAGGAGGGAATGGAAGTAGAGAAAATGGGTAGGCTCTGACAGCCTGATATCTCTGGGGTATCCCCGCAGGCAGATCCGCTGTGTGGTGCGTTCATGCCTCCCGTCGGCGATTAGAAGCCCCTCCGTGCTGTGTGTTCTGGGTACCATGCCGCTGCCGGTTCCTCGTGGCCATCAGTGGGGATCCTGTACAAGCTAATCTTAAGGCCCAGGAAGGCAATCGCGGCAGCCAAGCTTCCTCCGTGAGTAGGTAGACAAGGACTTCCAAGATGGGCCATCACTTGCTTTCAGGCTTGTAATTCGCATTTAGGAGTTATGCTCAGCAAGCTGTTTCTGCCTGTGGGCAGGCAAAGCTGTGTTGCGCGGTATTGGTCGCGTTGCTGCCATTTTGGGGCCCAGGCGCGTGATGCACAGTGCCGGGTATGCTGGTTGGTGGGCCAGTGGAGGGCAGTATTTTCCTCTGTTGGGGACCGGGATAACCCCCCTGGTCCATGGGGGGGAAGCGGGACCCGCAAGGTGCATCGCAAGGCTGTTGCTTGGCAGCCAAGTTTGAAAACAGGGCAGCGGCCATCCGCCCTGCTCTTCACCCTCATAGGCCACAGACCCCGAAGCCTCATATCACCCACAGGGGCTCCGAAACTCCCGATCTCGGGGACCACGGTGGCTCCAGCAACTGCCTGGATACCTGTGACAACTTTTGGTCGCTGGTAGGGCTGTATTGCTTGGGTTTCGTGCCATAGTAGACCAAATTTGTCAGGAGCCTCTCCAGCCCGCGACCGGTCAGCATGGCGGTCAGGCCCCGCCCCCCTTTAATTTCTATTTTAATGGAAGGCATGGTATACATTTTTGCTTCACCTATCCTACAAGATAACAACTCCTGTTTTTGTGATTTCTCTGGTTGTCACACTACCATTTATTGCTAACCCAGTTGGTCTATTACTCTATGACTAGGGCAATCCAGGTGGTGTGGACTACATCCACAATACCCTATTGTATCAATGCAATGTTTTGTGGACCCAGGACATACTTGAAAATGAGAGAAATCTCAATGTATCCTTCCTGGTAAAATATTTTATAAATAAATAAATGCTCTTCCAGCCAGCATTGTGACTGGAAGAGAATTATGAGAAATTATCTTGGACTGCCAAAAGGTTTCCTATACCTGTGTGACGAAAGTAACCTAGTCACGGGTTCTTTGAGGGGCCTGCTGTCCAACAACCTTGGATCAACAACCCACTTACATGTTAATTTTATCCTTGAATATTCTGTTTTTTTTTTCCAAAAAAGCATCCGGGCCTTTTTTTTTTTTTTTTTTATATTAACATAATTTGATAAGACTAACTCTTTGGGTAGATAATCCCACATATTTATTGTTCTTACTATAAAGAACCATTTCCCTGCTCTAAGCAAAAAAAAAAAAACACACACCTTTCTTTCAGTGAATCACCTCTCCCCTGTTGTATATTCCTGCTAATTATCAGGTTTTTACCTAACTGTTTATACTGTACTCCGTACATATTTGCATAGTGCAAACATATCCAGTCCGAGAAGCCTTTTTTTTTCTAAAAATAAAAAATATATAGTTTTTCTTCAAAACTTATGTTTTCCATCCTCCTTATTAATTGTGTTGCTTATCTCTATTTCAAGTTCTGAAATATCGTTCTTTTAAACTGGTGCCCAAAAACACGCTGCATTTTCAAGGTGGGTTGTTACCATTGATTTATAAAGAGGCAAATTGTATTTTGCTCATGTGATTCAATAGCACTTTACGAGCTTTTGTAATTTATAGTAATAATAACAAAATATTTAACCAGGAAGTGTGCATTCAGATTACTCTGGTTTCCATATACATCTCGGGGTTGTTACTTGTGCCCAACATCCAGGGAATATTAAATGGCAATAATAATAATTACTATTACCCAATTTAATGGTACTCATTTTATCTACCTCGGAAGGATAACACTGCCAGGATTTGAACCTGGAAACAGATTCTATTAATTATGCATTATCCCACTGAGCTATCTCACGAGCCTTTTTTGGCCAAGTTTTGTTATCTATAATTGTTCCTAAAACCTTTTCATTTACTGTTTTCCTTTTCTTAAACTCAACTCAAACCCATTTAATATATAAGTTGCTTGTGGGTTCCTTATTCCAAAATGCATAACTTTGCATTTATCTCTATAAATATGCATTATGCACAATAACAATATTCTCTAATTGACTGTATCATGAACATCAAATAATTCTAGAATCCTTTACAGTCAATTAAATAGTAATTAAATTAAATATACCTCTAAACTGGTAGCCTTTTGATCTTCCATTTTAAAGTAGACTATTGTAGCTTATGTGATATTGATTTACATTGCCTTGCCCTTATGCCTCTACATTAGTGCTCTAGGTCAAATGATTCATCAGCACTCTGGATAATCTGATTTTAAGTGCAGAATAGAATGAATGACATTTAATTACAATTGATATATATTGACATTGCGCACCTCTCAACAATACAATGTACACTAGGCAGTGTGAGTTTCAATATAACCTCCCAAAGTGTTCACAATGACAAGATTTTATTTTGAGCTGTATGCCAACTGCTTAGAATTACCATTATAATAACTATATGGCTTGACTTATTATAGAGTTATATTGTAATTAAAACAATAGCATGTTTTTATAATTATTTTTACTCTTGTGTTTTTCTGCTGTTAACTCAGATATCTTCATTAAGAGGGCTTAGCTAAGGAGTTGTGCCATTTCCATCTCTAAAACAAGAGATTATTACGAGGTTATTAAACCGCCTGCATAGCGTGGGAAAAGCCCTTATAAATTATTTACCATGTGATGCAATTTTAGCCAGAGCTCTTTGATTGGTTGGCTTACAAGTTTGTTTGTTTTTTGCAAAATTTCTCTTTTGTAAAAATAATATATATATTGTATAAAAATGTAGAACTTATAGTTCACAGTTGCCTGAATTTGGTTAGTATGCTGGTCCTATATACGCGAAAAAAAATAATGCAATAAATAATAATTTTTCTGGGGCATTTTTTAACATTCAAATTTGCATTTTAAAGGAACTCTCTTATTTTATAAATACTCACACACACACACACACACATATATATATATATATATATATATATATATATATATATATATTCAAGTGTCTCTGATGTCTGATTACTCTTTTACAAATTAAGATAACAGAGATTACTCCTATTTCTTCCAACAACGTACTCATCTTGCCGCAACTTCACCTTCTTCTGAGACTACCTTCACAAGTATTATCTCAGGCCAATCCAATGCTTCTCTATAGACAAGCATTGGGGAACTTATTGCACATGCATGACAATCACTGCTCTGCACCAATATGATTCTATTCCTAGACAAGCATTATAATGTTTCTCTGTGTGGATTCTTGGTTCCATTGCTTTTTGAAGGAGCTCTATGAAGGAAGTGCCTATAGTGACTGTCTGTTTGACAATACCTACATTTCTCAGACTGCCGGGACAGCAACTAGGCACTAACATCACTACAGTGTGCTGCAGTTATTTTCATGCTTATAGTTTTTCTTTATATATTTCTTGATGTTTTGCAATCATTTTCAAAATATCTCCTATTGCTTGCTTTATTTTAATAGTAATATTATTATTTTTTTATTATTATTTATTTTTGTGGTTAGGACTAATTAAATATCTGACCATAAGAAAATAACTCATATTTTAGACTTTATCTCAAGATTTGAGTTACGTATATAATTTGGTGTACAACATTATTTTCTTAATAAATTGTTGAACATGTTTTTACTGACTCCAAGTTCATGACCCACTCTGCATTACTCTTTTTTTTATTAAAACTGAATAATACTGATTTTTTTCTGAAAATGTAATTTGTATGGTGATATCTAGAAATACTTTTTCTGATACAAAAAATCTAGAATGTATTTTCCTGAATCATGTTTAGTTTTTTCATCAAATGAATACTGAGAACTATACCAATAAAGTCACCTTCCTAAACTAATATATTTTCAATATAATAACTTTGATAATAGGACTAATATATTTTCATGTATAATTATATTTTGATTTCTACAAAGCATCTCAGAATCCTAACATAGATGTGCAATACAGAGTGTGATATGCCTAGATTCACTATAAAAAAAACCTGTAAATTGAAATTAAGACACTCTGTCATTGATTGCAATGCATGCTAACGTGCCGTCTCTTGCTAGATGTGTTTCATTATTTTAACTACAGACAAAAAAAAAATATTACAATTGGCTTCCGAGTTACTGTAAAGAAAGCATTTTAGAAAATGCTGGAGTTACTTTATATTGGACAGTTGACTGATTGCATTAGCATTTCCTCTACTGCCTTTTAATCAGAATCTCAATGAAGTGGTTTGGGTGCCATCCCATCGCCCTCCCCCTCCTCCCCCCACACACACACACTTTAAGCCTGCAGCTGAAAACATTGCCTTGCAGGGTTAAAGGAAAACTATAGTGCCTGGAAAACAAACTAGTTTTCGTGGCACTATAGCTTCCCTCTCTGTCAAGCCCCTTGCTCCCTCCCCCTTCTCTAAAAACCCCTTATGTCACCTACCAGGGTCCAGCACCGATGTCCGATGTCAATGCTGGTTCTGGTCCACCTTTACTCCCACTCCTCTCGTTGATATCGGCGGGGGAAACCTAATGCGCATGCGCGGCAATAGCCATGCTCACATTAGGATTTCCCCATAGGAAAGCATTATACAATGCTTTCCTATAGAGATTTATGTGATGCTGGAGGTTCTCATGCATAGCGTGAGAGCGTCCAGTGTCATTTAGGCGACCAACAGCCCGAAAGTCCCTCTAGTACCAGATACTAGTAGATACTAGAGGAGGAGTTAACACTAGCAGGTAATTATTGCAGTTTATTAAAAAACTGCAATTATTACCTACTCAGGGTTAAGGATGCTGGGAGACTGCACCCATGCCACTTCAATGAACTTAAGTGGTCTGGGTGGCTATAGTGTCCCTTTAACCTGCCTCTACTGGTTGTCATATTGACAACTACCAGGGGTGCTTATGCCAAATTAGTGGTGTAAATCTCCACTATTTTTTTATAATAGAGGCCATCTGATTTACTCAGCACAGTGTTTTCCGATGTGCACTAGCTTCCCAATGCTTTCCTATAGGAATGCATTGGATCGGCTGAGATCATTGTACTTGATGATCTCAGCCAAAGTGGTGGAGTGGCACACCGGGGACCAACGCTGCGAGGAAGAAAAAGTAAGTAAATTCACCTTTTTAACCCTTGCAGTGGGGGCGCGGTCATCTAAATGGTGACTAGAGGATACATTTGTATTCGTAACACTATAGTGTTCCTTTCAAATCCTAGCAAAGTACTTGAATGTACATAAATATAATGTGATATTATTATTCTGGCATTAGCATTAAATCTATATAATGGCCAAATAGGATAAAACATAATTTGGCAACTCATCAAGACCTCTCTTCACCTTACCTCCTGTCACATTAAAGCTGCAGTCCTGGCTCAGACTGACCTTAAAAGTTCCTGTAATGCTAGGTACAATGTAGGCTCTTTTTAAAGATACGATACTATCTATACAATATGCTAGACTATTTTATAGCAAATGTAAAGATTGGTAGAAAAATCTATTTAAAAAATGGGTCTTTCTTCCATCTATCCATCAATTCCATGACATTGACTCAAAGAACTGAGTGACAGGGTGTCACGTCCTGCTTTGTTCTGGTGAGATGTCTGGCCTTGGCTTCTAGTATCCAGTACTCTTGTTACAATTCTTGTTTAGTTTTTCTTGGTTTTTGGTTTTCTATTCTATGTCTGGTTTTCTTTATGCTGGGATTTCTGGGTTCATTCCTATAGTTCGTCCCTGGATTTCCCAGTCTCCAGGTTTCCTTTAAATGTTTGTTTTATTTGCCACACCCATTTGTTTCCATCTTTCATTATGTTTCAGTGTTCCTGCAGGCAGCTGCTCACTGCTTCTGTCATTTCTTGCAGGTAAGTGCTATATATGTGTTCTGAATCTGTGTTTTTTTTAGCATACATTAGGCAGTGTAGGCAATGTTGGCAGGCTTATGCAATGTATGATCATATAGTGTGACTAAATCCCCATATTTCCATATGTAGTACTTGGTTATTTCTCCTCTTGTTTTGCCTTTGTTATCTGTCTTGTTTTAGTTTGTATACCCAGTCCATGTACAGTCCTGTCCAGTCTTGCCCAAGTTATGTTCATGTTTTCCTCATGTCTTGTGTATATGTTCTGGGTTTAGCTTATTATCCTTCTCTGGTTCTGGGTTCTATTAGTTCTGTCATGTTTTCATGTTTGGTGCCTATCTCTAGTCTTGCCTTGTTTCTAGTACTGGATACAATCTTGCTGCAGAGCCTCCCTATTCAGCTCCTGGGAGGTCTGCTAATTTCCATGCTCCTAGTTCCTGGTATCCGCTTAAGCTGATTCAGGGTCTTGGTATGTGGCTGCACAAACGCTGGTGCTCAACACCAGGGGGCGTGCGGTTACCCTGCACCAGACCCTGCTAATCCACCTCCACGCTGTGACTCCTACTCTGAACATCAGGCATACTGGGTCCCGGTCCTGCACCGCCGCCCGGACAGTGTCTGTGTCCCGGGCACCAGACCGCCACCCTGACAGTATGGCCATAGGCACTTGGAGTTCGTTGCTGGGATTTCTGGGTTCATTGTTATGTCACGTCCTGCTCTGCTCTGTTCTGATGTCTGGACTTGGCTTCTGGTATCCAGTACTCTTGTTACAATTCTTGCTTAGTTTTCCTTGGTTTTTTGGTTTCCTAGTCTATGTCTGGTTTTCTTTATGCTGGGATTTCTGGGTTCATTCCTATAGTTCGTCCCTGGATTTCCCAGTCTCCAGGATACAGTAGGCAGTGTAGGACCTGCCAGATATTCCGCTTTTAAAAGCTGAAATATATGCATTTGAAGTTTCATCTATCTTGCTGAAATAAGGGAGAGAGCTGTCCCTGAACTAGCTCATAAACTATTATACTGGGAGCCAGGTTACAGGCTCTTAACCAGGTGAGAAGTAACCCTTACTTCTATACATATACTATTACTATACTGTGTCCATAAGGATTTCAACACCAGGGCGAGTTCTTCCTGTTCTCCCCCCCTGTTTTTGTTTCCCTTTCTGAGGAGTACACTCTATCTGGATGCCGAGGTGTGTGTCACCTGAATGACACAAAGTGAAAGTGATTAGAGCCAATCCGAATAGCCTCTAAACCATGTGAGTGCTTCTTAATCACAAGGTGTATAATTATTTGTAAAAATTGGAATACACTAAGTACTTTTACATTTCTTCTAGCTACCAGGAGACTACCCACACCCCTAAAGCAATTTGGGGAGGAAGTAAATATTTTATAGAGCTACACACCTTCACTACTACACACGGGTTGTGGAAATAGTGTACTTTGTATTATCTAAATAGTGGACGTTAGGTTATGCAAGTAGGATCCTTTCCAAGGTAAAGAAAACCCCTTCACAACAACCAGCCAAGTGACAAACACTCTCCAGGAGGTAGGCATATCATTATCCAAGTCTACCATAAAGAAAAGACCTCACAAGAGCAAATAGGGTTTACCACAAGATGAAAACCATGCATAAGCCTCAAGAATAGAAAGCCCAGTCCTGGAACAGCATTCTTTAGACAGATGAAACTAAGATTACATGTTCAATTATGATGGGAAAAAAATTGGAACGGCTCATGAATCTAAAGCATACCACGTCATCTGTGAAACACAGTGAAGGCAGATTTATGGCATGGCACTGGATCACTAGTGTTTATTGATGATGTGACAGTAGTAACTAGATGAATTCTGAAGTATATAGAGATACATTGTCTGCTCAGATTCAGCAACATTCAGTCAAGTTGATTGGACGGCACTTCACCTTACAGATGGACAATGACCCAAAACATACTATGAAAGCAACCCAGCATTTTTTTAAGGAAAAGATGTGGAATATTCTGAAATGGTAGAGTCAATTACCTGAACTCAACCCGATCGAGTATGCATTTCACTTGCTGAAGACAAAACATAAGGCATGAACAAAAATCAACTGAAGACAGCTGCAGTAAAGGCCTAACAATGTATCACAAAGGAGGAAACTTAGCATTTGGTGATGCCCATGTGTTCCAGACTTCAAGCAGTCATTGCTTGCCAAGGATTCTCAACAAAGTATAACAAATTTACATTTTATTTATGATTGTGTTAATTTGTCTTTTGACATTTGAGCCCCCTGCAATAGGGGAACTGTGTATTAATATGGTTGCAATTCCTAAATGTTTCATACATTCTTTTTGTTTAACCCCATCCCGACCGTATAAGGTAAGTCCGACAAAAAAACGGTCCTTAAGATCTGCGGACGTACCTGAGAGCGCTTCCAGCCACTTTGATGGTGTAGCAGAGCATCGGAAGCCATCAGGCAGGTTTCCCATGCTCTGCCTGTGCTGAGTGCCTCGAGGGATCGAGGCACTCAGTGAAGAAAAAAAGAAATGTAATTTTTTTTTTTAAATATATATTTTTTTAAATTAATCCCTTCCCTCCCTCTCCCTTCCTCCCTCTTCTTCCGTCCCTCTCCCTCCATATGTGCTTACCTGATCGCCGCCGTTCCAATGCCAGCGATCAATCTTCATCTTCTATGGGGGGACTGTCTGACAGCCAAGACAGTCCTGCCTCTGTAAATTAGGACCCTCGGGGCCATGTGACCGCTCTAAAAGAGCAGTCACATGACCGCAATAGGTGTCCATAGTGCTGCCAGCAGAGGGACTGCCTGAACTGACAGGCAGTCCCCCTGCTGGGGAAAAAAGTAAAAAAAAAAAAAAAGGTTTAAAGTAATAAAATAAAGTTACTAAATAATAAATAAATATATATATATGTATATATATATATATATACATATATATATACATATATATATATATATATATATATACATATATTTTATATATATATATATATATATATCACGTCATACTAAGTGTGTTTTTTATTAATATATACATATATTAATATAAAAATACACTTAGAGTATATATATATATATATATATATATATTATATCGAATAAAATTATATATATATGTATGTGTATATAAATAAAAAAAATATTATATACATATGTCCATATACATAATTACATAAATAATTTCATAAATATACACGCAGACTTCAAATGTATAAATATGTATATATATTTAAATTCTACGTGCATATTTATGTAATATTTTTACATAATTAAGTAATTTTATTGATTGCAATTTGGGGGACCTGCCTGACAACCCAGGCCAAAAGTCCAGAGAATTTAATTTGCTAGCACTATATTTAACCCTGTAACTTCCCAAGACTGTTTTACTCGGTAGACTTCACTGAAAACAAATATTAGTGTTTCAAAACAGGAAAACATATCACAGTGATGATATTGTCAGTGAAAGGGACATTTTTTGCATTTTTCGCACACAAAACGGCATTTTCACTGATGATATCATTATTGTAATATGTTTTACTGTTTTGAAACACTAATATTTGTGTTCAGCGAACTCTACCGAGTATAACAGGTTTTATAGTGTACAGGTTTTATAAAGTTTTTGAAAGTTACAGGGTCAAATATAAGGCCATTTCTTCACATTAAAATTTGCCAGATTGGTTATGTTGCCTTTGAGAGTATGGTAGCCCAGGAATAAGAATTACCCCCCTGGTGGCATGCCATTTGCAAAAAAAGACAACCCAAGGTATTGCAAATGGGGTATGTTCAGTCTTTTAGTAGCCATTGCCACAAACACTGGACAAAGTTAGCTTCCATAATTGTTTTTTGCATTTTTAGCACACAAACAAATATAAATGCCAACTTTGGCTAGTGTCTGTGACTGAGTGGCTACTAAAAAAGACTGGACATACCCCATATTGAATACCCTGGGTTGTCTGCTTTTCAAAAATATGTGGTTTGATGGGGTAAATTACATTGGCCGACTTCAAAAATGTCCCAAATAGGACATGGGTGAATGATGACCAACTGTAAAAATTCCAAGTTGGAAAACTGGAATGCGTACCCTCTAAATAAGGTATTTTAGGCCCTAAAGAACCCGACACACCTATACGTGGGTGGTATCACTGTACTCAGGAGATGTCACTGAACACATATTGGGGTGTTCTTTGGCAGTAACCCTTAAAGTTCTCAGTACATGTATTCTTATTGGTATGAGTGTCAAAAAAAATCATCAATTTAATTTTTTTTTTAAATTGGCATAGATTGGTGATAAAATGGTTGCACGGAAAGTTTAATACCTAAGGTTGTCTTCTTTTAAAAAATATATACATGTGAAGGGTAATTCAGGGATTCCTGACAGATGTCACTGTTACAATGTAACTTAGCGTTAATTTTGTAAAAAAAAAAATGGTTTGGAAATAGCAAAGTGCTACTTGTACTTATAGCCCTATAACTTTCCAAACAAAGCTAAGAACACATTAACATTGGGTATTTCTAAGCTCAGGACAAAATCTAGAAACTATTTAGCATGGGTGTTTTTTGGCGGTTGTAGATGCGTAACAGATTTTGGGGGTCAAAGTTGGAAAAAGTGTTTTTTAAAAAAAATAATTCATGATATTTTATAGTAAATTATATGATATGATGAAAATAATGTTATCGTTAGAAAGACCATTTAATGGCGAGAACAACGGTATACAATATGTGTGGGTACAGTAAATGAGTAAGAAGAAAATTACAGCTAAACACAAACACCGCAGAAATGTAAAAACAGCCCTGGTCCTTAACGGTAAGAAAATTGAAAAGCGGTCTGGTCAGTAAAGGGTTAAACTACTGAGTTAAAGATGAAAGTCTGCACTTCAATTACATCTCGGTTGTTTAATTTCAAAACCATTGTGTTGGTGTACAGAGCCAAAATTATGAAAATTGTGTCAGTGTCTAACCATCTTCTGTGTCCAAATGGATAGTACCACATATACAAAATATAATTCCCTCGAGAGCCAGTATTACTGCACTTTTTGTACCTGCATTAAAATTAAGATGAGATTAAGAATTTTTCTAATTCTGTTTTTCTGACAGAATATTTACTGTTTCCTTTTCAATTATCTGCAATCCCACATTTCGTGAAAAATCCACTAACACACTCGAGTACTTGATTACTTAGAAATCACAGGAATGAAGAAGCAGCAACTAGAAAAAAAAAACAAGGTAGGTGAAGAATGAAGAAAAAAAGAAAACAAAAACAGATTTAAAAAAAAAAAACTAGGGGTAGGGGATGGAGAGAGACTGAGGTAAACCAAAAAAGAAACAGATTTAAAAAACAGATACACTATCAGTTATTGCTTCAGCAAACATATACTATCCAGTGTCAAATAAATTAGTTATAGGATGGACACAATACACACTGTTCTTTGTTTTATTGTCTGTAATAGTTAATATTCTTAAATACTAATAAAAATACACTTTCAAAATTTTACTTCAGGGAAAAAAATAAAATAACCTTTTGTGCGGGGAAAAGGTGACCCCTGTAGCTCATAAACTACAATGTTTTACAGTGTGCGACTGGGACATAGCCCTTCTAAAAACAATGCACATTATGTAGCTTTTCCTTAGCATGTAATGCATTGCTCAATAAGCGGGCAGCAGTTAAATATAGAAAAAGAACATTTTTAGCATAAAATGAAGGGTTAAATTATTTCTCAGACGGGAAGCATTGGTCGGCTGATTACTGCTATGGAAACACAGCAGAACCTTCCTGTTTCTTAGTGTTTCTCTTGTATGATAATTAGTGGCAGAAATTCATTACCAGATACCCCATATTGTTCATTACAATGTGAGACTCTAACCTTGACACACTCAGTGTGCTATGAAAAATATCTATGATAAACCGTTTTTGAGCCCAAGCTATGAATTTCTTTATTTTGCTATTAGACAACATTTTATTGTACAAAGCTCCACAAAGCAGTTAATATTATTAATATCACTTGAATTTCTACTTTTTTTTTTTTTTTGGACCTTAGAATATCGGAATTTGAAACATGGACTGAATAAAAATGTTACATATTAGATCAATTATCTTTACATTATGTACTTTGTTTTTTTACAAACAAAAGTTTAAAGAATATATATATATTTTTTATTACATACTCAAATTTTCTTGTATATGTAACTAAGCATTTTTGGTCTTTGGAACTAGTTTCATATTTTATATTATTTCATTTGCAGCCGGGAGGTTTTAAGACCTTTTCGATATAGTCGAAGCTTGATTTATTTTATTTCAGCAGACTTTTATTACAATCATGACTTAATTTGCAAGTTACAGTTTTTTCCCCAAATAATTTTCCCCATACATAAAGAATGTTTTGTTTATTATTCAAAGATAAGATATACATATTACTCAACATAATTGTATCTGTGGCACCTATTTTATAGATTATTTGACAGCAGGTCTATCTGACACTGTGGGGAAGATTTACCAAGCTACTTGGCTGTTCTGGGGCAAAGTGCTAAATAAAGAGCAGTTACCATGGAAACATAGAGATAGTAGAATGTCTTGCACTATATAGGACTATATTCCAGAACAGCACCTGGTTTTTCTTCATAAAGCTTTCCCTATGTCGTATATCTGTAAAGAACTAGCTGTTCAGCCCACTTTCAAAGGGAAGTCAAAGAACGTCCCAGCTGTAGCCTTGAGCTGTAAGCAAGCAAACTGTTTTAATAAATACGTATAGGAAAATTAAGTGCATTAGGAACCCTAGCACCCATACTAAATATCTCTCAACACCAAAACTAGGCTCTGCGGGTAGAGTTAAAGGACCAGTATAGTGCCAGGAAAACAAACTCGTTTTCCTGGCACTATAGTGCCCTGAGGGTGCCCCCACCCTCGTGGCCCCCCTCCTGCTGGGCTGAAGGGTGTGGAAGGGGGTTAAACACTTACCTTTCTCCAGCGCTGGGCTCCCTCGGCACTGGGGACTCTCCTTCTCCTTCCGATGTCATCGGCTGAATGCGCATGAAAATCACAGTGAGAAGCGCGGAAGCGCCTCTAGCAGCTGTCAATAAGACAGCCACTAGAGGCTAAATTAACCCATTTGTAAACATAGCAGTTTCTGTAAACTGGTATGTTTACAGCAGGTAGGGTTAACCCTAGAGGGACCTGGCACTCAGACCACTTCATTGAGCTGAAGAGGTCTGGGTGCCTATAGTGGTCCTTTAACAGGCGTGTCACTGAGGATTCCCTTATTCTTACCTGCAAATGAGTGTGGTATATGGTAAATGGAAATAAATAGGGGTCACATTAACAAAGCTTCCCTACTAATCCATCCATCTCATGGGCTGTAGGATGGGCATCATAATGTAGAATCTCTTGCACTACAAGAGAAAATAATACAGCATGAATTGTCTGGAACAAAACACCATTTACAGTTAGGCAGAATGAATACAATCTACCATTTTAAAACACCATGGTTGTTTTGACATATATACGGCTTTAATTTTAAATTTATGTTTCATTTCTCATGGGCTAAATAGAAAATCTTTTTGGTAGTGGATGATTTTTAAGGCAGGTTTTTTTCCATCTTTTTTTTTTGCAATCTGATCTGTTTTTTTATTTTAATAGTTGCATCAGCCTTTTTATTTTATTTATTTATGTGTGCCTTTACATGTATTACAACCCCCTATTATTAGTGTGAGGTGGGTAGGAAGTTCACTTGTATTGAAATGTGGCTAGGGACTTGGTTACCCCACCTGTGGTGCCCACACCTAGCTATGCCTATGCCACAGCCTCTAAATAAAAAGCTTTCTGTCTCTGATTATTAAATATGTGGGTGCCTGTGACTTTGTCTGTGTGAATAGGTTACTTATAGTAAATGACTTAATGGATTCAGAGAGCAGTAAACCCACACACAAATGAAAAGAACATAAGTTCATAATATTGGAAACTTTCAACATTTCATTCCAATTAATTTATAACCACCAAACACTGAAAGTATGGGATTTGTATCATTTATAATTTAAAAAAATGCATTTTTCAATGGATTGCATTTATGTATGTATTGCTAAATAATGCAGTTCAAGGTTCTCGCAAATGAAAGAGCGAGATGTATTTCTCTTAAACACTTAAAATTAAATAGCAAAGAAGAAAATATAAAAAAGAAAACCTGTACCAACATCCAGCTAATTAAAATGAAGTAGAAATCACAATAAAATAACATCTACATAAAAAAACACATTTGAGAGAAGTATCATAAATCAAACTTGATTCGTTGCACAAAACAGTTACAAGTATAGAATTTATTAAAAAATATAGCATCTGGAACATGAAACTTTACACTGTGATAAAAAATGATCTATATTCTATATATGATTATACCATTTAGGTATAATTACATTTTATAGAAAAGCATGTACAGGTTTTTTTTTTACAAAGAGGACATGTAATTTAGTTTTGAGAGCAGAGTTATGATTATTATTATTATACGAATTACAATACGCACGTAAAGCTGAATAGATTAAATGCATGATGTTGAAGTGAGTGATATAAAAAGAATGTACATTGTTGAAGCCATAGAAGTTGCATTCTAGATCCAAACAATACAGATTAATGGCATTGGGAGAGGGGTAGTTTCTTTAATAACAGGTTACTTAAAAGACTTGGCGTATCATAAAAAAGGTAGAAACCTCAGGACTTGTGGAACATCATGGCAAATATAGAGGGAAAGAAAAAAATAATAATAGTGCAGAGTATCTCAGTCAAAATAGACACTTTAAAATAAAGACACACTTACAAGATTGAAGTGAAAAACAGGCACATCATATAAAATAGGTTCAATCACAGGATCCCAACAAACAGGAACACCGGAGAAAACAGCATCCAAAATAATAAATAAATGAAATAAATAAAAACAAGTAAATTAAATAAAAACTCTGCACTTAGTTAAATAGCCCTACGCGTTTCGTTCAATAACTTGAACTTCCTCAGGGGCAAGTAAAACTCCTTGTAGGAATAAACGTCCATCAAGTCCCAATCTTCTTTTAAACTCCTCTAATGTTGGCGCGCAATGTATCCGAGCCTATCCGCAGCATGCTTCCGGGTTCGTCACTCCTAATGCTTCCGGGTACATCCGTGTGACATCACCGGAAATACGGCTCTAGCCTCGCTTTCAAGCTAAAACCGGACATGGTGATATGTAGGCTTGCGTTCCATTCGGCAACTTGCGTTCCACCGCTCATCATAAGAGCGAAAAGAGGCCATAATACATAAAAACATAAAGTAACATATCCAATATCAGTGCAATATCCCAAATATCCCAAATATTGGGTAATTACCACAGTTTTAATAACAAACCTTCATGTATATATTGTTATAAACCCTTAAATCAAAATAACAGAAGATATCCTAAAAATGAAATAAATCAACACTATTTAAATAAAGAGACAGCAGCAAAAAAATATATAACATAATAATAATATCTTAAAGAAAGCAAACTAAATCAAAATCCACATTAAGTCCCCTTGGTTGCATAGTTTGTAAAGTGTGTATCCAATAGCCCTCTCTTTTCCTCAACAATAACCCAAGGTCACCACCTCTCTACCTGCTCGATAACAATACATTGGAGAGTATTAAAATTAAAAGAAGGGCACTTATTACAGTGCACTGGCACTGAATGTGTTAACATGTTATTTTTAATATTATTCCTATGTTCCTGGAATCTAATTTTAGCCTTCCTTCCCGTCCTCCCTACATATTGCAACCCGCATCCACATATGATCAAGTATACAACATGTGTTGAGGAACAGGAAACCAGACTTTTAATTTTTTTTTTTTTTTTTTTGTCAATCTTTCTTTTATTAAGGCATGTGCAATAGGGTACAGAATAAAAAGAGGGGAAATGCAATAGTGATATACAGATAAGGGTTAATACAGCGTTAAGTACATTTCCTGCTAAACAATGCCTAATTTTTTTATTTTTATGTAGGTTAACGAGTTTAGGTTCACGTATGGTTTTGAAACGGTTGAACAAACATGTTTAAAACAGAGTTTTAACAACAAGAGGATAGCAGGCTATTAAACCTTGTAGTTTGGTCTGTAACGGGGTTTCAGTTATACTTGTGACACTCAGGTAGCCGCAGCTAAGAAACATCAGAGTGTTATATTGGCATAATCTCTCAATGTATGGCTATTGCCAGTTGAAGCATCACCACACGTAAGAAGGCCTAAATTAATGGTAAGGTTTAGAGTGTTGGTAACACTGGCGCTTTTGGTACGGGATGGACCAGTTTTAAGGATAGGCACGTATTAGCTGTAAGCGTAAATCATAACTGTATTCGATTCACTAGCTAGGGTGAGTCAGAAAAAGAGAAAAACAAAAACATTGCTAGATTAACTATGATCATACACGTAAAGCAGAACATACTGTTCATTCCGAGTAGAAATATATAGCTCCTCACTTACAGTGCCTGCCAGGTAATACGGATAGTCAGGGCCTCATGGCATACATGAATAAACTTAAATGATACATGCTTATTATGTGCGGCTGCGGGTATGCAACGTTATTGATGATACAGCCTTATGATATTGTTGCGGGCGTGAAAAACACAATGTCGGCTAATGTTATGTAACATGGCATAAATGACAGATTAAGCTTAAGCTAGCAAGGACATAAGAATTTCAGCTGACGTCAGGGAGAGATAAACAGCATAAACGGAATAAACAGTTTAACCTTGCAGAACTAGCTACGCCGGTCTGGCAATATAATTCTATTGAGCATGCTAGATCTGGTAAGTGTCAGTGTCGCCGTTGTTACAGGCTAGGTCGTCTGATCAAATAGGATACCAAGTTTAAGCGATCAAGTCCAATTAAGACAAAACATTAGCTGTATATCAGTCCGGGTGTGCTTAGGGAGATAAACTCTCCAAAATAAACTCTTTGTTTGCTCGTAAAAGATGTATCTCCGTGCAGTTGTTGGGTCAAGAGTCTATGCCGCGGCGGCCATAAGTGTACCTTCTGAGTGTAGATGCGGCCTGTCCTTAGTACAGTAGTCGGCTTCAGCCTATACCCATTGCAGGAGTTTGCCTCATGCTGTTGATTTTCGCCTCCGGTGGGGCGCTGGTCCACGCTGGCGGGCTGTATAGGGCCACTGCTGTGCGGGTGCGGTGAGAGGTGATCCTCCAGCCCCAGGCTGGTGAGCAGGCCTGCATCACTGTGCCACAAACCCGGTGACTGCCAGAGTCCGAGTTTACTCCTCTTATGGGAGAGTCGGGGGGTCTGGTGTTGTGCTGCCGCTTACGGCGCTGGGACCTCCGCCGATGTGGGAGATGCTTTCGGGCTTTAGCCCTGATGGCCTTCAGCCCAGGTGGGCTACGTGGAGTAGGGATGTTCGGCTGTGGGACTGCTGTGCCCGAGGACACCCTCCTCACTCCCTGTCGCGTGTGCCCCGACTCACCGGCGTGTAGCTCGGTTTGTGAGCTGAACTGGGCTGACTGCATGCGCTGATCCAGCTTCTCCCAGAACCGGAGAAAGGTTTCTTCAAGACGTTGCAGGATGTCTGTGTGATTACTGTGGCTGGGCATGTAGTTTTGAGGCTGGCTGCGAGTGTGAGGTGAATCTATAGCCGCCATCTTGAACGTGCCACGAGGCGAGCTTGTTCAGGGCCTTGCTTTACGCTGGTGGTAGAAGTTCTCCACTGCGGTTCTGAGTGGTCCAGGATAACCCCCACTGGACCGGGGGGGGGGGAGGTGAGTGAGTAAGAGGCTGCAGTCGCCGTACCTGTGCCCGGAGAGCGGCCGTCTCCCCGTGGCTCAGACCCTGGTAGGCCGCAAGCCTCGGTGTGTCCGTTTGGCTGTGCCGGAGCTTGGAAGAGGCACCGATCGATGCAGCAGCCTCTCCTAGTCGCAGTCGTCGTGGTTTGCCGGCTGTCAGCCACGATTTTCATGCAGAATTCCCCGTTTTATTGTCCCCAAACGTGGGAGCTCTCGCCCGACACGTCTGGGCTGCTTGGCTGCTTGGCTCCGCCCCCCCCAGACTTTTAATTTTAAACTTCTTTTTAGTTTGTGTACTGCTGAAGCTTGAAACGACTTTATACTGGTGGTTACAACTTTTCAAGGCTACCGATTCCAACTGTTTTATTGATACTGCAAGTGGACACCATCCGAACTGGCTCAAGGGGGTTCCAAAGAGCCAGTTCATTAGGATGCGTAGAAACTGTAGTGATTTAGACCTGTTCTATTCACAAGCGGACGTCTTGAAGAATCGTTTTCTAGAAAAGGGGTATTGTCCGGAACTTTTGGATGCTGAGATTAAAAGAGTGGGAAACATCAATAGAAATGACCTTCTAATAAACAAAAAAAAAAGATGGATATTAGAAATCCTATGTTTGACTTCTCTTTCAATACACAATTTAGCTATAGAGCTTTTGACATACAGAGAATTATTAGAAAGCATTGGGGGTTACTTATTGAAGATGACTATTTAAATACACAGATTCCCCAAGTTCCGAAAATTATTTTTAGGAAGGGAGTGAATTTCAAGCAAATTCTTGCACCCAGTACTTTTCGATTAGGAAATAAAAAAGTTGAAAATAAAGAAGGTTTCCATATGTGTGGGAACTGTATAAGTTGTAACCACCAGTATAAAGTCGTTTCAAGCTTCAGCAGTACACAAACTAAAAAGAAGTTAAAAATTAAAAGTCTGGTTTCCTGTTCCTCAACACATGTTGTATACCTGATCATATGTGGATGTAGGTTGCAATATTTAGGGAGGACGGGAAGGAAGGCTAAAATCTGATTCCAGGAACATAGGAATAATATTAAAAAGAACATGTTAACACATTCAGTGCCAGTGCACGGTAATAAATGCCCTTCTTTTAATTTTAATACTCTCCAATGTATTGTTATCGAGCAGGTAGAGAGGTGGTGACCTTGGGTTATTGTTGAGGAAAAGAGAGGGCTATTGGACACACACTTTACAAACTATGCAACCAAGGGGACTTAATGTGGATTTTGATTTAGTTTGCTTTCTTTAAGATATTATTATTATGTTATATTTTTTTTTGCTGCTGTCTCTTTATTTAAATAGTGTTGATTTATTTCATTTTTAGGATATTTTCTGTTATTTTGATTTAAGGGTTTATAACAATATATATATAAAGGTTTGTTATTAAAACGGTGGTAATTACCCAATATTTGGGATATTGCACTGATATTGGATATGTTACTTTATGTTTTTATGTATTATGGCCTCTTTTCGCTCTTATGATGAGCTGTGGAACGCAAGTTGCTGAATGGAACGCAAGCCTACATATCACCATGTCCGGTTTTAGCTTGAAAGCGAGGCTAGAGCCGCATTTCCGGTGATGTCACACGGATGTACCCGGAAGCATTAGGAGTGACGAACCCGGAAGCATGCTGCGGATAGGCTCGGATACATTGCGCGCCAACATTAGAGGAGTTTAAAAGAAGATTGGGACTTAAAGGACGTTTATGCCTACAAGGAGTTTTACTTGCCCCTGAGGAAGTTCAAGTTATTGAACGAAACGCGTAGGGCTATTTAACTAAGTGCAGAGTTTTTATTTAATTTACTTGTTTTTATTTATTTCATTTATTTATTATTTTGGATGCTGTTTTCTCCGGTGTTCCTGTTTGTTGGGATCCTGTGATTGAACCTATTTTATATGATGTGCCTGTTTTTCACTTCAATCTTGTAAGTGTGTCTTTACATTAAAGTGTCTATTTTGACTGAGATACTCTGCACTATTATTATTTTTTCTTTCCTTCTATATTTGCCATGATGTTCCACAAGTCCTGAGGTTTCTACCTTTTTTTATGATACGCCTACAATCAATTTTTGTTTGTGAGTGTGATTATTGCATTTACTCTCCACTTTATGTTTTTCTCTGTTATTATTGTATTGTAGATTGTCTGTTTTCCATATCATTTTGAGGACTGTGAGGAGTCCTTATCTACAGTACTTGTAGTACAAGGGTAATTGTTTTGGAGTTTTTTTCTCTATCTATTGCCCACTAAGTGTGTGTTTTATCCACGTTTTGGTGTATCTGTACATTTCTGTATTTACTTAATAGAGTCACCAACCATTTCTTTACTGAGTTTTTATTAGAAACATTAAATAATAATGCACTTAGTGTGGGAATAACACTCCATGTGCATTTAAAGGTACATACAATCTCATCCCCTGCATGAGAGCCATTCTGATTTAACGTGACGTATAGAGACAGTGTTTTACTTACAATGTATACTGTGACTTATTGGAAATGTATTTGAGCTTGGGGATGATCTTATATTCCTTACCATAGTCAGTAATAATATTATTTCTGATATTATTTCTTTGGCTATGTCTGAATGTTTTGTCACTCTGAATATAGGCATTCTTTATGTGTCCAAACACTCTAACTTGTCCTATTCTGAGCTTTAACTCTGCAAAAATTCTTAATGTGTTTTCTTGATAGCCTTAGACATTATCTGTTTTGAGTAGGATGATATCTTATACTTTGATTATCTATAGTAGGCTCCACATCTTTCCTCCTCCACTTTGCCACTCACATATGTGCAGTATTTATTATATATCTGGTTGATTTTCACTTATTTTATCATTTATGCTGTTGATTCTTATTTGTCATAAAAGATTGTTCATGTCACTAATCAATGAAGACCACAAAATATGAGTTCCTGCTGGAAGTGGAGTCTTCAATGGTCTACGCATGAAAAAAAACAAAAAAATTAAAAGTGATAAAAGGTGCATTACTATTGTTCTTAATAAATTGCAAAAACATTTTTTTTAGAAAAGCAGCACCTCATACAGTGCAATAGCCCAATGCATACACGCAGTAAATGTAAAACCAAAAAGGTGTGCTGTGTCTTTTTATTGCCCGTTTTTTTTATAACAACTAAATACCAGGGAATTGAAGTATCATCAAGCTGGGTTCTTTCTGAAATGGACTGTTTTTAATACCTGTTTGTTAGTATATTAAAGTGAAGAATAAATATTTATATTAGGCTGCTGCAATTCCCAGATACAGTTACCAGCTGTCTAAAACCATGAGTCAGATCCCTATCTCCAAATTCTTCCAGGAGGCAGGGCAGTGATGTCCAACGTGACATCGCAATGACGCGTTTCGCCGACCAATCGACTTCTTCAGATCTGCCCACAGCATACCACCTCTCAAATTTTAGTTTATACAAGGGGTGTGGTCACCCAAATAACTACGAGAATACTGTCCATTGATTGGATAGTTCTTCAAACCCAAATTGTAATGCAAATATAAAACTGCCTTAGCTTGCAGGTTAAAGACAGCCGACAACTGTCTCTGAGAATCGAAGGATCGTCAAAGGGAAGAGATATATTAAGGTGATATATTAAGGTGAAGAATGCCTTTAGAATGACAAGCATCATGGAAGCTGTAGTTTTAAAACATCTGGGGATCTACCTTTTGGGCACCCGTGTATTAAGCATTTCTTATTAAATAGGTGTGTGCAATTGTGCACAATTTGCACAATTGTTTATGCGCACCATTTTGTGTAATTGCACTTTGTCATTTTTAAATTTGGTGATTACTAAAGTGTTTTAGTTCTAAAAAAGCACAGGGACATAAAGACACAGTGCACCTTCTTTTTTTTTTAACAATGGTCTACACATTACACTTTGTATAAGATTCTATGGAGTGTTTTTTTTGGAAGTAGAATATGTGCAGACTTTGCTTTGGTGCCGTATACAAATTTGACAAGCTTGAGATATGAAAACATTATCGTGTCCTACCCTAATGTTAAGTTCCTCTCCACAGATATGTTATTGCTTCTGGATTTCATGCTCAGTGATCTGGGCTATAGTTGCACACACTCATTATTTGTCTGTTTAGATTGTTTGTAGAAAGTTTGTAGTGCTTATCTACAATTCCAACAACTTGAAGTTCCGTTTTTGTTTCTTACGTACCCAATTCCGCAGTATTCCACTGTGTGTCCATTAATAGTTAAATGTTTCCCTAATAGAAGGTTGCCATTTAGATATAGAACATATTGCATATAATGAAAATTCTGAATCAGAACATTGATGATTAGTCTATATGACTCTAGAGGGCTGTGTAACTATAATTCCACTACATAGTTATTAATATGCTGGTGTCTCTTTATGCTTTGTGAGAGTATTATACATGAGTATGTAACTAACTAATAAATGTGACATTTATTTCTCCAGAAATTGTCATACATATGTCAATACTGTGCAAAATTGAATATATGCAACTATCACTGGCTTATTTTTGGCATTCACTAGGGAAACAAATCTATAATAGAAACATGATTGTATGTTCCGTTACATATGTGAAGATATGAAGGTGAAAATGTCACCTTCTATTAAACTAACATAATACATAATAAAGAGCAAATGTGTAAATGTTAACTGTCGAGATTTTTCATCCAACCTCTAAGTACCTTGTGCACATAGATGATGTATGTGTTAAAATAAAGATGACCTTTCACTGCTCACAGTCTAGTTGTAGACCATGGTCTCTTTCCTAATATTTTGTATATTTTGGAAGAGGAGTGTCCTCTTTGGGAAAAATTAGCATGTTGTATAGACAGGAGATACAGTGTTCAGGTGCTGTGAGATGGATCTATAAATGTTCAGACTCTGTAAGGTCACAGTTTACATTTGGTGAGTGAAGTGCTTGAGAATTTAGGTTATTGGTGGTATATTAAACAGTAATAAAGCTAGAATCTTTGCTAAAAGTTTAAAATCCGCATGCAAAAGAGAAATTGGACTATACCTTGGACAAAGAGCAGGGTCTTTTACATCCTTAGAAATTATGGTGATGTGTGCTGATAACGTGAAAACTGTTACCATCAACCAAGAAATTCAGTGTGTGTAACAGGGTAAGTGCCAAAATATCAAAGTATGTGTCTTTAGTATTTAATACTTAAGTTTTATTACATAGTGTCAGATCCAGGATCTTTTGCAAGGTTTGGTTATACAGAAGGCTTGTGAAAGGTGTCCATAACAATGGGGATTCTAAAGACTGGACTATGTTTTGGTGTTGTATGTTGAAATATAAACTTGCATACAAGCAGATAATATATCAAGACTAAAAAAAAACCTTCACCACTAATACACAACGTGTGTGGGGACAAAATATACTTATCTATAATAAAGACAGCCTCCCACAGATCACTTCCCAGATAGTGGTCTTTACACAAACAAGATATATACAGAAACAGGGATACAGCTGAAATAACCTAGAAACAAACAAATAAACAGAACATGGTGTAATACAGTTATATCTAAATACACACACTGCGATAAATTGCACTCACATGAGTTAAAATTAAAAAGGCTTCCCCAGAAAGAAATGGGCGGCTATAATCCAAGCAGTTTTATTTTGGCAATAACTTGAATAAAGCTGAATAAATGCTACAAATGAGATAGACAGCAAAATTTCTGAGTAATCGTAGATCATTGCTCAAGAGCAATGGCTTCCAGTCCAGTAATATTCTTGGGTTTCCATGCTGCAACCGCCATATTCAAATCCCACCAGATATTTTCTGTGGGGCTTACGTCAGGTGACTATGATGGCTTGAATTTTCCAGGACTAGTTCTGTAACCAAGCCTTGGTGGAATTTGAGGTATGTTTGGGATGAATGTTTGAAGGTCCAATGACCCCCAAGCTTCAGCTTCCTCAAAGGCAGCCAGGGCCGGTGCAAGGATTTTTGCCGCCCTAGGCAAACAAAAATTTGCCGCCACCCCATATGCTCTGCCCACCATGTGACATCACAATGCCCCCCCATATGACCTGCCAAATGTGCTAACACTAACTAACCCATCCTTTATTTGTCCTCAATTTCACAACTGTAAAGTAGCTTCTAATGTCCTCCTAAATGTCCTATGTCCCAGTGAAGTCCATAACTGTACAGCTCAGTATAACAGTAGGTTTACTTATCTTGCAGGACCTCGCTAAGTAGGTTTTTTTGTGGTTGCAAGAAAACTATGAAATATAATGTACAAACTTTGAAACCCATTCATTTATGCTGTGGATCTAAAAGAAGGCAAAACTCTAAATTGAAGAAATTTCCAAATATGCCTCAAAAATAGATCTCCATGGGTCAACAACCTGTTCACATACATATTAATTATATCTTTAATATTTTGTCTTTGCACAACAAAAAGAAACAAACACCATCAAGGCCTCTTTTAAAAATACCTATAGAATTTGCTGAGGAAGGAGGAATGCTGCTGATTGCCATGGTGTGACAAGGGACCTCTCCACTCGGCACCCTTTCCACCGCTGTGGTATGCAATAACTGACACATGATGACAGAGTGCAAGAACTTCATTGCACAAAATGTGCACAATGTTCTCTGTGCATGTAGCCTCCAAGTTCCTAGCCAGCCCAATAATCGGGGACTCAGGGTTAAAAACTATAAAGAGCATAGTCTAGCTTTCATGGGCCCACCAGACACCCTCTCCCCGTCCTGACATTTCACCGGTGAGCCTTTCCCTATTCTAATGCTACCTGGAGGAAGGACTAAAATAAGACTTGGGCATCTTGAAATCACAGCAATTTATGTGATTAAATGTATATAGCATAAAAAAGTGACATTTTATCAAATGAAAAAAAAAATCAATTTAAAAGATAAGATCCCTGAATGCTTCATGGCCATGAGCTAATATTCCATTCTGTTTTATGAATAGATTTAAATCATCTCTGATGGCTACTGTTGGAGCTTTGCAATAGTGAACTGATTTGTTTTTAGTTTGTTTAACAACACAGTTTGTGCTCTGGTATCTGCAAACAGATTAAAGCTGGGTTTTTGAGAAATAAAAGAATTGCTTGGGGTTTGACAGGTAGGGTTGATTATTTTATCAATCAATCACCAGTGTTGTATGTTTAACTGCTAAGCTCTGCTCTCTGCAATCCAATAAACACATACGTTGAGTGAGGGAGCTTTGGCAAGCATGCTAATAGTTTTAAAGTGCTCCATCTTATTGCATGCAATGTGTGAAAAAACAGCCAGCTTGCTTAAAGGCTTCCTACAATTCAAAGTGTTACCATTAACCTACAGAGGATCCGCATGCAGCAATTTATTTTCAATAATTTTTTTTTTTTTGCTAAATTCAAATGCAAAAATTTCAGATTTCCACGTGCCAGGGGCATTGCTAGGTTCCAGAAACTCAATTGCACTAGTTAATTTTTTTCACCAATTTATCTGTTGTTTTGTGATGTTTAGGTTGATGACTCCCAGTGCTCTTTAAGGCACACCTAACAGTCCAGAATTTGGGGATTATCCAAGTGTGTCTAAGGTGTTTAGAAAGAAAAAAAAAACACAGAAGGCTTTCCCAAACTCTGGCCCTCCAGATGTTGCTGAACTACAACTCCCATGATTCTCAGCATATTTCATTCATAAAACCATGGGAGTTGTAGTTCAGCAACATCTGGAGGGCCAGAGTTTGGGGAAGTCTGCCTTAGAGTCTAAGGTTTTTTTTGTAAAAAATGTTTAAACAACTTGAACACACCTGAGTAACCCCTAAATCCTGGACTGTTAGATGTGCTTTGAGGAGAGGGCTGTGGAGCTCTGATGACCCCTGTCCACAGCTGAAAGCGCCTTCAATAAGGACTGTGGAGCAATGAAAGAAGGTTGCCTGGTCTGATGAATCTTATTTGCAATTAGATCAGGTGGATAGCCGGGTGAGTGCGAAACGTTTACCCAGGGAAGAGATGGCAGCAGGATGCAGTATAGAAAGAAGAAATTCTATGACGGACTAAATTTGAAGATTGTAAATGTAAACACTTCCTTAGTTCGTAAAAGTGTAAGCAAGATTACTTTAAGTGATATTCACACTAGCACGTGGGAGCTATATACTATTTTATTATTTAATACTTGCCAATATTGAGTAAAAACTTGCCTGATATTTTGCTGAAACAAATATGAAAATCAGATATTCTGCTGATGTAGGATAACAATTTGTAGTTATTTTATAGTTATGTTTATATGCCTGCTTTCAAAGTGTTATATTTATGTTTACTACATATAATTCTTCAATATGTCAACAAAACAAGTTTGGTTTAACCCCTTAACAACGAGTGACGGACGAGGTCCGTCACTCAGGGGAAACCCTTAACGACGAGTGACGGACTTTGTCCGTCACCCGTTTATATTCACCCCAGATCGCCGCAATTGCGGCGATCGCGGGGTTAATGGTGCTCCGGTCTGACTCTGTATTAGAGGCAGACCGGGAGCACCGGATCCGGCTGTCCCAGCTCATGTGCCCACTCTGACAGCATGTCAGAGAGGGCACATGTGCTCAGTATTCTCACCTTCTGCCTCCCTGCACTTCCGGGTTCACTGTGAAGTGCAGGGAGATGGATCAATGCTGATCCTGCCCCCTGTAAAAATAAAAATAAAGTTTAATTAAAATCCCACCCCCCTTTACCCAGTTTAATAAAAAATTAACCCCTTCCCTGCCAATTGATCACTGACTACAGTGATCAATTGGCAGGGATTTCATTTTACTATGATCTGACTTTTTTTTTTAACTCCTGAGGGTTAATTCTTTTTTTTTTTAACCCTCAGGGGTTAAATTTATTTTATTAATTAATTTAAATATTTTAAAATTATAAATTTAGCTAGCTGGGGAGGGTAGAAGTTAGTGGGGAATTGGGGGATTTAGTGTTAAGCTAACTAGGGGTTAACATTAAAAAAAGTTTTAAAATAAGCTTTAAAAAGTTAAAAAATTAAGTTAAAAAAAAGTTTTAATAACGTTTAAGTAAAAAATAAAAAAACACCCCCCTTTACCCAGTCCAAATAAAAATTAACCCCTTCCCTGCCAGTCGATCACTGCCTACAGTGATCAAAATACAGATCACAGTATTATACTGTGATTTAATTTTTTTTAACCCCCGACGATTAACTTTTATTTATTTTTTAACCCTCAGGGGTTACATTTATTTAATTAACTAATTTAAATATTGTTTAATTAAATATTTTGCTAGCCAGGGTGGGTGGGAGTTATGGGAAAATGGGGAATTTACTGTTATAGTAAAAATAGTGCTGCTTACTGCTAGTTAGGGGTTAACGGTAAAGAAAAAGCTTAGAAAAATGCTAAATCTTTAAAAAAATTAATAAGCAAAACAAAAGTTTAAAAAGTTAAAAAAGTTTTAAAAAGTTAAAAAATACATTTAAAAACGCTCATTACCACTACACCTGGAACAAACTAGAGAAAAAATTATCCCACGCCAAGGTTCAAAATATGCCTTTTGAATTACTCCAGGGTGTATTCTTTAATAAAGAGTATGTGTTTGTGCGGAAGTTTCAATAACCAACCATCTAAACTACTCCAAATTGGAACATGGACACAGCGTAAAACTTCAAAGTTAGAAAAAAACTGAATGGCTGCGTCTCAAATGTGCCCCTTCAACATCCACATATACCTGGCAAAGGTACATACGGGGGTATTGCTGTACTCAGACCACATAGCTGAGCAACATATGAAGTATTATACAGTCGTAGCACACATAAGGTTTGCAAAATATACTGTGCAAACTCACTTTGTGTGTCAAAAAGGCAGAAAAAACGCTTCTTACCACTACACCTGGTACAAGCTAGCGGAAAAATGATCCCACGCTAAGGTTCAAAATATGCCTTTTGAAATACCCTGGGGTGTCTACTTTAAGAAATGGTATGGCTTCATAGGGTATTTGGATTATATAGCCTGGTAAAATACTCTAAAATGGGATAAAGGCACAGCGTAAAAATGTAAAGTTTGAAAATAAATGGAATGGCTGTGTCCCAAATGTGCCCCTCCGATGTCCACATATACCTGGCAAAGGTACATACGGGGGTATTTTTGTACTCAGCAGACATAGCTGAGCAACATATGAAGTATTATACAGTGGTAGTACTCATAAGGTTTGCAAAATATACTGTGCAAACTCACTTTGTGTGTCAAAAAGGCAGAAAAAACGCTTATTACCACTACACTTGGTACAAGCTAGCGGAAAAATTATCCCACGCTAAGGTTCAAAATATGCCTTTTGAAATACCCTGAGGTGTCTACTTTAAGAAATGGTAGGCCTTTGTGAGGTAGTTTGAATTTAAAACCTGCGAAGATGCTTGGAAATTGCACATAGGCCCAGCGTCAAAATTCAATGTTCGGTAAAAACTGATATGGCTTGGTCTCCTATATGGCACTGTAGCTTCACGAAATAGTGCCAAAGACATTCATTGGGTGTGTCTTTTTACTCAGAAGACTTAGCTGAGCATAATTTGTGGGTTTTGAACTTAGTGGCACATATGAAATATACAAAATGCCCAGCATAAATGCAATCCGTATGTAAAAAATGCACAAAATTATTTTTTACCACATACTTTGGCATATATTGGTGAAATAATGGGGGCATGTTAAGGCACAATATGCACCTTATGAGATACCCTGGGGTGTCTACTTTTACAAATGGTAGGCCTTTGTGGGTTTTTTTGAACAGTCAAACTACTATAATACCCCCAAATGGAAGCATAGGCTCATTAAATCCGTCTCTCAAAATTCGACTGTGAATACTGAAAAGGACAGGTCTCCTATATGGCACTGTAGCTTCACGAAATAGTGCCGAAGACATACAATGGGGGTACCGTTGTACTCAGCAGAAGTAACTGAACACATAATAAAACTTTGTACAGGAATAGCACACACCAACTTTACAAAATACACATGAGAAGTTCTTTGTTATAAGTTTGTGTGCCAAAACCCCCCAAAATCATAATTTGACTCCAATATTTAGCAGAGGTTGGCAGTAAAATGGCTACGTAGAAAGTGTCAAAACAACCTTAGGTAAATAGCCTGTGGTGTCTACTTTATATAAATATATACTTTTGTATGGCAATTTTTTTTTTCTTTTATGGCTATTAAGCTTACAAGACAAACATACCAAATTCTAAAATCGCTCCACATTCAAAGTTTATTTTACTCCTTGTGCTTTGTGACCCGTAACTACGAAAAAAACCTTAAAATCCCAGACACATTATATATTCTGTAAATCAGAACAACTAAATGAATTTATTTTTAATTACTTTCCTTAACCTGCACTAATTGTGCACACATTATTATTGCAAAAACTGTAAAAAAAAACTCAGAATTTTTCTTTTTTTTTGCATTTTTCTGTATTTTTTTTATAATAAATAAGCATGTATGTATATATATGTTACATCAAATTAAAGCCCTTTCTATCCTTTAAAAAACGGTATATAATATGCGTCGGTGCAATAAATTAGTAAAATGCAAATTGCAGTTGAACGCAAACAGCAAAAAATGCTGTTGTCATTAAGTGAAAGACAAGCTTCTGAAGCTCTGTCCTTAAGGGGTTAAAAAAGAAATAAAATACACCTATATATTTACATTCATAGTGGAAGTTTAATAGGGTTTCTCTTTATTTTACTTTGAATCTCTGAGGCATGGACATAATCTCAGAGAGTCATATTATGCAGATCTCCAATTAAAACATGATTTAGTAAGTTCTATTATGTCCAAGTAGCTATTCCCAGTGGAACAGCAGAGAATAGAAAGGTCGTATATTCAACAGTTCTGGTTTAAAACAAGAAAATTATACTTTTCCCATGATATGTGGTTGTGCAGCCAGTGTCTTTAAGGGATGTATAGCTATGCTCTTGTTAAACCTCAAGGGAGAAATCGGAGATATAAAAGTGTGTCCTATATTTATTAAGAATGTTATCATCAGCATTCCCTGTAACTCTTATACATCCAAGGAAATGTTCATGTTAAAACAAAGTTAAGGTACCAAACAGGTATTCACCCTCTGTAGAAAGCCATCAAACAGTGGAGACAAATGTAAAAATGCATGAAATCATAATTATTAATTATTTTAAGATCCAGGACATGTCTAGCTACCCAATAACTCATTATTGGTAACTGACCAGGCAATTACAAGGTTTAGATATGTTGGCTTAAAATTTGAATTCCCTTGTTATATTTCCCGAAATTTCTGTTTTTTATGAAAAATCCTGATTAAAAAATTAAAAAATGTAACACTCATTCATCCTCTAACATCAGAAATTTCTTCAAAGCACTTGTTGTTCAAAAGATCCAATTTATGGTATTAACGTGGACTTTTTTGCCTGTTGTATCTTTATGCTTCTATAAACCTCACAATTGTTCTTTACATTTCCCTACAGTGACATTTCACTCATAGTCCTATGTTTATTTGCCACTCCTTGTACCCCCTCTCTTTGCAACACCACTAGAATAAACAAAGAGCAATGCCACTGCAATTAGGAAATCCGTCTTGGTTACTGCAGGGTTTCGATTTTAGTATACATTGTAAAATTTTGTGGTAGCCTTTTTTTCCAAGGCTTCATATTTAGGAAACTGAGCTATTACATCTTCTAATTTGTAATATTTGTTTCTTTGCCATGTCAACAGAATATTAAGAAACCTTTGTTTAGTTTAGAATCAGGCATAGGCAATCTTCGGCACTCCAGATGTTTTGGACTACACCTCCCATGATGCTTTGCCAGCATTATGGGTGTAAGAGCATTATGGGAGATGTAGTCCAAAACATCTGGGGTGCCGAAGGTTACCTATCCCTGGTTTAGATAATTTGCCATTGTGTACATTGTTAGTGGTAATTCATGTTGGCGTGTATAAACAGAAGCATTAAATTAGTGTGCGTTTTAAATTAGCCTCCAAGGTAACCAGTTATTTCAATTTATTTATAATGCTAATCTTATGTGGTCATTTATTCTGCTGTCAATTTGATTATTTTTAAAATGGAGAAAATGCGGATGACAGTCCATCAGTATCAAGTTAAAGATACACAAAAAAAGTCACCTGATTATGTGAATAGTTTTGATTAATTACAAAATCAGAGATTCTTCTTTTGTTTCTGCTATTGTAGCTTTAAAGAGATTCATTTAGTTCCGAACAGGAGTTCATCTGAATTGGGACTGAGCAGGTTATTGTTCGAATTCCTGAACTCCAAGCCAAAATGTAGCCGAATCACGAAGAAACGTAATCCCGCAATGGCTGAGGATGTTCGTTTTGATCTATGATTGTAAATTCCACCCATGGAACCAACAAAAGTGATGATTGATAGGAAATGGGGAATGATTGTTTTTATTCACAGATTAAGTGAAAAATTACTGATAGAGAGAAAAAAGGAGGAGTAGTAAAATAAAATCTAAATGTATATAATAATACATTACAGTACACTGATTAACCCATTTCTGTGCTCTTTTGGTTTGTCATTTTTTTTCACAGTCATAGGTTTTCATAGCCGAAATTCTACAAAGCCGAACAGACATATAAACGAAATTTGTACATCCTGAAAAAAAACGAATGTAAAATGGTTCCATCATAACACATTTTCTTTGAAATATACCAAAATAACCAATGCAGTAATCAAACACCAGATCTTATATAATTGCAGTGGTCCTACCATATGAGAGACCAGTTGGGTTGTTTTTCCTCCCACTTAACATGCAAACACATTGATGGCGTCAAGTCCATATACAGGACAGAAGATCTGGTCTAAATCATGCAGGCTTAAAAGCCATCCTTTGCCAGAATTGCAATATCAAACAAAAACAAAATGTGCAGAGGGTGGGCACAAATGTGATATTATGACAATGTCTGACAATAAAGGACGACCTTTAATCTTGCATGATTGAGTCTGGAACTTCATTATCATATTTGGACCCGGCACCATCAATGTATTTGACTTTTGAGAATAAGCCAACTTAAACTAAGAGCCTGTCCGATCTGACCACTCTGGATCATAAATACAGGCTAAGAGGATTAGTATGCATGCAAGATTAGTCTTCTCCATGATCTTACATGTTCTCTCTGATGTAACAGAACAGTTGTAATCAGGGATGTTGATCTGAATTCAGCTCCATTTTCTTTGGTTATCTAACCAACAACTCATTAGGTCTCCAACCAAGTCATCATTTCATAGTCTTATCTGTTGAGTTTAAAGCCTCTCTTAGTAGAGATTAAAGGTTCTTATGTATTTGTGTTTAGTCTTGCAAAATGTAACTCTGTATTTCTACATTGACACTAAATTCCAATGATCTTCTATTGTGTTAACATATATAACCCCTACTTCCACTAGAGACCATGTTGATGAAACAATGTATACCATTTTCAAGTGAGTTAGCAAGTTTTTTTGTAGCTGTTTAAAGGGTACATGTCATGATTATTTTCACTTTACATCATCGGGAACTAGGATTCGATGAATAGGAAAAAGCTGGAGGAAGGTGTTAAACCGCATTTAGAAAATTGGGCAAAGGATAAAATGGACATTGAGGGAGGAGGACATACCCATCGACACCAGATAGAAAGTAGACTTTGGGAAAAGTCCTTAAGAGGAGAACATTGTTGGACCAATTTTTCATTTACTTTATTAAATATATTGTTCTTCCTCAAGAACTTCAAGTTGCACTACTGGCTGGAGTTCCTAAATAGGACTTGAGGGAGTGTGTCCTCTGGCTACAGGATCGTCTAGGTCTGTGATGCCCCTCAAAAAATAGGGGATGGCACCCTGGAGCTCATTAGCTCCATCTTGTGAGTGTAGTACATTTTGTTGTAGTATTTATTAGTATTTATTTCTAATGGAACTATTGTATCTCTATATTTTCTTATGGATATCAGATAATAGCTTCATATCATCTGAAGCTGTACATTTTGGATCCTGCTTTTATGCCAGTAAAAAAAGGGCAGGTATTGAAACTGGTAAGAAACATTCAGGAATCAGCACATAAACCATGACAGTAAATAAAGATCGCTCCCCCCCCCCCCCCCCCCGACTTCCAAGAAATACGCATTTTATGACACACTTTTTTTTCTTTTTCATCAAAGAGTAAATCAACCACAAAGACTTGGTGACGCAGGGATTGATTAAATCTACATTTCACCAGACTGGGACATTTTTCTATATCTACCATTTTTAAGATGTTTTTAAGCCACCGAACCTCACTGATCTTTGAAAATTCCATTATTTTTCTATTCTTAATGCTGAAATGTGAGGGTTTTTTCTTTATTACATCCAGGAACTAAGGTTCTCGGAGACACCAGCAATTCACAGTGTGCTG
This sequence comes from Pelobates fuscus, assembly GCF_036172605.1. Lineage (NCBI taxonomy): Eukaryota > Metazoa > Chordata > Amphibia > Anura > Pelobatidae > Pelobates > Pelobates fuscus. Next base: position 40,770,144 of record NC_086319.1, on the reverse strand, counting down.
CAAGAAAAATATGTTGCACTGAAATAAATGAGATTGGAATCACCCTGCTTCAAAAGACAAAAAAAAAATATCTTCTCAACATATTGAAAGACGTCCTTGAACTTCAGAATGATTTGCACTCACACAAATAGAGATTTAATCTAACTAAGTCTAATCAGGAAAGGATGCTGTTTATTTTATGATTTATAATACGAAGTAAATTCTAAGCATTTTAATGGTCAAATTAAGAACCAACGTAAAAGTAAATAAATAAACCTACATGGAGAGGGATACTGTGAAATCTTCAGTCTTCAAAGGTGAATTAAAGATAACACATACATTATTTGAAAAGCAAGTTATGTATTATGAAATTATAGTCTCGAAAAAAATGTAGGCACTCATGGGATTTTGGTAAAAAGTATAATTATTTTCTTCAGAATTAAAGCATTATAGTTTGTTAATCTCAAAAGCAAGGTCAATGGATTACACAGATATAGCTATTTATAATGTATATCAAAGTAGTAGAGGAAACATATAAATACACATTTTCAATAAGGACTTCAAACACATGTGAATATATTAAGAGCGATATATGTTTAAAGCTACTTTGATAATTCTACAGTACAGCTACCTAGTAGCATATTTGATGTTGTGCATATAGTTTTAGAAATGCATATATATATATATATATATATATATAAAGATACACAAATATTAGCAACGATGCGTTAAAGATAACGAGGCTTACAATTTTAGTGTCATAATGAGGTTAAAAAAAAAAAGGTTTTGCAGCTATATTTTAAATAAATTGCTGAAAAAAACCTTAAGTGAAACATCTAATTGAAGTGGCTATAGTGTCTTGAGTCCCTTGGCGCGATCTTTCCATTCAGGGTTGAATCGGGTGTAATGGCCCGCTGTAACTAGCTCAGAGTGTCAGCTGACCACTTTTAGCCTACCAGAGTGTCCATTGCAGGTATGAATTCTTATGACTATATGGACGTGTGTAATCTCTGCTTTAACCACATCTCCAGTGGGAGTGGAGCCATAGATAGTCGGGGATCCTCAACTGCTTAAAATGAATGGAGAGACAGTCTCAGGGGACTCACAGCACTATAACCAATTCAATGAGATGACATAGTTATTGTGCCTACAGTGTCCCTTTAAGAAGACATTTCTAATACTGGGTTGTACTGATTTGCTGCCAGAAGATCCGGAATTCTTTATGCTGAATTCAATGGAGTGCCAGATACAGTCCTTGGAGATTCTGCGTCATGCTGCAAACCTTCCTTTACTCCATATTCCCAACGTTTTACTGGATTGATAGCTGGTGTATGCCATTGAAGTGCATTGATATCATATAGCCATTAGCAGAGTAGACTATGGTCATAAAGGTATTCTTATAGTCAGCGACAATATTCAAGTTCAGGCAACTTCTTCCCAGCATATTTAGAGAGCAAATGGGAAGGGACAGAGGAGGCACTGATATAACAAGGGAGAGGAAGGTGAGAGACTGCTCTAAGTTAGAGACTCCCATCAGCCTCAGCTAGCAGCAGGATCTCACTGGACCTCAAAAGGTATAGAAACGGGAAGGTAGCTAAAGATGTGGAAATTATGACTTATCTCTGTGTGTGTATTTGTCGGTGTGTATGTATATATTAGTGTATAACTGTGTGTGTCAGTGTGTATATCTTTGTGTGTGGCAGTGTGTCTACATGTATGTATCTGTGTGTGTTTCTTTATGTGTGTTTAGGTGTGTATCTGTGAGCCTCCGAGTGTGTGTATGTCGGTATCTGTGTACGTGTGTGTCAATGTGTATGTGTATCAGTGTCAAACACACATCTGTATTCCGATGCCAACACTACACACAAAAATACCCCTACATGCACACACAACACATACTCCAAACAAAAACACTCTTACATTCTAACACACAACCACTGCTGACAAATACAACCCTGCAAGGATGGGCAATTGGTATATTCAAAATGACAAAGCTCATTGAAATTGTACGACAGATGGGGATCTACCTTTTGGACACTATTTCACTATAGGGTGACTTCCCAAAAATATTTTTGCACCAGGGCCCTCTCTATATTTATATACTTAGTTCTGCCACTGGCTAAATGTTTATTTTTTCACATCAGAAATAGTAGAGATAGCTCTGCAAAAGTCCAAGGACATCAGTAGTTTCTGAAATACTCAACCCTCAGATCTTATTTCCTACCAACCATGTCTGCATGTTTTTATGCACCGATTATCTGTTACATGATTGACCAGTTAGATATTTGCATTAACTAGAAAATAATCAGGTGTCCCGAACGATTGGGTCAGTGAATGTATAGCTTGATGCAATTACACTAATTTTGTAGTTGTGACATATACATCTGCCATGAGTTTTTAGATTTGTTTTTACATTTTAAATTATATTCTCATTATAATTAACAGAAAATGAGAATGAGATCTTTAATTAACCAAATTCAAATATATCTTGTCGTTTGCTAACCAACATGTTTTTTTTTTAGTTGGTGTTCTTCTGATGTCATAATAATAATCTATAGTGTACTCAAATGTTTCCAGCCATCTGCCCTGTGTCCGGAAACAAGAGAAGCATTTGATTAGAAATATTATTCCCTTGCAAGTCAAGGACACAAGCAAAATATCCAATTTATCTGACACTCACTGATTAACTCTTAATAAACATTACAAATCACATACAATGTGGACCAAAATGGGGTTGACAGGTAAATAACTTATTTATTAGTAGTACAATTTTTTGCTACATATTATAACTGAGTCTTGGGAGATTCATCATGGGTAATTTCACAAAGGAACCTGGGTTGTCTTTAATGCTGATATTAGTATATGCTTGGGCCCCCTGCCCTACTCTCTGGTATGCAATCACGCACTTCACCCCAACGCAGAGGCGAAACTAAAGTAGAAATAGCCCTGGTGCAAGATTTGTGAGGGTCCCACAATTGCAAGGGGGGACAAAAGATAGATCCCTATCTGTCATGCAACTCCACAATGCTTTTTTAGCTGGGGCTCTACCATTTTTCCATGCTTGCAGGATTGTTTTGAGCACTGAGCTGTCTGTGTGTTTGAATGTAAGCATGTTTTTGTATGGACTATGTTTGTGTGAATATAGGGCTGTGTTTGTATGTGGTGTTACAAATGTCGTTTATGTGTAGTGTTGGTTGTTTAACCCCTTAAGGACTGAGCCAAATGTACACAATGTGATCAAAACAAAACCTGGAATTTGACTACATGTCTGTTCAACCGTAATTTACCTATTTCATATTAAGTGCACCCACGCTTATATAATTTTATCCAGGGGAAACAGGGTTTTCAAATAACATTAAATATATAGCCATGAAACATAATTTAATATGAAGAAATATAAAAAAAGGGGAGAAAATAAGAAATGTTATTTTTTTTTAGTTCTACGTAACATTTTAACTGTGAATGTCATAATACTGTTTCCTTTTACTGCAATAAAATACACATATTTGTATTCAGCGATGTCTCACGTGTAAAACAGTACCCCCTATGTACAGGCTTCATGGTGTTTTGGGAAGTTACATGGTTAAATCTAGCATGTTACATTTTTTATTTTTTTCATATTAAAATTCGCTTGATTGGTTACGTTGCCTTTGAGACCGTATGGCATACCATTTGCAATAGTAGACAACCCAAGGTATTGAAAATGTGTTATGTCCAGTCTTTTATAGTAGCCACTTGGTCACAAACACTGGCCAAACTTAGTGTTAATATTTGTTTGTGTGTGAAAAATGCAAAAAACTAATTTGAACGCCAATTTTCGCCAGTGTTTGTGACTAAGTTCTAAAAAAGACTGGACATACCCCATTTGCAATACGTTGGCATGCCATCATGGGGGTAATTTTCACTCCTGGGCTACCATACAGTCTCAAAAGCAACGTAACCAATCTGGTGAATTTCAATGTGAATAAACTGAAACGCAAGCCTTATATTTGACTCTAACTTTTGAAAACACCATAAAACCTGTACATGAAAGGTACTGTTATACTCGGGAGACTTCGCTGAACACAAATATTAGTAATATCACATAAACATAATAGTAAAGGGGTGGGAAAGACAATAAGTAACATGAAATATCTCTCCTGCCTACAGAAACCATAATATGCAAATCTACCTGAATATGCAAATTATCAAGCCTTGCTATTCAGGTAGTGCATATTGCTGTTGCTACCAACAGATGGCGCTCTACAGACTTCACAGCCAAATTGACCTACTTAGTAGCAAGCATTTTCATAAAACAACAATACACACCCTGCACCTATAATGGGTATGAGGTGACTTAGACGTAGGCATAGTCCAGGGCCCTACATAAAGTGTCTGTATGAAACACCAGGCGATGGTGACTACCGCCACATATCTTTCCCCCCAAGTGAAGACTAACCAGGTACCAGACCTCCAAGTTAGTCTGGCAACCTGCCTTAAGAATTCCAACTAACTACAATCTCCAGTATACTAGTAATGTCCTCTCTTCTCTAGCTTCTATATATTGTAAAGGATCTGTGGTTTCTAGCCTATAATCACTTAGGAGGACAATTATTACAAATTATTGTTTTAGATTCAAAGAAAAGAAAAACATTAGGTGTGGATAGTGTTAAAATAACACATTTAACCAAAAGTAACCAGAAATGTAGGCTATTCAAAAACACCACCAGTAGTTTACAAAAATACATTCATTAATACAATTAAAGCATAACTTGGAACTGTCAACACAACAGCATCGTAGTGCCCAGAATAGAAAGAAAACATTCTTCTATTTATTCCTAGGAAGGACTGTTTATGTATAAAATTCCTTAAATAGTTTCCCAGATATGCCATTTGTTTGATTTTTGTCCTTTGTTTTTTTATGTTGTCTGCGTCCCATGTATTCTGAGAAACATTCTCTAAGCAACGTTATCTATTATTCCTTAAATTGCCAGACAGTCCCTATTGATAATATTATTCTACTCAGCTGGTCTTTAAAAGGTCAGAAAAAGAAAGAATTTCTGAGCACTGGTTCTCAGCTTTAATTTGTGCACATTTTATTTCACATATTGATTTATTTAATGGTGAACCATGTCTTATGGGAAAATAATCCCACCAAGGCTTTCCGAAAACCATAATAAACCAGAGGTCCAGAACCCCGAGATGCACTATTTTCCCTAATACACACTTTGCTAGTATATACAGTATACTATAAGGGCAGGGCTGGTGCAAGGATTTTTGGCTACAGAGGCCAGGCAAAAATGTGTCTTCACCTGTGTCTCTCGTAACCAGAAGCTGGAAATGGGGGGACAGGAGCTGGAAATGGGGGGAACAGGAGCTGTAGAAGGGGTTGGACAGGAGCTGAAAATGTTTGGGGGGACAGGAGTTGGAGAGGGAGTTGGACAGGAGCTGTAAAGGGGGAGGCCGGAGCTGTAGGCGGGACACATGAGCTGTAGAGCGGAGGCAGGTGCTGGAGAGGGGAGGGCAGGAGCTGGAGAGGGAGGGGGACAGAAGCTGGAGAGGGAGGGGGACAGAAGCTGAGTGAGGGACTGTGGTGAGGAGGGGGCACAGTGACAGAGAGGGGGCGCAGGAGCTCTAGAGGGTGATTGTAGCTGTGGAGGGGGACAGAGGCTATAGGGGGGCACAGGGGCTGTGGTGGGAGGCACAGGAGCTCTAGAGGGGGACACAGGGGCTGTGGTGGGGCCACAGGGGGGTTTGACAGGGGCTGTCAAAAAAAGATTTTTAAAAATGGATTAAAAACAAAAAACAAAACATTTATCTGCTCTCCCTGAGGTTTACTTTGGGCCAGGGAGGGTGAGACAGGAGCTGGGGAGTCCGGGAGAAGAGCAGTGGAAGTCACGCCCCCTCCTCCTGACGTCATAAGGAGAGGCCAGCCGACTTTGATTGCTGCTGTGTGATGACTGCAGAGACACAGGTAATTAGAAAAATCTGAGTCCCTAGTCAGAGGCAGGGTGTCACGGCAAGGGTGCATCATTTATTATTACACTATGGAATAATACTATTTAATATAACGTGTGTAGTGCATCAATAATTTGACCCCTGGGTACAGGACAAATAGCAGTTCTTCCTTTGTCTGGCTAAGAATCACGTTACCTGAAGAGACTAATTAGAATTCTGCAATTCCTTAAATATTGTCCTAAGTTGTATTTGGTGGGTTTTTATTATTAGGTTTACCTGGGGGACCAAGGCACCCCATTTATTAATTGTCTGGGGTGAAGTAAAGAGGTCTGTTTGTAGTTTACTTTGTGTAGATAGGGGCTGTAGTATGTGTGCACATACACATGTATAGGGGCTGCAGAGATTATGTGTGTATTGACAGAGGCTGTAGTCTGTGTGTGTGTGTAGTGCCTGCAGTGTGTAAGTGTATGCATATTGGGGGTTGCATTGTAAGTGTGTTGTATTGTGGGTCTGCTTAAAATAGCTGTATTGTGCATATATGGGATGTAGTGTCTATATTTAAGGGTGGTGTGTCTAGGTGTGTGGAATAAAGTGTGTATGGGATGAAGTCTGTGTGAGAGTGTGCTGCATGTGTGTGGGAAGGTGTAATGTGTGCGTACTGTGTGGGTATGTAATGTCTCTGAGTGTGTACTGGGTGTGAAGGGGCTGTACTGTGTGTGGGCAGTGGGATAGGGAAAGGCTTTACTATTTTTATTTTAACAATTAATAAAAATAAATTATTGCAAGGTAAGAACAGGGAGGGGTGGCATTCAGATCCCTGCTGGTACAGATGGCTGCCTCTCCACTGGGTGCATGGCAGGCCACGAGATGAGAGGTGCTTCTCTCATTCAGGTTCAGTACTTGCACTTAATATCAGAGCATTGCAGCGGGTTATCACAGCAATGTTCTGACACTGTATGTGCTGTAGCTTGTGAAAGATATTAGAAGTGGAGGTCCCGGGGTAGGCTTCCCACAGTTGCCAAAAATTGGAAACATTTCCAGGGATGCTTTTCTCCAGAAATCACATATATTAAGTGATAGTAGGTAACAAATATATCTAAGGAACTTTTTAAGCAATGAATACATTGCTTGACAAATACACTCACTGACACACATTAACATTCTCATACCCACTGAAACACACACACAGACTGACCAGTAAAGGCATACAAACTAACCCATTCACACATACACACTCATTAACAAACTTACTGACCCATATATGCAAACGCACACTGACACAGACCCACACGCACACACTGTCCCATATAGGCATACGCTGACCTAAACACTGACCCACACACACACACAAGCACTTAGTGATCACAGACACTGACCTATACACACACACACAGATTGTCCCAAGCACACACAGACTGACCCATGCATACACTCACTGACCCATACACACTTGCTGACCCACAGAGAGTTCACACTCATCAGCAACTGCAAGATGCTTCACTTTCCACATGCTCTTTGCAGAGCTGAGCCTCCTTTTTTCTGTCTTCTCTCCCCCAAGCTACTCTCACAGGGACCCAGAGGAAGTAAAATGTAAATCACTCCCTACCAGCACAGTGCCACCAAGTGGCTGCAAAGGGCAGCAACCACCTAACTGCCAGGTGGCATGGGATTTACATTATGGCTACCCTCCCCCCCTTAAAGATTTATGGAGATATAGATTTATTATCTCCCCACTAGCACATCAAGATGCATTGAGCCCTATTTGGGCTTATGCTACTCTGCCTACTTTTTACTCAGCTGGCATAAAGTTCCTGTTGGTGAAAAAGAACAGGAACGCCGTTCCCATGCCTTCCTGCAGGACTCGAGCCCTGCTTAAGTGTTCTGTTTTAAAGAAGCACTATAGGGTCAGGAACACAAACATGTATTCCTGACCCTATAGTGTTAAAACCACTATCTAGCCCTATTGGCCCCATTTGCCTCCCTAAAGATAGTAAAATCGTACTTGTATTCAAGTTTGAAGCTGCTGCCTCTGCCTGTGAACTTCCTCTGATCTCTGACATCATGGCTGTTAGAGATCCTTCCTGGGTCATGGCTGCCTAAAATGCATCCAAACATTCAGTATCTCCTCCCTCTGCATGCAGACACTGCACTTTCCTCATAGAGATTCATTGATTCAATGCATATCTATGAGGAGATGCTGATTGGCCAGGGCTGTGTTTAAATTGTGCTGGCTCTGCCCCTGATCTGCCTCCTTGTCAGTCTCAGCCAATCCTATGGGGACGCATTGTGATTGGATCAGGCCACCACTTCTGATGATGTCAAATATATATGAACACAACAAAAAGGAGGGAACTCCCAGGACTTATGCATAAGACGATTACAAATGATAAACACCTGAATGGTACAGAATGATAAAGTAAACAATGGAACATATCAAGTCCAGATGTACATAATACATGGTGGTATAACAGAGTGATTGCAATTTACAATTTTTGAGAAGCATAAATAGATACATACATAAGTGCAAGAAGTTATTATTTAGTTTCGACTCTAACATCCCAAATTTAGTGAATTGATTGAGAGGTTAATAGGATGGTATTCTCATGACTGAATAAAATTGTAAGGACATGAACCCTGTGTGAGACCCTCGGGGCTAATCGAGTAGATTTGACTCGTTGGCGATTTTACCTGAGGGGCAAGATCGTATGAAATGGGTCTGATGTGGAAAGTTAAGTGAGATCCTTGTGTTCTTCCATGAATTGGTTCCATGGTTCCCATATTTCTGTGAATTTGTTGAAGTCCCTAGATATTGTGTAGGTTATCAGTTCTAGTTGTCTAGTGCTCTCCACTTTGTTGATCCATTCCCTCACTGTGGGTGCTTGAGGTTGCTTCCATTTAGTAGGGATTAAATGAGCTGCTGACATCGTTAAGAGTTTGAATAAAGTGCATTGTGTTTTTTTTAGATGTAGATTTGGGGGTGGTTCTTGGAAAAGGAATTGTAGAGGCTCCATTGTGAAGGTGATGCCATTATCGATTTAATGAGGGTATGAATTCTGCTCCAGTATTTGTTTATAGTTGGACATAGCCACCAAATGTGTGAATGATGTGCTGTGGGGGAATTGCATCGCCAGCATTTAGTGTCCCCGTTGTTATGCATTTTGTGTAGTTTCTCTGGAGTGTAGTGCCATCTGGAGATACGTTTGTAATTATTCTCTTGGGCTATTAATGAGGTGGAGGTTTTGTGTGATGATCTGAAGATGGCTTGCCATTGTATGTGTGGGACTACTATTTGTAGTTCTTGTGCCCATTTATATGTGCATTTCGGGAGGTCTGGGGATAGTAGGTCCCTTGTTAGATGGTATAGTGTAGACAGTATCTTTTTTGTGAGTGTGTGGTTCACACATATGTGTTCAAATTCTGTCAAGGGGCGGTTACCTTCCTGTAGAAGGTTTTGGGAGATAATGAAATGTTTGAGTTGAGTGTAGAGAAGTATTTGGTTTCCGGTTGGGGAAGTGGATGGAAGAATTTGTTGCAAGGATTTCATAGTGTTACTTGATGTCATGTCACCGAGCCTCAGAGTGGTTCCCTTGTGGTAGCTACTGTAGGCCTTACCTGTTTGGCCTCCCTGGAAGTTTGGATTGTTGGTAAGTGGGTAGAGAGGGGATGGATAGGGGGAAATTGTGGTTGAGTTTACCAGTTTATACCAGAGTTGCAGTGTGGGTTGGATTGTCGGGTGAGATCTGATGAGGGAAGAGGTGTGAGAGGGCTGTTTGGATAACCACGGGCACTCCTTCAAGGGAGTGATTGAGAACTCGTTTTCAATTAGTACCCAGTGGTGGGCTGGCAAAGATCTAGTCCATTCGTATATCCTATTTAAATGGCTTGTGGTATGAATTAATGTCTGGGAAGTTTAGCCCTCCCTTGTCTCTGCTTTTGATAAGGGTATCGTAAGCGATTCTCGGTTGGGAGTTCGACCATATGAAGTTAGTGAGTGACTTCTTAATTTTAGAGAAAAAGCTAGCATGTATTTGGATAGGGAGAACCTGGAGGATGTAGAGTAGGCATGGTAGTATATTCATTTTAATAATGTTGATCCTACAAAACCAACCGAAACATGGTTTGTGCCAAGTTTGTAGGTCTTTGTTAATATTGTCTATTAGTTTGCTGAAATGAAGGTCGTAAAGCAGTTTAAGTGAGTGTGGAATGTGGACACCCAGGTATTTGATAGAGATGGGTTGCCAAGTGAAGTGGAACCTACTTTTGAGTTGGGTGTTTAGGTATTTCGTAGAGTGTAGAGGCATCAGATCACATTTAGTTAAATTTGCTTGGAAGTTGGAAAATTTACCGTATAGCTCCATTTCCTTGATGATGGTTGGTATAGTAGTTAGTGGATTAGCTACTGTAAAAAGGAGGTCATCGGCAAAGGCCATTACTTTATACTCAAGGTTGTTCACTTTAAGGCCTCTAATGTTCGGGTTGTCTCTAATCCCTTGGAGGAATGGTTCGAGAACTAGGATAAACAAAAGTGGTGAGAGAGGGCAGCCTTGTCTCGTCCCATTTGTGATTAGAACTTGTTGTGTAAGTTGACCGTTTATGCGTATTCGAGCTGTTGGTTTGGAATAGATTGCTGCCAACCATTCCATCCAACGTGGGCCAAAACCCATGGCGTGCATTGTGTGCGTGATTAGGGACCAATTAACCCTATCAAATGCCTTTTCGGCATCAATTGCTAAAAGAGTGCTGTGAATTTTATGTGTGTGGGCCCAATGGATCAGGTTGATGATTTTTGTTGTATTATTTTTTGCTTCCCTGCCAGGGACAAATCCCGCCTGGTCTGGGTGGATCAAATTAGGGAGAAATGCTTTAAGCCTGTTCGCCATGATCTTTGTCAGGATTTTAAGGTCAATGTTTATTAGAGAAATTGGTATATAGTTCCCGCACCCAGTTGGGTCCTTGCCTGTTTTCGGAATGAGTGTAATTGTGGCTTCTAAGGAGGAACCTGGGATATGGTGTGAGAGTTTTTGTGTGTTATATGCCTCGATGAACGGTCGTGCTAAGATCGAGCTAAAAGTTTTATAATATTTCCCAGTGTACCCATCTGGGCCCGGGCTTTTACCTATGGGTAGTGATCTGACTACATTATGGAATTCTTCCTTCGAGACCGGCTCGTCTAGGAAGGCTGCTTCATTTGGTGGGATTGTGTTTTTGATTCTTGGTTGTAGGTATGTGAGGATGTCCTTTGTGGATGGGTGAGACTTAGAAATGTTGTATAGGTTAGTATAGAATTTATGGAATTCGTTGAGGATATCTGGCATCTTTTTAGATGTCTGTCCAGTATCTAGCTTAATCTCGGAAATGAAGGTGGATTGCTTTTCTGGTTTTAGCGATTGGGCCAGCAATTTCCCTGCTTTACCACCCTTTGTGTAGTAAAGGTGTTTCGTCAGGGTAACTTTGCGTCTGGCTTGTAGTTGTAAAATGGTCATGAGTTCTGATCTTTTCGATATGATTAATTTGTATGTGGCAAGGGAGGAATCGTGTTCATGGTGTATGGATTCTAATTTTTCCAGTTCCCGTGTTAGTTGGGCGATTCTGTGTTCTCTATTTCGTTTAGCGGAGGAGGCAATTCTGATTAGTTCCCCCCTCACGACTGCCTTATGGGCTTCCCACAGGAGTGGTGATGACGTTTCTGGTTGTGAGTTCTCCTTAAAGTATGTGGTGATTGCCTCTTCTATCTGTAGTGTGTTTGCTTTGTCATTTAATAGCTGATCATTTAGTTTCCATTGGGTAGAAGGGCGAGGTAGTTGTGGGATGTTTAGTGTCAATGTCATTGAGGCATGGTCTGACCATGTAATTGGGCCATATGCGGCTGCTGTCACTAGGGGTAGGTACCTGTGTTGGAGAAAGAGTGTATCAATGCGAGAATATGTACCCATTGGTGGGGAGTAAAACGAAAAATCCTTGCGTGAAGGGTGGAGTAATCTCCAGCAATCAAATAATTGAGCCTCAAGAAGTGTGGCGTTGATCTGCTTTCTGGTGTGTGTTATGTGTGGTTGCAATTTGGCTGTGGAATCTAGGTTCCCATCAAGGGAGAAGTTTATATCTCCTCCTAATATTAGAATACCTTCTTGGAAATCTGCTAGTTTAACCAGTATCTTTTTCAGAAATTGATTTTGTTTTTTGTTGGGTGCGTATATGTTGGCTAATGTTACTGGGACTGTGCCTAGTGTTCCCTTGACAAACAAAAATCTACCTGAGTCGTCTGTCAGGTGGGTTTGAGTAGTGAATGGTGTGTGTCTACCAATCAGAATCGCTACCCCTCTTGATTTAGATTCGGAGAAGTGGCCGTAGAAGCCAAGTGGATAGTCTTTACTACGTATTTTTGTAGTTGTCCCCTTGCGTAGGTGAGTTTCTTGGATGAAAATAATATCCGCTTTCTGTCTGCGGAAGTCTGAGAGAGCCATGGCTCTTTTCTCTGGGGTGTTAAGACCTTTAGCGTTTTGTGTTAGAATCGTTAGAGAGGTCATTATGGGGTGTTTGCTTTAAGTTGTGAGGGTATAAGAGTTTTCAATTATATTATATGTGGAAAGGGAAGAATGGGGAGGTCAGGAGTCTAGACCAAGGGTGTACGGTGGAAGTGTTGTGTCTTGAGCTGTTCTGACTCAAATTAAGGCATGCACATCCACAATACTTCGCGACTAATGTGTAACCACTTATTGTTGCAATCTAGATACTCAGGTTCAGTACCAGCATGTAAACAAACAGTTAAACGATTAAACAATTAAACAGTAAAAGAAAAAAAAAAAGGATAAACTGAGTAGTAGCGTAGGTAAGGACCACTACCTTGATTTATAGTTGTTGATGGTGATTTTAACCTTAAAGTAGTTCTGTAAAGTTACTATAAAGGTACTGGTGACCAGGCGTCTTATAAGGGATCTGGCGATTCCGGAGCTTAGAGCCCTGCACCAGTAACAGGTTGGTGACGGTTTATGGTCAGGAATCTTATAGGTTTCAGGGTGAGGAGGGGAAGGGAGATGACCGGGAGGGCGAGTATTTAGAGGAGGGGGACTGATGAGGGGAGACAGGTATGGTAAAGGGGGTGGGGGGGTGAGGTGAGGAGGGTGGAAGACTCAGGGGATGGGATAGACCGACCCCCCTAATCAGGAGATTCTCGCAGAAAGCGAGTGTATAGGTGATCTATCTTGACGCAATTAATAGATATCCTTTAGTATATAGGAGGAACCTTGTGGCAAGACTAAGGATCCCAGGTATTCCAATCTTTTGATATCTGTGAGTAAACATTTATGGAGACATGGAGAGAAAGAGAGAAACCTGACGCCAGATAACTATACTAAGCGGATGGCTAGTGGTGGAAGATAGTGGGTACAGTTGGGGTGAGGGAGGGAGGGAAGAGGGTATAGATTGGGAGGTGAAGAGCGGAGGACTTAAAGTAGGTAAAGAGGTAGGAGGGAAAAGCAGAGGAACAATAAACTTATTTTACAACAGATATACAGTATTAGGTATTATTACTCTAAGGTAAATTAAGTTAAGTTAAGCTAGAGCAACCTAAATGTTGGCAAAACATTATACAAAAATCATCCCAGAGTGGCAGAAGTTATTTGGCCCTGTCAGACCACATTGTGGTCAAAAGCAGTTCCCAGTAAGTCACATAGAGTAGCCTATACAACCTGCACGTAGATATACTGGAGAAATAATGTGACGAAGTGGAGATTTCTCGTGCCTGGTTAAGATTTCCAGTCCTTATGGTAGGCTTGTGGCTCACAGGAATCGCCTTGTAGATCAAAGTTCCGGTGGTCAGACAAGGTCAGCTTGAATAGAGTAACATGAGGGGGATGTTGGTTATATGGGGTTGATTGGTAGCTTGAAGAGGGAGTGAAGTGGTGTGGGTTGAGTTGGAGAGATCCTTGTCCGCTTCTTATTCGAAGTATGAAGAAAGAATTCTAGTTGTTATCTGGCCGGTTATTTTGTTTTGCTAGGGCGTTAAGTATATGGTGAAAAGTTGATGTGAGCTAGGTGTAAAGAGAGGAAAGAGATAAGTTCTTTCATTCTGGAGATTGTAGGTTCCGATGGCTTGCCGTGTCCGTAGGTAATCTGGATCTATGTTGTGGAGAGATGAATCTCTGATCATTCCTTCTCTTTTTAGCCGGTGTAATCCATCGCTGCCTCTGGGGTAGACTTGTATTGTCCTGTTGAGGTTGCAACCCGTTCCAGTCTATCACATTGGTATTTGGTAGGTCGAGTGCCTGGAGGAACGGAGGGATGTCTAGGATAGAGGATATCGTTAACATCGTGCCTTTGTGATTAACTATCAGAGCGAATGGGAATCCCCAGCGATATCTGATATTTCTGTTTCTTAAGAGTTCAGTAACAGGTTTTAAGGCTCTGCGTGCCTGTAATGTGTAACGAGAGAGATCTGGGTATATCTGTATCGGATGACCGTGAAAGAGGAGAGGTTGGGAGGTATCCCTGAGCGCTTTGATAATATTCTCTTTAATTGAGAAATAGTGGATTCTGCATATTGTGTCCCTGGGGGTATCAGGAGACAGGCCTCTGGGTCGTAATGAACGGTGGGCTCTGTCCATTAATATTACATTATCACTTTGTTCCCCTAGGATGAGGTTGAAAAGCTCAGTTAGTACAGTTTCTAAGATCTCACCTTGGGATTCTGGAAGGCCCCTTATCCGCAGATTGTTCCTCCTCCCTCGGTTATCCAAGTCATCCACATGTCTCTGTGTGTCCGCCATATTTAAGGCATGTGATTGTAGTGAAGTCGTTATATTCGTTAATTGAGCTTGTATTATATCCCTTTCTTCTTCCAGATCTACTACTCTGAGGTTAAGTTGGCGAACTTCCGTGCCTATCGCCTCCATTTTTGTGTGAAACGTGGCTTCCAGTTTGCTCATCGTGATTTGAAGGTCCGTTTTCATGCTGAGCAGATCGGTTTTGGAAGGTAGGTTTTTAAGTATGGATTTGATGTCCAGGTCGTTTGCCATATCCGAGGATATTTGAGAGAGTTCTGAGGCTGAAGGGCTGCTGGGCTGCGGAGCTGCGGAGCTGCGGAGCTGCGGAGCTGCGGAGCTGCGGAGCTGCGGAGCTGCGGAGCTGCGGAGCTGCGTCCGCCATTTCGCTAGCTGTAGTCACGGCCTCCTCCCTTCGGTCTGAGTTTTCCTTGAAATATCAGGTCAGGGCTCCCGATTTAGAGGATGGGGTCTTCCCAGGGTGTCCTTGAGCTGGACCCTGCTTCTTATTATTGCCCATATCGTGGTTAAAGTCTCCGATTGAGATGGATTGGAGCCCGGTTCCTCAGGAGCTAAATCAATGTGCGTCCATTCAGCTCCGTGGTCGGCCACGCCCCCCTAGGACTTTTTTTTTTAAGACTTTTCAATGAGGGCTATCATCAAGAGTCAATACAAATGGAACAACCCAAATATATAGGAAAACATCAATGAAAATAAGAGAGAACATAAGCTATAGGTGTGCACCATTAAGAGGTTCCATAATTATATAATAATACCAACTACCATAGACACAAAAGAGCTCATTATAGGAATAGGAATAAGAAGAACAGGAAACACCGCTCGCACAGAAACTAGTGGGGGTGAATGAAAAAAAAAATCTACAACAAATGTTTCTAATGCATATTATGTTAAAGAGACACTGTAGGCACCCAGACCACTTCAGCTAATTAAAGTAGTCTGGGTGCTGTGACCCTTTTGCACTTAGTGCTGCAATTTAAAACATTGCAGTTCCAGAGAACTGCAATGTTTACATTGCAGCTTTAAGTTTGCCTTCAGTGGCTGTCTAACAGAGCCATTGAGGGGACTTCCGGAATCCAAACGGACTTTTGGTCCGTTATCTGATGCTGGACGTACTCACAGACCTCCAGCGTCAGATTTCCCCCATAGGAAAGCATTGGATAATGCTTTCCTATGGGGAGGTCTCATGCGCGTGTGGACATTGACGCACATGCGCATTAGATCAGCCTGCGTCAGCCGGCGGGGGAGGAGTGTGGGCAGAGCCTGACCCAGCACAGAGAGATATCGGCGCTGGATTCAGGTAAGTGGCTGAAGGGGTTTTAACCCCTTCAACCCCACGGGAGGGGGGCCTATTTAACCTATAGTGCCAGGATAACTACTGTTTTCCTGGCACTATAGGAACCCTTTAACAATCCTCACTGCCTAAATAAAGTATCTAAATCATTGTATCTCTACATATAATACATAGCAAACTGAGATATAAATATATATATATATATATATATATATATATATATATATACATATATATATATATATATATATATATATATATATAAAAAATATAAGAAATCTCAACCTAGCTTCTGTGTCTAACTGCCTGGGTGCTATCCCCACAAACAATATAAACAAAAAAGTTATGGATGCACTCACAGGACATTAAAGGTAAAACATTGGTGTTGAAGTTTGTGACGATATACATGGTATCATGGTTATCAACATTTCAACCTCCCATGGGTCTTTATACAGAATTAATATAAAAAATATATATAATGTTAAATTTTAGAAACACAGTGTAATGGTGGTAGATTCACTTGTAAGCATTCTTGTAATTATTGTGATTAAACCATGTTTGTATCATGCACGTCACAGATAAGGGCAGTGAGCCATGTTCAAGAACCTATTCACACTTGGACTTGCAGGAAAATGTTTTTACTATGAATAACCAGATGGTTGACATAATTCTTCCATTATTAACCTAGTCTATTCTTAGATCAACCTTAGACTGTCAAGGTCAGATCTGCAAATGTCACATGTAAAGTGAAATAAAATAAAAAAATAAGCATTGCTCGGGTTTAAGATGTTTCTTATGCTCAGGTAATTTGACCCTCTGAATATTACATTAAAAATGCACGCACATTATTACAAGGCAGCAGAAACAAAGCAATCTAAAATATAATTAAATTTAACCTGCACCCCTAACACATACTGGGTTATTAACAAAAGTGAGAATTCAAAGTTAATTTTACATTTCTGGAGATAGTAGCCAAACTTGAAGCATAGCTGGCTTACAGAATTTTTCAAATTTGGCCATTTTGACCTTAAATTTGAAATTCACTTTGAATTCTCACTTTAGTTTAAAAAAAACAGTAAGTGTTTTCATTTCACTTATCTGGCAAGACTGGTTGAGGCTCAATCGGGCCATAAGTGGAATACCAAGATAGGGCCAAATGTAACAGAGAGACAGAGAGAGAACTCAGTTTGTAACATGAGTATGGTATGGTATTTATTCATGACAGAGATACAGATTTTAAGCTTAAAATACACAAGTACATTTTGTTTACTAAATATATTCCTTTGAAAGAGATTGGCAGGAGAAATACAATTTGAGGCAAACTGGAATACATGTATGAGATGAAAAGAGAAAATGCAGAAAAAGAGATTCATTGACAGAAGAGTGACTAAAACTCAGGAAGAGGATTGGTGAGATGATAGCCACTGTTATATTTCTTCATTAATTCATAGGTATGCCCCTTTTCAGTCTCTCTGCTCTGGCAGTAACCTTCTCCTGTCCTCTGCTTACACTCTTACTGCTAATTCGCGCTTGCAGGACTTCTTGCGGGTGGTTCCTTTCCTTTGGAGCAGAATGCCTACCCCCATCAGACTCTCCTCTAGTTTTCAAGTATTAAATAAGTCCTTCAAAACATAACTCTTCTAAAAAGCTTATGACCTCCCAGAGTAGCTTCAATTTTACAAACCTGTCTTGCACTCTCCTAAAGCCCAAGCTCCACTCACACATGCAGTTCTGTTACTTTCCCACCTTGGTTACTAACCCCCTCGATGCCCTTCCTATTGTGTTTTTATACCCCACCTTCTCTGTACAGAAAGAAAATGCATAAATACAATGAAGACAGGCGTATAGACAAACACAAAGATTCTAGAACATATTTTCTTTCCCCCCCCTTCCCATTTGTGAACATTTCATGCAGTGCATACCAGTCATGAAAACTGGTTATCCCCACTAAGGAAGCACCAGTATCTGATAAAGAGTTGGATATTGATTATCAATACAAAAAGAGTCTTCACAATTAATACATATTTTATGCAAATCTAAATAAAACATCATAATCTACAACCCAGTATCGGGTTACGGAGTTTGGTCAATCTTCTGTCAATTAAACTCTCTCATTCTCCACTCAAATTAAATTTCTACTGCCATTGTCTTTCAAAGAGATATATTTTCTATACAGTACAAACTATTCCTCTCAATGGGCAGGCCTATCACCAGTCAAACGTTGCAACAGCCAGAGGAACATCTAGCCACTGATATTATATGTACAGGATTCTGCAGTGGTAATATATTACCATTTACGTGTGTGCTCTCACCTACATTTATTTATCATTACAGGTGTGTACTAAATTTGGCTGAATTGCAAAAACTTTATATGGTCAACCAAATTTAATCTATGAAGCAATGCATATCTTTTTTTTTGTGATATGTCCATATGGCATGTTTCTTCTGTGCCCTGATGCACACCCACTCATCACTAGCTTCCTGGTACCTCATTATGACATCATATATGACATGTCAATCTATGTTGCACTTTTTGATGATGTGTACACATGTGACATCATGGTCCTTTGTAACCAATCACAACACAGTATAGGGTAAATAAACTTCCTGGTTGTCCTGGTTTCTTTTCCCTGTTATGGTTCTTGTTACCTGAGAGTGTGTTTACACTGTATGTTGGATTTACGTTTTTCCGACCTCGTCTTGTTTGACCATTCTTGCTCTCTGCTTTCCTGACTATGGTATGATTGTCGATTTTCTGTACCTGTGTCATCCTAGATCTTGGCCTATCTCTTGTTTATTCTCTGTCTGTTTGCAGACATTTCATTTATCTGTCTCAGGCACTAGCCCGGCCACTCTGAGGATCGGTACGTGTTCTTTTACGATTTCTTTTAGG
Organism: Pelobates fuscus; assembly: GCF_036172605.1. NCBI lineage: Eukaryota > Metazoa > Chordata > Amphibia > Anura > Pelobatidae > Pelobates > Pelobates fuscus. The sequence goes on along the minus strand of NC_086319.1, from coordinate 40,751,267 downwards.
TTTGCATGTTAGAGTTTCACCATTCCCGATAGCTATTGATTATTCACTTTGACTGTTTTATCACCTCCATTTGAATAACATGGTGGCCAAGTAATATAAACAGTTGGTAAAATATTATATTAGGAAATATTATTTCCCAATTCCTTTCAAAGTATATTGTTGACAATACAAGGGTTAAACACAGCAGATCCATTGCCACTTTTTCACAAACATTTCTAGATTGTTATTTATTGCTATTCATTTTAACACTGTTGTCCAAGAATAGTTCCTTCAAAATCTATTTCCAGTTTATTAATCCCAATTTTTAGTTTTTCCTGCTGTAAATTTCAGTGAATTTCGAGAGCGGCATATGACTATTTAATACCACATTGTGTAAATGCGTTCATTGTGTGAAGTTGATAAGCCTAAACATAATTGCTACCTAAGATTTGTTTTGTTTGTGCTATTCAGCCTTGTTGGAAGTGTTTAGTGTGTTAAAGAAATAAATAAATACAAATTCTTACCGAACAATAAACGGGCCTCTGAGTCATACCAAGATCATTCTTCGTGCACACAAAGTAACATAAAAGGACATATTGTTTAATTACTGTGTAAAGTTTATTTTTTTTATATAGTCTACTTCTCCTATGTAGGGCTAATAGTTTAGTTTTCTTTTTTGTGGTGTTTGAACAAAAAAATAAATATAACTATTTACACCATGTAATCAAATAATTGCACTTAACTATCTGCCATTCCAAATGCATTCTTTTAGTTAACAATATTGTTTGTATTTTATTTTTGCGTAGGTGTTAATGTAGTTTAACATTTAATTGTTTTGCTTTTTGAACTGTCACCTTTAAAAAAAAAATAAAAAAAATTGGTAGCTTAGAAGGTAGTTTATAAGGACTACTATAATCATAACCACTACAGCTCGCAGTAGTGGTTATAATCCTAGGAGTACTCTGGTGCCAAACCAAAACGCTGAGCACCGAGGGTCCCACGATGGTGGCAAAACTGCAGAAGCCAGATGCCAATCCTGCTGCTCATTCATTAGCCTGCTGGTGTAAGACTACTTACCTATCCTGTCTCATCTGTACCCCATTTTTATTAACTCTCACATGAACATGCTATGTACATTCAGTCTGTGTATGTGTGGGACCCTGAACCAACAATTTTGAGTCTATGTCTTTATGTGACTATGTTTGTGATTTTTTGACTATGTATGTGTGTTTTTTTAATATATGTCTGTTTTTTTTTGTCTTTGAATGTATCTAACTGTGTTAATGTGTGTATATCTGTGACTGTGTTTTGTGAGGTGTCTATGTACATCATGTGTGTTCATATCTGACAAGCTTCTTCACTAAAACGACAATAGTCAGGAAAGTGAATTTCAAAGTCACCTGTGCTTCGAATTCAGCTATTTTGGCGCCAAATGTGAAATCCGCTTAGAATTCCTGACAAACCTAATTTTAGTAAATAACCTAGTATGTATGTATGTGTGCCAATGTATGTGATGGCATGTGTCTGCATCTGTATGTGAATGTGTGTATTTATGTATATGTGAGATGTGATCTGTGGATTTGTATGTGTATTAATGGTTAAGTGCTCTAATGTACTTTATAAAGGGGGTGGTGCACACATCACAATACATATAGAGCAAATTAAAATAAGGAAAATATTTTACAAAGAAACTTTGAATTAAAAAAATACACAGTGTGTGTGTATGAACTGAGTGTGTGTGTGCCTATCATCATGCGTGAGTGTCTGCATGCCTGTAACGTAGTGTGTATGACTGTCTGCTTGTAATGGAGCATGTGTTTGGCTCTGCGACTGTCTGCCTGTAACTGAGCATGTGTGCCTGTAACTCTGTGTGTGTGTGTGTGTGTGTGTGTGTGTGTGACTGTCTGCCTGTAACTGAGTGTGTCTGACTGTCTGCTTGTAACTGTTTGTGTGACTGTCTGCTTGTGCCTGTGAGTGTGACTGTATACAGCTTTTCTTGAGGGGGGCGCCGTGAAGACTTTTCGCACAGGGTGCCAAATGGCCTAAGGCCAGCCCTGTTTCCTTCTGTTCTCTAACAATATAAAAAAAAATTCACTCCACACTGCTTAGCAAAGGCCCAGTTAGGGCATAATCTTATCTCTTTCTATTATTGTGGATTTTTATGTAAGACTAACGATGATGCTCGCTGGACACTGTATTGCCTACTTGTCTGTGTTGTACTCCCAGGTGGAGTGAGAAAAATAAAGAATTTAAAGGGACACTATAGTCACCAGAACAACTACAGCTTAATGTAGTTGTTCTGGTGAGTATAATAGTTCCCTTCAGGCTTTTTACATGCAAACACTGTCTTTTCAGAGAAAAGGCAGTGTTTACATTGCCTCTAGGGACACCTCCAAGTGGCCACTGGAGGTGCTTCCTGGGTCAGTGCTGCCGAAAAAGCAGCTCTGACATTTAACGTCCCCAGACTTTGCATGGAGATGCTGAATTTTCCTCATAGAGATGCATTAATTAATCTCTATGATGAGGTCCTGATTGGCCAAAACAGCATTTGGCCCCACCCCTGTGCTGATTTTAGCCAATCCAATGGAAAGCATTGGATTGGCTAAAAATCGGCAATTTTTAAGATTTGGCCATTTTGACCACTATAGGGTCAGGAATACATGTTTGTGTTCCTGACCCTATAATGTTCCTTTAAAACAAAAGTAGTAAAGTCACATTGTTTGTGTTCCACGAGCATTGGTATTTCAGACTTTGACTTTATTTTACATAATATCACTTGAATTACATTATTTTTCTCTTTTGGAAAAGTCAGTATCATATAAACTCTATTCTAAACTGTATCATTAAAACTATTTTACCACCGTTGTCTCGTGGATTTTAGATTTTTCCTAATGTTCAATTAATGAGGGAAATCGTGCTTAGTGAATGATGATTTCCCTCATTATTTTATATCATGAGTCATTAAATTGTGTATCTTTTCTTAAGTGTATTTATTCTATCAAAACTAAAGTGCAATGCTGTACAACAGCAAAGAAAGAACAGGGATCAGCATGTAGAAGCCTACATTTATGCGTTTCATGGCATTAAGGCGTTTCTACAGAGACTCTGAGGAAGTGCTTTAATGGCACAAAACGCGTAAGTGTAGAACACACGGATGGGCTTCTATCCTTATTTGTAAGCAGGTATTACTTGACGCATTCAATCTTAAAGTGCATCTTGAGCCATAAGGTTACTCACTGATGTTTTTTGTGAAGGGTAAGAGGGCAGAATGACCTAATCCTTAAAACTTCAGGCACATCTTTTTAATAAATATAAAAGGAAAAAATAATCCTGCACTCCATACAAAAATAAATATACTTGCCCGGTGCTTGTCAGGCGAAAATACAAAAATGGATAATCAAGATAGCACTCACAGGACTTGAATAAATATAAAACTTTACTTCTAATCTTCTAAATAAAAAAAACAAACAAAAAAAACGACGTTTCAGTCTGTTGCACACAGATGGCTAAGTGGTGTCCACATTTTTTCTAGACTCATATATGTAACATTTATAGTTATTTATTGTTTTTGCTTTACATTTATTGTTTATTTTTATTTATTTCAGTTTATGTATTATTTGTCATTTTTCAATATGACGTGTATTATTACTCCTCTTAGTAACTTTGGAATTATGCAGTACTCATGAGAGAGTATGATTTGGGTTGTATATTACGTACGCACACGCTGACGTCGACTGGAACCCGCACGATTTTCTGACCGGGCTGACAGGGAGTAACAGTTTATTCCGGTGGTGGGTAGGTTAATTGTATATTTGTATTTTGGTATATATATGTATGTTTGTGCATTTTACTTGTTAGTTCTGATGAAAGTCTGTGTGTAACAGACTGAAACGTTGATTTTTTGATTTGGAAGATTAAAAGTTACGTTTTATATTTATTCAAGTCCTGTGAGTGCTATCTTGATTGTACTTTTTTTTTAAATAAATATAGGTGTGTAGAAAGTCTAAGAAGTAGCCTGTGAGTTAGGTTAAACCTTTAAATTAGTCAATTATTCATTATCATAATAAAAGAATGAGACTCCTACATGAACCATTGCATTCAATCTTTGAGCTTTGGTGGTGTATAAACAGTTCTGCAGTGATGGAGGCAGAATGGGAATATAAATTACGATCCAGGGCTTAAATCAGACAGGCCAGAGACTACCAAGAATGGAGAGAGTTACATAGTAATCAGTTTGGGCTGAGTTAATCTGTTATGTGTAGGCTAGAACACTTATATAATTTCAAATAAAGTTAAAGGGACACCTTTATCATAAAAACAACTTTAGCTTAATGAAGCAGTTTGTGTATAGATCATACCTCTGAAGTTTCACTGCTCAATTCTTTGCCATCTAGAAGTTACATCATGTTTGTTTATGCAGCTGTAGCCTCACCTCACTGCATGTGACTAACAGCCTACATGAAAACAAAATGATTTCATTTTCAATCAGATGTAAAATGTTTATCTCCTGATCTGCAAATTGTACTTTAATTACATACAGGAGGCTCCTGCAGGGCCTGTGAAGCTATTAGAATAAGAGATACGAAATTCTAAATTAAACAGAATTTCTTATAAAGGAAGTGTAAACATCAGATGACTCTTTACAGGAAGTGTTTAGGAAGGCTGTGTAAGTCACATGCAGGGAGGTGTGCCTAGGTGTAATTATGTTACATATTCATAAAGAGGAGGGGATGACAATTGATACAACATCTCTGCGGACTGCAGAATTTACAATATGCAAATCTACCTGAAAATGCAAATTAACAAGCTTTGCCATTCTGATAGTGCATCTAGCAGTTTAAAGAACCTTTAAACCATCAGGTGGCTTTGTACAGACTCCACAGCCAACCCCACGTAGTTGATTGCAAGCATCAGCAGGACAGTAGAGCACAGAAACATTTAACCCCACACAACCACATTACACACACCCTGCACTCACAATGGGCACAGGATGACTTAAACATAGGAGTTATATAGAGACCTAATTGAATTGTCCATTAAGCTCCTGGTGATCACAGCATAGATTTTTGATACTTATGCCAAACAATAGTACAGACGATGACAGTAATGGTAGCTCAACTGGGTGATACTGATTACCACGCTGAATTATCACATATGGTAGACCAAGAACAGTTTCAGATCTCTTTTGATTCTGCTTTTCGAACAGAACCAACCCATTCTTCTTCTGTATGATATAATAGGAGGCAATTTAAAATAATTAGCTTCATGGTGAGCTTTCCTTAAAATATGCCTGTGTTTATGTAAATTGTGGTAGATATTTTTACACCGTATCCCACAAACACCATACTCTTGTTTTTTTCTTATTTTGGAATGTTTGTCTTTGATGACAAATGTTTCTCTCTTAACATATTTTACATATTGTTAGTCTTGATTTAGTAATGGTTTGGGTAACATTTTTAAAGAAATTCTTTGCTATTACTCCTAATATCTCTTTCAAATCATGTCATATAGAAACATAGAATGCGACGGCAGATAAGAACCATTCGGCCCATCTAGTCTTCACAATTTTCTAAATACTTTTAATTAGTCCCTGGCCTTATCTTATTGCTAGGATAGCCTTATGCCTATCCCACGCATGCTTAAACTACCTCACTGTGTTAACCTCTACCACTTCAGTTGGAAGACTATTCCAGGCATCCACAACTATCTCAGCAAAGTAATACTTCCTGATTTTTTTAAACCTTTGCCCCTCTAGTTTAAAACTATGTCCTCTTGGTGTGGTAGTTTTTCTTTTTAAATATTGTCTCCCCTTTTACTGTGTTGATTTCCTTTTGTTATATTTCCGCCGCCTCATCTTTTCCTAAAGCTATACATGTTAAGATCCTTTAACCTTTCCTGGTAAGTTTTATCCTGCAATATATGAACCAGTTTAGTAGCCCTTCTCTGAACTCTCTCTAAAGCAGTGTTTCCCAACCCAGTCCTCAAGGCACACCTACCAGTCCAGGATTTAGGGGTGACCCAGTTGTGTCTAAGGTGTTTTTTCTTTTTTTTTTTCTAAAAACACCTTAGCCACTGCTATGTAATCCCTAAATCCTGGACTGGTAGGTGTGCCTTGAGGACTGGGTTGGGAAACACTGCTCTAAAGTATCTATATCCTTCTGGAGATACGGTCTCCGGTACTGCGTACAATACTCCAAGTGAGGTCTCACCAGTGTTCTGTACAATGGCATGAGCACTTCCCTTTTTCTACTGCTAATACCTCTCCCTATACAACCAATCATTCTGTTAGCATTTCCTGCTGCTTTATTACATTGTCTTCCTACCTTTAAGTCATCTCAAATATTTACTCCAAAATCCCTTTCCTCAGATGTTGAGGTTAGGACTATCAAATATTCTGTACTCTGCCCTTTGGTTTTTACTTTGAATATATTTAGGTTTCACAAAGAGATTATAAGGTGTCTGGCTGCTTTATGGAATATCTAAATTACCATGGTTCTTCTTGCAAGTAGGATTGCTTGGTCTTTGCTTCATCATGACTACATTTCCAAATTGTGTTTAGCATAACAGTCTGTCCTACATGAAAGAAACATTTTATCACACCACATGAGATAAACAAGCAACTGGTCATTAATCAAAAATGTTTTGGCAATTTACTTGTGTAACTCATATCCCAGCACAGAGGGATTTTGAAACTGAAGGAAAGATTCAAATGGCTTTTCTTTAGAAAAGTAATCAAATACTGTAAATGGCTTGGTAACAAGAAAATTGATGAAAGGGAAATAGAGATAAAAAAGTAAAGAAAAAGTGTAAATGTACAGACAATTCAAGGTTAGCCTCTAATGCATGAATTATTGGGGATTCACTGATCAGGGTAAATTCAAAGTAAATTTAAAATTTCAGGAAAATATAACCAATCTGCAAATGAATTACTTTAATTTGTTTTTATCCAATATGCCTGTCTTGGTCTAAAGCCTAAAAATTCAGTTTAATTTCACTTTGAAATGTCTAGTTTTGGAAACATTCATTATACTATCAACATTTTTTCGCATTTTTCTTTTTATATTACACAGTGTTTTTTAAGCTAAGGTTAGTATATTAAATGGCTACTTCAACCCATATATTAGGTCCCCACCCCACTGTAAATCTGCAAAAGAACTTAAAACTTGCTTGGAATCCAGCACTAATCTAAGCTCCCTTCGCTGGATTCCACGCCACATCCAACGTCACCGGTGCTCTATCAGCCAAGAGAGGCAGCTTATCTTTACACTGGCTCAGAGCGCATAGGGAAGGGAAGGAGGGAGTGGGAGTAGATGGAAGGAGGGGATTTTTATTTTTAACCATTTGCAGTCCAATACATTTCCACTAAGTTTCATTCCAGTTTAATTTATTTTTAATTGAACAGTTCACATCCGAAACGGAGATTGCTCTATGAACTCCTGTTGGAACGCAACGCAACCTGTGCATGCGTTCCACCATCAGGACCTTCCAACCTATGTGTGTCACGTTTCTTTGCAGCACCCGACACGAAGAATCAGCAGCACTCTCCCTGGAAAATCAGAGATGGGTTTTAAAATATTTCAGATATATTCAGACATAGGACCACAAAGGGTTAAAGAAATAACTTTACGCACTGTTGGCAGACATAAGGGCTTTACAGAATTTACATTAGACATCCAGGAGCAGTGTTACCGGATGCCTAAGTCACGTGGGCAGAGAGTGCAATTAGCCCTCAGTGCTGCGTACACAGATTCCTACCACTTCTAAAAGCAAAAGTGATTGGTTGGAGTTACAGTTTAAGGTTGACTTGGTCTTAGAGTTAAGGCCAGGGTCAGTGTTTTAAGATTGGTGCTAGGTTATAGTTAGTGCTAGGATAGTATATAAGTTTAGAGGAGCTGTTTAAGTTACAGTTCCCTGGTGATTTCCTGACAATTTTAAATTTATAACATACAATAAAAAACAGGTTATACCCTTAACCTTTAACTGCAGTCTCTATTACTGCAGTAATATGAATAAAAACTGGATAGTCAAACAGTAATATATCACAAATGACAATTAAAAAGAGTCAATATCAGATCTTATATACTTAATGCAACAGACTAAATGATAAAGTCCAGTATTAGTCTGTGCAAGTCTCCTTTATCCCAGTTATTTTCTTGGATAGTAGCACTCCACAATAGAGGTGAATATATGAAAAAGATACAGAGAAAAAATGAATTAGTGACTCTCTGTATTAATACAGTACATGAGAAGCAGTCCAGATTAATTAAAAATAAAACTTGCTTTATTAGAGTCTTAGCTCTCAGCTAAAATCAGTATATAAAAGCTCAGATAATTTTTTTTTCATAAAATAATAACAATCAGACTTCATTAACATGTATCTATAAGCTGATATACAAAGTGCATGTTTAGGTGCAGACCTTGTATTGCTCACGGCGTCCCGGATCAGCAGCTTAGATATTACTTTTCTGGATACAATACAGGTAAGTGTTCCCTAGATGCTAGCTTTCAGTAATCAGCAATCAGTCCTTCCAAGCGCGTTTCTCCGTCATAACGGCTTTTTCAATGGATACGGAATGTCAGGCAGTTGCCACTTATATAGCGATGTATTTTCCTCCAATTTTCACATATCAAAAAACATGCAATTTTAATCATTTTGCATACACAGTATTTAATATTGTTACATTATTATAATCTTGGCACATATTCTTAGACTCTCATTCTTAATCTCAAATATTATGTTACACTTCTTGTTGCTACTTGTAACCATAGTTACTCCCGCTAGATATCAGTTTAAACGTAACTGTCATTTACTTAAACTCTTATTTTGTTTATATATTACGGAAGAGAGATCAATCTAAATAATGTGCAACACTACACTCCATAGCGCATACTGTTCATACCGATCTCGGAGGGGAATCTATTAGAAAAATGAAAAATGAATTCTAATGCAAATGGTGCTCGTATCTTCTATCTAATATTGCAATAGTACTTCAGTTACAGGGTGAAATACCCAACATATTAACTTGAAATAATGGATAGTACTATATTTATATTAATCCCTTCTACTGTCTTATCATAGATATTTATTAAAGGGACCTTGTCTTTTTCTTTTTAATGTTTAATTAGGACATTATTGATACAAAGAAGGATGACAAAATAACAAGAGTAAGAGATAATGAAAAATAATAAATGAGCTGTCTCAATGGCAGTATTAGAGTATTAGAGGAGAATCTAAACATAGATGAAGTAGAAATGTCCTGCATAATGAGGTAAATAAGACTCTCAATGTCAATAATTGCAGGTTTAAAACATTATGTACAACAATTTGAAATTTAGCAAGTAACTAAACTTGGAGATTAATTTTGGAACAAATTGCAGTTCAGAATTCAAACCAATTGGGTGATTGAAATAATTTCTGACTGGCCTAGCAACAAAATCTTAGGGGAACCGTCTGGCACAAGCCTGGACATGCTTCTTTGCATTCATTATTCAGAGAGTTGTTTCTGGCACCAAAAAGAGGGAGGGTGGGTGGTATGGAGAAAGGGATTTTTTTTTTCAGGGGGGGGGGGGGAGGGAAGAGAGGGGGTAGGGGGAGGCAGGGGGCAAATAAGCAGTTTATTTTCCCTTGATGGATAAGAAGTTTTCCCAGTCCTGTGGGCTGGATCCACTGTCCAATCAAGAGGAAGCAAATAAAAAAAGATGGTGATGGTTAGGAGACAGCCTCTAATTGTTGATTTTATTTACAGATCAATTGACAACTAACTATTAAAAGGTAAAATAAAGAGGTAAATCAAGCTACTATATTTCCGAGCTGGATTTATTTTTTTTTGTCAATCTTTATTTTTATTGTGCAAATCATGAACAGAGTGAGTTTGTTGCGCCACGACAGCGGTACAAACCCAAATTTTAACATACATGAGATAACACTGTCATGGTATACAGATTTCTTGCACATTTTTATGAATGTAAGTGAATACAGGGTCGTCAAGTACGTCTACGGTTTATAAGCAGAAACTAGCTAACTATCTTGCGAGAGGGATTGCTTTGTTACCAAACGCACAACTAAAACATTAAAAACATTGAAGTGGCATGCTTAGTCGGAATAACCATTTCCTCTCTGATCTATTTGCTATTCTAAGTAAAATGTGCCTTACTAACTGACAGTAAGATTATGTTCTTTGTTTTTACGTGTAGGGGTAGTTACAGGCATGTGTCAAGCCTCCAAACAGCACGCATGTTTTGTTAATAAGTTGGAATAAGCTAGGAATAACACTGGCATTAATTAAGTTGTCTATCGTTTGACATATAACAGTAAAACAATGTGAGAGTAACATTCGCAGGGCACATAGCTGTAGCGCATTATGATTGTAGCTGGCGTGGCTGTGGGGGGCAATAGCTGTCAGCATAGTAGAAGTAACCTAAAGTTTGGTCTTGAAACATAATGATTCGCCGTGTAGGGGTTGACATGAAAATTATTCTATGCTGGTAAAAGCTGTGCTGCGTTGCGAGGACCCCGCTGTATAACCATAAAATAAGCTGATGGCCCTTGTGGTCTGTCTACCCGGAGCCTGTCTATAGCAAGTAGTTAGATGCCCCCGTATGCTGTTCAAATAATACCTGTAACCCCAAAAGGAAGCTCGGAGGAGCTATAGGTGGATGGCGTTAAGGTGCCTTTGGTTGCCAGTAATAGTGTGGGTGCTCCTAAAATGTGTGCAAAAATTTCAACAGTAACACGTTTTAACTGGTTTAAGAGTTCAGTGAGTGCAAGGAGTGTAGCTGCTAAAATATAATGGTCAGCACAGTGTGGTAAGTAGTCAGTGATGGTCAAAAGGGTCACAGCCTAATGCTGCTGAAGATCAGACCTGCAATGTTAGTCCTTTATCATCCGATGCCGGCGCTTGGGGGCTCGTTGTAGCTGAAGCGGGTCTAGTGTTTATGTGGTACTGCGTAAGAAGCCCGTAAGCTGTAAGTTAACGATCCGTTTTCCTGGCACTGGAGGGTCCCTCTCCCTCCCACCCCCCAATCCCCGGTTACTGAAGGGGTGAAAACCCCTTCAGTGACTTACCTGAGGCAGCGGCGATGTCTCTCGCCGCTGTCTCCGCCTCCGCGATGCTCCTCCTTGTGATTGCGTCGGCCGGTGGGCGAGACTGATCTCGCCCACCGGCCGAGGAGACCTAATGCGCATGCGCAGAAATGCCGCGCATGCGCATTGGCGCACCCCATAGGAAAGCATTGAAAATTAATTTCAATGCTTCCCTATGGGGAATAGAGCGACGCTGGAGGTCCTCACACAGCGTGAGGACGTCCAGCGACGCTCTAGCACAGAAAACCTGTGCTATGAAGGAGGAAGTGACCTCTAGTGGCTGTCTAGTAGACAGCCACTAGAGGTGGAGTTAACCCTGCAAGGTAATTATTGCAGTTTATGAAAATGAGCAGAAGTGGTCTGGGTGCCTGGAGTGTCCCTTTAATACTGCTAGAAGTTCTAGAGAACTTTGAATGTGAGGCTGGTACTAGGATTGGTAGAGATGTTGTCATTCATCTAAGAGTGAGACAAGGTTAGCAACATACAGTTGTTATTTATTTTGTGTTACCGGTTAAAAAAAAAATAATAATCTTTTGCCTAGCCTTGTTTACCCATTCTAGTGTGAGACCATATTACCAATACACAGTTGTTCAAATTAATTTTTTTGTTATATTTCTAAATTCAGACCAGATTTTAAAATATCTTCTTTTATAATAATATCCTTGCGCTGGGGCCTGGACTCCCTTCAAAAAGTTAGATTTTGCTTAGTAGTGCCATTAAAAAAAATAAAAAACAATTAAAAAATCTGTTGCTTCTTCATAAACAGAAAAAAAAGGTTGTCAGTAAAAATCACATACATGGTTGTTTACTAAAATGAAAATTCAGAGTAAATTTTAAATTTAAGTCCGCTAGACTTTCAGTCCGACTACTCTGCTTTAAATTAAAAAATTCACATTTCATTTTCAATTTAGTTAATAACCCTGTTAAGTTGCACTCACAAACAACTGCTGTTATTTTTTTTTTTATTGTGAGGGAGTTAATTTACTTTGTCAAATCTATGATTTCCTATAATTGCTAACCAAACCTTTAGCTTCATTTAGATTTATCCCTACAAGGAAACCAATTCTGTATTATTGATGAGAATTTGGATTAAACTGTCAGTCTGGTTGGTGACTCTCATTACTGCATCAATTTTTCACAATGTTTATTAACCATTCCCTTAATTCAGCCGTTTCTGGAGATAAAATTAAATGTCCATTACATCTACACTGGATTTTTTTCAAGGATTAGTTAGACGATCGTATTTTTCCTTATTTATTTTTACAAGAGGACATAGATATTGTATTCCATTTTATTGAATTAGTTTTACATTTTCATCAGTCTTGATAGACCAGGAAAGAACACAATACTCGTTTGAGTTTTCAATACAATTAAAATTTACAAATATCAGAGAGTTCCTGTTTGCTTTTTTTTTACTAAACATATGACCATTTCTAAGGATTGTCCTACAAGTATTTTATTACCAATACTGAAAATGGTAAACCAGTTGGACATAAATATAAAATGTCAGGCCAGTATCTGAACCAAAAAAGTTATGGTTAGTGAAAATAACAGTACTATTCATAAAATATTGGCTTTGGTTAGAGTACCCTTTTCTGAAATTATTCATTTCCTCAGAAAAAAAATAAAAAAAATTAGAGGGGCAAAGGTTTAAAAATAATATCAGGAAGTATTACTTTACTGAGAGGGTAGTGGATGCACAGAATAGCCTTCCAGCTGAAGTGGTAAATGTTAACACAGTAAAGGAGTTTAAGCATGCGTGGGATAGTCATAAGGCTATCCTAGCTATAAGATAAGGCCAGGGACTAATGAAAGTATTTAGAAAATTGAGCAGACTAGATGGGCTGAATGGTTCTTAACTCCGGGGGGGGGGGGGGGGGGGAGGGGGGTTACCATGCCACCATTGACTATCTAGCGCCAGCATGCTGTTTTGCAGCTTACAAGTCTTGTTCCATCAGGCCAATGATACTGCCTGAGGTAAAGTTACACCCCTGACAAAGTGAAATGATGCACATACAGACTCCAGGCACCATGATCACTTCAAATCAATGAAGTGGGTCTATCTCACTAAATGCTATATTCCGGTGAATTGAAAGCCGAAATTCAAAATAAATGTTAAACAACCTAATTTGGAGACCTTTGCCAACATTGCTATGACAGCTTGATTATTTTAACCTAAATTTGTCAATTTAGTTTTCTAATCACTATAATTCTTTGTTTAGTGAACGAGCCCCAACAAAACCTGCTGTACAATTACATTAACATAAATGTATCAAACATCATCTAAAATACTGATTAATTTCCTATTTATAGAATGCACACGTAACCAAACCATTTATTGATTATTAAAATAACTATTCCCGTAAAAAATATTCTTAATAATTACTTTATTTCACTAGACAATGGGCAATTAAAATCTGAAAAAGTTGGATTGGAGGAAGGTAAATCCCATTATCCACCAATACAAATGTGGCAGTAATTAGGCATGTTTCAAGGATAATTGAATAACCCACAATAAAGGCCATCCATTGGACATGTATTGATGGTGTTGGAGAAGAAATTGTAATAATTGTCGAAGGACTAAAGTTGCAGTCTATGACAGTAATTTGTTCAGGAGCAACACACCTCCATTGCTTCTTAGTTATCAATGATCTTTGCAGACTGCAAACCAGCACCCATCAATAATGTTCAAACCTTCCAATTAGCCTAATTTACTCTCATAGCTATCATTCTATTAAAAGACAATAAGCGTAAAAGAAAAGCAGTTCTTCCATTGACATCTATGGAAAAAAACTGCTATTTAATTACCTTAAAGTATAGATTCATCTAAAACCTTCCTTTTGATGGGAAGAAATGGAAAACTGAAGTCATTACAACCTTAACAAAAAAAAACTGTATAAATTGTATTGTTTTAAGTTAGGCCAGACACATTTGGTCGGAAAGTGTATCCAAATCTTGACTGTCATTCTTAAAACATTCCATAGAATTTACAGTGCAGCGATTTTGCAAAATCACTCATGGTCTGTAAAATACCATGGTAGTTCGTAGACATGCGTTTTGGGCAATTGGGGCACATGTATCAGACAATGTATAGACTTGCTATGAAACTGCGTGGTAGGAAACAGAGGGAGACAGTGATGGAACCCCATTGTAATTGTTACCCAGGACCTTGACAATGCTAATGTTGGCCCTGCCATGACTTTACAATACATCTACTTTTTCATTCCAAGGGTTAATATATGATGGTTTAAAATATATGAAAAGCTTCTTAGAATGCTAAATGTTTTGCCGACAATTATCTGTTAATGCTTGAGTTAGATTTACAATCTAGACAAATGAATACATTATTTGTGACATACACCTCAAATTCCACTAATTGTAAGTGTAATGCTGGGGTTTCAGCCACTTGAATATATATATATATATATATGTTAGGCTCATTTTGTGCTATAGACCTCAGTTAAATTAAAAGTAATCTGCCTGGAGCCTATGAAGATGATGTCTGCTTAGCTTGGCAATCAAGGCCCAATATCCAACTTTGACTAAACATGCATACTCAAAACATGGATGAATCATGAAACAAATAAAGACGGCTTTGAATGAGACATTTAATTAGTTTCATGATACAGAGGTCAGTCTGTGGTGCTAAAAAAGAGATATTTGATGAAAAAAAGATGACTGATCCCAGATCCACAAAGCTACCATACACCTACCACCCCCTCTTTCCCCACCTCATCATGATATCGCTAGTGTTGTGGTCACCACCACCTCGAACAGCACACCGTCTATCCTTTCTATGATACACAATATTTATCCTTCTTATGATAACAAATTTATAAACTTCTACTAATTGAGATAGGCACTGTACTATATGGTATTATCTCCCTCTCCTTGGTACAGATTTGGATTACGAGTTGCCATGACTCCTAAGCAAATACCCTCATCTCACTCCCACCACCATCAAGACACGATGACTGAACAATTCAGAAACATATCCATAACACCCAATTGCATACGTTGGATCTCATAACCCAATAAGCCCACACCCTTTATTAATCACATACGGCTCCTCTACCCCAGTAGCCCATCCTGGTCGATACTCAATATATCGGATTGAACAAAGCCATTTGCTGACCTGGAACACACCCCACCAGACACCAAGGGCTCATATTTTAGCTCAGTGTGACACCCGACCAGCTCCCTTCTACTCATGGCCAACCCACACACCGAACTGCCAATTGTGTATTACAACCAAATTCCTCTATATTGCAACTCTACCAACCTACCAATCTATACGTAAAGTCAAATTAATTTCACCAGGGAGAGAGTGCCGATTTTGATTGTCTAGTTACTTGGCAGTGTCATCTGTATACACGTTCCCATGTATGTACTTATTGTCAATGTATTCTCCTGTATGCCGATGGTAATATGCAGGATGTTTATTTTGTATTAACTTGCTAACTGAGAATAAAGCTTTTAAATATATATATATTTTTTAAAGATGATTGATGGCTAGGGGACAGACGCTAAATTATTTTATTCAGAAATCAAGTGAGGAGTGACCAATAGAGCAGAATACATTCAATACAATGGTTTAAAAAATGGTTTAAAAAAAAGTGCTCCATGTAAGTCCTGACCTTAGTGGGCTGGCTTGCCTGGTATGTACCTGCCAGTATTTCAGGTGGGTAATCCAGATGGGTTTGTCAACTTGGGCAGAGCCACGGGCACATTCCCATTACATGCCTGCCCTATTTAACCCCCTCAGACCGACATCCAAAGAAACGGGACACCAATGATGGGGTATACACGGATGTAATTTGTCAAAAACGAAAACCCACATGAACGAAACCCGATTCGCCTGAAATAAATAAAAAAAAGTTATTTTTTTTTTGTGTGTATTTTGCTAAGTTTGGCTGTTTTACCACAAATCACAAGTAACAGAATTCACTGGTGGAATGCAGAAGCAGTACATAATTTGCTGAGCATATGAAACACTAGATATTCTATATGGCAGAATAACATTTTTACATATTCTATCTTACAAAACAGCATTTTGTCTACAGTGAGTTGGAGGAATAATTCGATTGTGTCCATACAGTCATTTATTCTTCCATCATACAGTCATAAAACTATAGCATTATGTTGCAGAGATTCATTTTCTTACGGTTAGCTAAGTACAAAGAATCACTGTGATACATGCTACCATATGGAGTGCAAATGGACATTAAATGAATATTTTAATCTATTTTCTCTGTGTGGGCTTATCATTAATAGTCTACGGAGAGGCTTACAGATTCTGTATTTTGACTGAATAAATAATATGGCTGTTATGTTTATGTCTATACTCTAGTATGAGTCAAATTCAGCTAAACCACTGAATTTTGTTAAATATTAATATAAAGAACAAATACAGTGCATGCCATAAAATCTATCATTTATAAACATAAATTAGTATTAAAAAAATATATATTTTGCTTGTGGTAAAATTGCATTCTTATGGGTAATGTTTGTTCCACATTATCTATGATATAGTAAAAAATGAAATCCCTGGATTACATTACTGAAATGGAATGCAATCTGGTGTCAGAGCAGAAAACCAGTATAAACTACCTTGGAAATCAAGGATATAAAAAGCTTGCAGAAAATAAATACTTTAGATTATGCTAGAAACTATTTATTCAGAAATGTAAAATAGTTGATGTTATTGTTTAAAGTTGCACATCTTTCTCACAAAGAAGCTAACATACATTAATCAGCCACAACAGTAAAACCCCCTGCCTAATACCATGTACCGTATATACTCGAGTATAAGCCGACCCGAATATAAGCCGAGGCCCCTAATTTTACCCCAAAAAACTGGGAAAACTTATTGACTCAAGTATAAGACTAGGGTGGGAAATGCAGCAGCTACTGGTAAATTTCTAAATAAAATTAGATCCTAAAAAAAATATATTAATTGAATATTTATTTACAGTGTGTGTATAATGAATGCAGTGTGTGTGTATGAGTGCAGCATGTGTGTATGAGTAGTGTGTGTATGTGTGCAGTGTGTATGAATGCAGTGTGTGTGTGTATGAATGCAGTGTGTGTGTGTATATGAATGCAGTGTGTGTGTGTATGAGTGCAGTGTGTGTATGAATGCAGTGTGTGTGTATGAGTGCAGTATGTGTATGTGTGCAGTGTGTATGAATGCAGTGTGTGTATGAGTGCAGTGTGTGTGTATGAGTGCAGTGTGTGTGTATGAATGCAGTGTGTGTGTGTGTATGAGTGCAGTGTGTGTATGTGTGCAGTGTGTGTATGAGTGCAGTGTGTGTATGAGTGCAGTGTGTGTATGTGTGCAGTGTGTGTGTGTGTATGAGTGCAGTGTGTGTGTGTATGAGTGCAGTGTGTGTGTATGAATGCAGTGTGTGTGTGTATGAGTGCAGTGTGTGTATGAGTGCAGTGTGTGTGTATGAATGCAGGGTGTGTGTATGAATGTGGTGTGTGTGTGTGTGTGTGTGTGTCACATGAATGTCAGCAAAACATTGCCCAGAAAATAACACTGCCTCCGCTGGCCTGCCTTCTTTTTACAGACATCCTGCTACTACCGTATATACTCGAGTATAAGCCGAGTTTTTCAGCACATTTTTTGTGCTGAAAACCCCCAACTCGGCTTATACTTGAGTCAATGTCTGTATTATGGCAATTTACATTGCCATAATACAGACAGGGGGCTGTGTGCGTTTACTTACCTCTCCTGCAGCTCCTGTCAGCTCCCTCCTCCTCCGCACCGGTCCGTTCAGCACCTCTGCCAGTTCCCAGTGTAAGTCTCGCGAGAGCCGCGGGGTCATAGTGCGGCCGCGAGACTTACACTGTGAGCTGACAGATGTGCTGAACGGAACGGCGCGGAGGAGGAGGGAGCTGACAGGAGCTGCAGGAGAGGTAAGCGCTTCCTGCCAGCCCCCCTCCCCCCCACTGAACTGCCAATGCCACTGGACCACCAGGGAGTGAGAGCCCCCCTCCCTGCCATGTATCGAGCAGGGAGGGGGGACAAAAAAAATACATAATAATAAAATATTAAAAATAATACTAATTAAAAAAAATAACAATATAACAAAAAAAATGAAAATAATAATTAATAAAATAAATAATAATATAACAAAAAATATTAAAATAATAATTAAAAAATAACAATAATCAAAATGCCCACCCCCCACCAACACATACACAAACACACACTGCATCACACACACTCACACTTCATTCATATACACACACTGCACTCATACACACACACTGCACACACACACACACTGCACTCATACACACACTGCACTCATACACACACACACTACATTCATACACACACACTGCATTCATACACACGCACTGCATTCATACACACACACTGCACTCATACACACACTGCACTCATACACACGCACTGCACTCATACACACGCACTGCATTCATCCGCACACACTGCATTCATTATATACACACACTGTAAATAAATATTCAATTAATATAATTTTTTTAGGATCTAATTTTATTTAGAAATTTACCAGTAGCTGCTGCATTTCCCACCCTAGTCTTATACTCGAGTCAATACGTTTTCCCAGTTTTTTGGGGTAAAATTAGGGGCCTCGGCTTATATTCGGGTCGGCTTATACTCGAGTATATACGGTATCTGTCCCTTAGGTAAACAACACACATGTACCCAGCTATTCATCCGATCTAAAATGAAGCATGATTCATTAGAACATGTAACCTTCTGCCATTGTTCCATAGTCACTCTGACTGGTTTGTGGCAATGCATTGTGTGTTCTGACAACTTTCTATCACGGACAGCACTCTTTTTTCAGAAATTTGAGCCATAGTTGCTCTTCTGTGTGATGGGACCAGATGGGCTAGCCTTCGCTTTCCACATGCATCAATGAGACTTGGCCCACCATAAACCTGATTCCAGTTCACCAGTATTCATTTTGCACTACTTTTGGTAGATACTAACCACTGCATACCAGGAACATCCCACAAAACTTGCAATTTTTGAGATGCGTTTAGCCATCACTATTTGGCCCTTGTCAGATTCAATCAGATCTTTTTGCTTGCCCATTTTTCCTGCGTCCAATACATAAAGTTCAAGAACTGACTGTTTACTTACTGCCTAATATATCCCACCCTTTGACAGGTGCCATTGTAATTGTCAGGGCTTACCTTAGTTGGGAGTCCAGTATGCAAAAGATATACGGCCACATTTGCAAATAAACACAGACCAAGGGGACCAGATAAGGAACCACCTGGCCTGTGAGTCTGTGCAGGATATTGCTCCAAGTCCCAGTACAGGCAAGGACACAAGCAGGAGAATCGGCGATGATAAGCCAAAAGTCAGAGGGTGCCAGGGGTCAGGACACAGGATAAGAATAAGCCAAGGTCAGGAGCCGACTGGAGAACACTGGTTCACAAACACAGGAACCAGAGTCAGGGAGAGGCAGTGTCTTATACCTGGCTAATTAGGCATCAGCTTCCGGTGGGTAGAGATTGATAGGAGCCCCCAATGCTGGAGACAAGGCAAGGATAAACATGATACAGATATAAGAACTGATGTGTGTCCCAGAGGCAAGAGAGCAAGACTTGGACACAGGTGGACCACAGTTCAAATCCCCTGTTGGTCACTTCTGGGGTGACCACATCTGGATGTCACGGTGGGAATGTTATTCCCTTCACCTCAGTAGTTTTAATGTTGTGACCGATTTAGTGCATGTAGTGTTTATTAAATTCAGATGCAATGAAAAGTTTGGGTCTGTTCACCAAAAGTTACCTGATTTATGAAGGAAAATCAGTTCACTATTTCTTTTTAATTTACTTGTGACGGTAGTCACCTTCACCTGGGGTTTCATATGGAACCCTTTATGTAGGACCCTGGATTATGCCTATGTCTGTTTACAAGGCCCTTCCAGGGTGTCATCCAATCCCTCTGCTATTAAATAATCACTAAAAAGTCTGTCTTATCTCATTAAGTCATTGTGGTACTCACTTCCTCCCAACACAGCGGCTATACACTAAGCAGGGTTGTCTCATCTTGTTAAAGGGCTGCAGTGCCTAACCAGGCTGCTGATCAAAGATGGCATTTAGGTGGCTCTTAGTGCATGGGCTACACGATTTGCCCCCTGACCTTGTGGGCCTTGGTGCAGCCAGGCCAGCTGCACCAGTGGTAGTTCTGCCACTGCTCATTTTTATAGACTTCACTGAATTCAGATACGAAAACGATTAAAAACGTTCTTTTTTATTGGATTTACGTTTTATTACAACTTTTTTTCCCACATCACCTTTTTCTATAACATTACTATCTATACTATTGTAAAGTACTTACGTATATCTTAAAACATAAAACTCAAGATCAAGGATAATCACATCAATTACTAAGCAAGTATTGTGCAAGGAGGTAAGTGAAGAAATGTAAAAAAAAACATTCAGATATATTTTAACACTGTTAGTAATCATCAACGCACTTTCCATTCAGAGTCCAACAACGTGCAACAGAATAATACAGTATATTGATTCTCTTTATTTTCCTGTAATAAAAACAGGCTCCTTCTGCTTCTATGTTACTGCACTCTCTGAAATTACAGTATATGAAGGCAATGGTTATGTATGGATATATTGAAGTAATTCAACTTTAAATACATTTTGTTGCAGGCATCATTACCGAGATGAAATAATATCATGGGACTAAATGGGATTTTTTTTTTAAATGCAGTGTCATTATCTCTCATGATTATTTTCCACTTAGCAAGAAAATATAGCTAACTGCTCTCTGACATACCTCAAATACTTATGGAAATGGATGCTTGCTAGTACAATTCATTTTAGAGATATTGAGAAGCTTCCAACTGTGTCTGGCCGAGCTCATTTCCATTCCTGCTTATCATCTGTTCTGCTTCGAATCCAAGATTGTGGAGCCTGTTCATTGAAACACATGTGGTTGGCAGTATAATGTTTATTTTACAGTATTCAGTATTATCTTTTTACAACGTGAAATAAGGTTATTAAATTAACACAAAACCAAATAACACATTGAAAGCATTGGAAGGTAAAAATTAATTGAACAAATAATACTTTGTACAAAGACACGTTATACGTGTAGGGAAAGACAATAAGACAGTGTAAGATCATTTTGGCACCCAAGATATTTATGAAATATATTTCCTAATAGGTCATCGTGTTGCCTGAGCATTGTGAAAAAGTCGTTCACAAGCATCCAGGATGCCAAGGTTCTACATCAGTTGTATAAATATATTTTGACCACTGTATAAGGCACCCAGTACCCCATATACTGCAATATTCCAATTGTATTTGTTGGAACTTGGGACGAATCCAAAGAAGGAAAATACTGGAATGTCTCTAGTTTTCCTTCCATCTTGCAATGGGTTAGTTAATAATTAGCATTAGGAGCATTTCAAGGAAGATTTATAAATTATATTCCATGTTTAATTTTTTTCAAAATATCCACACACAAAAAAATGAAATATAATAATTGAACAGTCATTTTCTTTCCCTTAGAAGTTTAACTACTGTATGGTCCTGTGGGGTACTTTGGGAGTGCTGGGAAAGCCTTCTGCATAGAAGAGCTGAGGCAGAAGCTTGTACACACCATGGTCAACATGAGGTCATAATAGCGGCCAAATGCCTAAATGCTGCCCATTTTCATCCTGGTGTGCCAACCTCTTTAAGAAGCATTTGTATTAGTTTATCTTCTTCTTGATCTTCTAAACAAATTAGTTGGCACCCTGACAGTTTATGGAAGCACTATGAGAGTAGAATCCATCACCTTTTCTTCCAGGAGAATATCAAGAATGGACGTTGGATAAGGAGATGGACATTGCTAAAACTCTAGGGAAGTATATATGGAAGCAGGCACCACAGCAATGGTCATATCTCAGCTACTCTGCTTCTTCTCAGCTCCCGATTTCCACTGATTGTTTACATTGCATCCTCTCTAGGTGCCTCTTTGAAGGTGACCACAGGCACAGCATAACTTTGGAGAGTGTTTCTGGAAGCAGTAAGTATTGCAGCATGTTTATCTCCCATTTCAAAATTAGAGTAGGACCCATTGATATTGGGATGCTGTGATGTAGTGGTGGACACAATCAGGCTATTCAGTGTAGCTAAATCCCCATATATTTTCTGTGTGCAACAATCCTTATTCTGTAATTTTTTACACATTCCTGTCTGACTGTTTAAAACATTCTTTCTCCCAAACATCTTACTAAGTCAAATCAAATGATCCATAATCTGGCCATTTCAAACAATACTTTTAGCTAAACTTTTCCATTTATTATGATATTGATTACATGTGGGTCTGTCATCCTGATTAACCAAAATATCAAGGGGTCACTTAGGCTTGCCTGCAGGCTGGTTTTCTTGTCCACTCCACTCCTAAAGGTTGTCCTAAGCTGGTCCTTGCTCAAAGCTGAGTTTACCACACCTTGCACAAAGCATAGTTCCCTTACGTACCTCTTATCCCAATAACGAATGTTGAGCTTGCTATTTCACCAGAAGCGAGTCTGAATTTCGATGGTTGCACATCCCACCTATTGGTCTGTGAGAATTCCAAGGGCTACTCTCACCTGTGCCTGTGCACCTGTTTTTAACATATACATCTGTCAATAGAACAAGTCTTGGGTCTCATTACAAAAACTACTTATGAGATTACTCCAGCGTACTCAAACACGTGTGTACTCAGGCTATTACACTAATGCCATTTCATAAAAATGTGGCTTACCTTTTTTTGATTATAGGTCTGAGTGAGTCCCCCATGCTGGTGACCGCAGCTGGCTTACATTTGTTCAGTGTGTGTAGACATGTGCATTTGGTTCCAAAAGAAACGTGATTCATCTGAACGCCACATGG
Organism: Pelobates fuscus; assembly: GCF_036172605.1. Classification (NCBI taxonomy): domain Eukaryota; kingdom Metazoa; phylum Chordata; class Amphibia; order Anura; family Pelobatidae; genus Pelobates; species Pelobates fuscus. Next base: position 40,728,313 of record NC_086319.1, on the reverse strand, counting down.
ACAAAAGTTTTGTATGCCCAAAACAATTTTCTTTTTTTGAACAAACCAATTCATTTCACCATGTTCAAATCTAATTATAAGTCACAATACAGACCTTTTATTAGAAAACAATGGCAGGAATGCACCATGATAGATACATTTCACAAATACATTCACACTTTGTGTTCACACACTTATAGCACTGTGCTTTCAACTGCTACTTTCCTAGTTGGCCCCGAGACATGTCAACACAGTCCTTGAAAGATAATCTATTAAGCTAAAAAAAGCCCAAACTGAGCAGTTAGCTGAGCAGCAATATGGAACTCCATGCTGCACTGTTTTATGCATCAAAGAAGACATTCATTTTAGACAACTTCCACACATGTCACACAAATGGCAGTAATGAAACACTTAGTAATCACTGATGGATGTTTGTTTAAATTGGGTCCTGAACGTCAATTAATATGAACACCTGTCTCTTATTTCACTGTGGGGGAACCAATTCATTGTGTATTTGCTAGTTGAAGCTTTCTTTTTTAATAATAGATTATTTACAATGTTATCAGTACCCACATTTCTTTTTCTAATGCACTTTTAATATTGGTTTTAAAGGGACTTGTAATGTAAATAAGTACCTGTCAATAAACGACAGGTAGGTACATAAACACAGTGTAACTAGTCATTTAGCATCTTCTTAGAGACAGATCAGGTAGATAGACAGACAGACAGACAAATAGATATAGATAGATAGATAGATAGATAGATATAGATAGACAGACAAATAGATATAGATAGATAGATAGAATGATAGACAGACAGACAGACAGACAGATAGGTAGATAGATAGATAGATATAGATAGATAGATAGATAGATATAGATAGATAGATCGATTGATAGATAGACAGACAGATAGATAGATAGATAAATAGACAGACAGACAGACAAATAGATATAGATAGATAGATAGATATGTAGATATAAAGATAGATAGATAGATAGAATGATAGATAGATAGATAGATAGATTGATAGATAGACAGACTGATAGATAGACAGACAGATATAGATAGATAGATAGATAGATAGATAGACAGATAGATAGATAGATAGATAGAATGATAGATAGATATATAGATAGATAGACAAATAGATAAAGGTAGATAGATAGATAGAAAGATAGATAGATAGATAGATAGACTGAACAAAATTATAAACGCAACACTTCAGTTTTTGCCCCCATTTTTCATGAGCTGAACTCAAAGATCTAAGACTTTTTCTATGTACACAAAGGCCTACTTCTCTGAAATATTGTTCACAAATCTGTCTAAATCTGTGTTAGTGAACCCTTCTCCGTTGCCGAGATAATACACCCACCTCACACGTGTGGCATATCAAGATGCTGATTAGACAGCATGATTATTGTAAAGGTGCAAAGGTGTGCCTTAGCCTGGCCACAATAAAAGGCCACTCTAAAATGTGCAGTTTTATCACACAGCACAATGCCACAGATGCCGCAAGTTTTGAGGGAGCGTGCAATTGACTGCAGGAATGTCCACCAGAGCTGTTGCCCATGAATTGAATGTTCATTTCTCTACCATAAGCCGTCTCCAAAAGCGTTTCAGATAATTTGGCAGTACATCCAACCGACCTCACAACCGCAGACCATGTGTAGCCACACCAGCCCAGGACCTCCACATACAGCATCTTTACCTCCAAGATCGTCTGAGACCAGCCACCCAGACAGCTGCTGCAACAAATGGTTTGCATAACCAAAGAATTTCTGCACAAACTATCAGAAACCATCTCAGGGAAACTCATCTGCATGCTCGTCGTCCTCATCTGGGTCTTGACCTGACTGCAGTTCTTCGCTGTAACCGACTTGAGTGGGCAAATGTTCACATTCAATGGCGTCTGGCACTTTGGAGAGGTGTTCTCTTCATGGATGAATCCCGGTTTTCACTGTACAGGGCAGATGGCAGATAGCGTGTATGGTGAGCGGTTTGCTGATCAACGTCATCAACGTTGTGGATCGAGTGGCCCATGGTGTCAGTGGGGTTATGGTATGGGTAGGTGTATGTCATGGACAACAAACACATGCATTTTAATGATGGCCTTTTGAATGCACAGAGATACTGTGAGGAGATCCTGAGGCCCATTGTTGTGTCATTCATCCACGGCCATCACCTCATGTTGCAGCATGATAATGCACGGCCCCATGTTGCAAGGATCTGTACACAATTCCTGTAAGCTGAAAACATCTCATTTCTTGCATGACCAGCATACTCACCGGACATGTCACCCATTGAGCATGATTGGGATGCTCTGGATCGGTGTATACAATAGCGTGTTTCAGGTCCTGCCAATATCCAGCAACTTCGCACAGCCATTGTAGAGGAGTGGACCAACATTCCACAGACCATGATCAACAACCCGATCAACTCAATGCGAAGGAGATGTGTTGCACTGAGTGAGGCAAATGGCGGCCACACCAGATGTTGACTGTTTTTTGAACCCTCCCTCCCCAATTCAGTAAAACTGCACATAATCTAGCTGTCTAATCAGCATCTTGATATGCTACACCTGTGAGGTGTATGGATTATCTCAGCAAAGGAGAAGTGCTCACTAACAGAGATTTCAACAGATTTGTGAACAAAATTTAAAAGAAATAGGCATCTTGTGTACATAGAAACATTCTTAGATCTTTGAGTTCAGCTCATGAAAAATGGAGACAAAAACAAAAGTGTTGCATTTATAATTTTGCTCAGTCTATCTATCTATCTATCTATCTATCTACCTATCTATATCTATTTGTCTGTCTGTCTGGAGACAAAGACAACAGTGTTGCATTTATAATTTTGTTCAGTGTAGATCATGGGTCGTCAACCTGGTCCCTACCGCCCACTAGTGGGCGTTTTAGGATTTCAGGTGGGCGGTAGGGATTTCCAGGTTTTGGCGGACGGGCGGGCGGGTGCGAGCCGGCGGTACCCCTGCGACTGGGTACCGCCGTGACAAATTGCGGCTCCGGCCCGCACGGCAAACCGCCGGGGCCGCATATGGAGGGGTCCATCGGGTGGCCCATGCTGTCAGGGCCACCCGATGGATGTGGATTGTAAGGGGGCCCGGTCAGCGCTGGGCGCTTTAACAGCGCGACCGGGCCCCCTGTGATGACATCGCAGAGCTGGGAGGAAGTGACTGCACATCACTCCTCCCAGCTAACCCTGAGAGCCGCGCGGGAGGAAGACCAGGGAGTCAGAGTGGGAACTCTGACTCCCATCCACCTGAGCCACCACTGGACCCCAGGGAAAGTCACCCTCCTGAATCTAAAAGGTAGGAAACAGGAGGGTGACTTAAATATAATGTGTGTGTGTGTGTGTGTCTTTGTATGTATGTCTTGTGTGTCTGTATATATGTGTGTCTTGTGTGTGTGTATGTATGTGTGACTGTCTGTTGGTATGTGTGTCTTGTGTGTGTCTGTATGTATGTGTCTTGTGTGTATGTGTGTCTGTCTGTGTTCCTGTATGTGTCGTGTGTGTCTTGTGTATGTGTGTGTGTGCATGTATGTATGTGTGTATGTATGTGTGTGTATGTATGTGTGTGTATGTATGTGTGTGTGTATGTGTCGTGTGTGTTTGTGTCTGTATGTGTCGTGTGTGTTTGTGTCTGTATGTGTGTTGTGTGTGTGTATGTATGTGTGTGTGTGTGTGTATGTATGTGTCGTGTGTGTGTGTGTATGTATGTGTCGTGTGTGTATGTACGTGTGTGTGTGTCGTGTGTGTCTGTATGTGTTGTGTGTGTCTGTATGTGTCGTGTGTGTCTGTATGTGTCGTGTGTATGTATGTGTCGTGTGTGTATGTATGTGTGTGTGTATGTATGTGTGTCGTGTGTGTGTGTCGTGTGTGTCTGTATGTGTCGTGTGTGTCTGTATGTGTCGTGTATGTATGTGTCGTGTGTGTGTGTATGTATGTGTCGTGTGTGTGTATCTATGTGTCTGTATTTGTGTATCTATGTGTCTGTATTTGTGTCTGTATGTGTATCTGTATGTGTGTTGTGTGTGTGTGTGTGTGTGTATGTATGTCGTGTGTGTATGTGTCGTGTGTGTGTATGTATGTGTCGTGTGTGTGTATGTATGTGTCGTGTGTGTGTGTATGTGTCGTGTGTGTGTGTATGTGTGTGTGTATTTGTCGTGTGTGTGTGTGTATGTGTCGTGTGTGTATGTGTCGTGTGTGTGTATGTATGTGTGTCTGTATGTGTGTCTGTATGTGTGTCGTGTGTGTGTCTTGTACGTGTGTCTGTATGTGTGTCTTGTACGTGTGTCTTGTACGTGTGTCTGTCTGTTATAGTGGACTATATAGTAAGTGGGCTACCTAGCTCAGCCTTCCTACTGGGCATTGCTACAAGGAAGGTTAAAAAATAGAAAAAAGGGGGAAAAAAAAGGTGGGGAGGGGAATTGAGGAGGGAGAGGAGATGAGCTGACGCACAAGAAAAATCATAGAGAGATAATATGAGAAATCATATTATGCGCAAACAGAGAAGTCGTCTGAATATCACTGAAAGAGACCTTCGTTTGTTCCTTACGAAAATCGAACCAGAAATCAAATATTTAGTCTCGCAGCATCAACCTCAAGGATCTCATTAATCACTAGTAAAGGTAATTTCAATTTACTTTATTGTTTTCTCATTAAACTTTATAAAGTTAAAAACCTTATAAACCTGCATTAAGTAGAAATAAAAAGATAAATGTACGTACATTTATTTTTTGTAAAACACCCTCCTTTCTAAAAAATATTCCGCATTTGCGCGAAAACTGGTGGGCGGTAAGGAAATGTTTTCAACCAAAAAGTTGCATTAGTGGGCGGTAGGTAAAAAAAGGTTGACTACCACTGGTGTAGATAGACTAATCAGCCACAACATTAATACCACGTGCCTAATATCATGTAGGTCCCCCTCATGCTGCTATAACAGCTGTGATGTGTCGAGACATGGACTCCACAATAAACTCTGAACATGTACTGTGGTAACTGGCACCAAGGCATTTGCAGCATATCCTTTAAGTCCTGCAAGTTACGAGGTAGGGCCTCATGGTTTAAATGTGTTGTTCCAGCACATGCCACAGATGCTCAATCGTATTGAGATTTGGGGAATTAAGAGACCAAGGCAACACCTTGAATTCATTGTCATGTTCCTCAAACAATTTCTGAACACTTTTTGCAGAGTAGCAGGGGGAATTATCCTGGTGAAAGTGGTCACTGCCATCAGTTAACACCATTGCTATGAAGGGATGTACGTGGTCTACAACAAACTCTAGGCAGGTGGTATGTGTCAAAGAAACATCTGCATGAATGCCTAATTCCAAGGATTCCCAGAAAAACATTGCCTAGAGTATAACACTGCCACCACCAGCCTGTCTTTATCCTATTGCCATCTCTTCCCAGGTAAATGATGCACACGCACTTGGCTATCCACCTGATCTAAAACAAAAATAGGGATTAATCAAACCAATCTTCTTCTATTGCTCCATATTCCAGTAATGAATCTCACATCCCCATTGAAGGTGATTTCAGTGGTGGCCAAGGGCCATTAGGGGCACTCTAACTGGACTGCAGCTATGCAGCCCCATACACAGCAAACTGTGATGCACCGTGTGTTCCGACACCTTTCTATCATGGCCAGCGTTAAGCTTTTCAGCAATTGAGCTACATACTGAGCTACAGTAGTTCTTCTGCATGATCGGTCCAGGTGAGCAAGCCTTCACTCTCCACATGCATCAGTGAGGCTTGGGCGCCTATGACCTTGACAGTTCACTGGTTGTCCTTCCTTGCACTACTTTTGATAGATAATAACCACTGCGGGAACACTCCACTAGACTTGCCATTCTGTAGATGCTCTGACCCAGTCATCTAGCCATCACTATTTGGTCCAAATCAATATGCATAAAGTGGAGTGGCACTCACTAAACATTTCCAACAGTAGTGCCTCCAGATCATGGTGGGCCATTCCCAACGTATCAATAATCATGAAAAAAGTTGGACAGGGCATATTTAGATTGTTAAGGCAGGTTTTGTTTTAGAAAACCATACAATATTGTATGGCTTTCCAATCAAATCTGCTTTAAAACAATCTATATGTGCCAATTTCAACTTTCTTCACGATTATCACTATTTGGCCCTTGTTAAAGTCGCTCAAATATTTAGCTTGCCCATTTTCCTGCTTCCAACACATGCAATTCAAGAACTGACTGTTCACTTGCTGCATAATATCCCACCCATTGACAGGTGCCATTGTAATGATATAATTAAAGGTATTCACTTCACTTGGTTTTAATATTGTGGCTGATCAGATAGATAAATAGATAGATAGATAGATCTGACAGATTAGTGTGAGCCTGCCCTTTTCCTATCACAGAGACCAGGGGTTCCCAAAATGAAGATCTCCAGATCTTTTAAAACTACAGCTTCCGAGATGCTTTGACATTCTAAACGCATTCCAAAGGCATGCAAAGCATAATTGGAGTTGCAGTTTTACAACATTTAGGGATCTACCTTTTTGTGGCACCCCTGATATGTCCACATGGGTTATTCAATAAATTGTGAGTTGCAGAAAGCTATGAATGCCTCCCCCCCTCCGACAAACACACACAATGTGCATAGGACTATCAGAGTCTCCTAAACAGTGCCCATGTTTTATTTTGTTATGTTTTTAGTCCATTTTTATGGGTGGAGAAAAAAATAAAAGATCAGAGAAAACTTACACATTAAAATCATATACATTTGCATTGTGCCTCTCTTTCACAGATTTGCATACTCAGTGTTTCCATGCATTAGAATGAAAAAGGGTGTCTGATTTATTTACATCAGCTCAGCTGAACTCCTTTCAAGACTCTTCAATCACAGGCAAGCAGCTTTTGTCCCTGCATCCTTCTGTAATTTATTTTTGCCTCGGACTCCAGATGTTTTGCCTGTCTGGGATTAATACTTTCATGACTGTAATCATCTGAAATGATTCTCTATTTCAGCTTGTATATCAAAGGCTCAGCTAACTATGGACTGCACTCAACATGATCCAATGAGGGGAAAGTACTGGAGCCATGTATACATTGTAATTTAAATTGTTTCTAAAAATGTTGTCCCTTTTATGGTTACTGTAAGTTCCGCAAAAAAGCGTATCATTAAAGGCAGGTGCCGTCCTTTCTGACACTGAATAAGCTGTAATTGCTTAGGCAATCTTCAGCACTCCGTACAGGGGCGGTACTAGATTTTGCGAGGCCTTAGGCGAAACTCAAACATGAGGCCCCCACTAACACCTTTAGTGAAAAAAAATAGGGGTTGACTTGTGTGTGTATAAGGAGCCGTAGATATAATGAAGTTGTAGATATAATGCTTGCAGCATTGGACACAGAAAGGTAATCTCTGTAATCATCTTCAGAGGCTTGCATTGTCATGGCTCCCTATGCCGCTGCGTTGTGAGCTCTTTGACTGTAGTTATGTTATGATTTGCAATTATACATAAGTGCCAGTGTAAAGGAGTTATTTGAAACAAAATTAACATTTTGGCTGGGCTTTTAAAATAGTAATTTACAAAATAATCATGTTACAGGTAAGAAAACAATGTCATAGACATTTTCCCCACATATATAGGATTCTATAATCCTTTACATGTATATTATCATATAAGTGTTTCCCTATGTATATGTATGTATGTATGCATATAAAATAATATCCTCCCTAATACGCAAGTATGTCCTGTCAAGGCCCCAATGCTCTGTCAAAGACCTCTGTCCGTACTCACACCTCTAATGCTTGCCTCCAAGATTTCTCCAGGGCTGCACCTCTTCAGTGGAACTCCCTTCCCTTCTCCGTAAGAATTTCACCCAGTCTCCACTCATTCAAAAAATAATTGAAAACTCACTTCTTCAAGAAAGCCTATCAATGAAACTGTAAGCAGGTTTTTATCCCCCATCCCCCATGACTCCTCTGTTGCAACTGTCAAAAATAAGCCCTCAGTGAATACTTTTCTAACACCCAACTTCGTACCCCTACTTTTACACTTTGTGTCACTATACCCCACTCCCACTAGAATGTAAGCTCATTGAGCAGGGCCCTCCACCTCTCTGTTCCTGTATGTCCAGTTGTCTGGTTACAATTACATGTCTGTTAGTCCACCCATTGTACAGCGCTATGGAATCTGATGGCACTATATAAATAATAAAATAATAATAAAAAATAAAAATAATAATTATGTTGCTTGCAACTTTACCTTTGCATTACCCAAACCATACCACCATCACACTGCAGACAGACACACACACACTAATACATGCACATATATAAAACTAATACACAAATACATATACACACTGATACATGCACATGCATACACACTGATGCACAGAGACACAAATATTGACTAATACAGACATACAGTCACAATGTGAATTTATCTAGTTGTGTGTATTTCTGAATGTGTCTGGCATTGTCTACCTGTATGTGCCTGAGATTGTGTGTATCCTTATATGTGAATGTATGTTTTTGTGAGCATGTGTATGTTTGTGTCTGAGACCGTATGTGTGTGTTAGCTGCTTGCGGTGTTTTGTCTATATGGGGGGCTGCCTGCTGCCTTTGTGCACTTTGTTTATGGTGAAGCTACATTTTATGACTTTGTGTGCATGATGATTGTCTTTAGGGGTGACTGACAGGGTGAGTAAAGAGGTAACTATGGCAGGGTCAGTGTGACAGGGTGAGGGGGTGAATGAGATAGGGGTAGGGGTTGGGTATCACAGGGTTGGGGTGTATATGGCATCATTGGAGTGAGTGTGATAGGGCAAGGGCAGACTAGATGGGTTGAATGGTTCTTGACATGGAACAGAGTGAGGGTGTGACAGGGGACAGAGTGAGGGGTGACAGAATGAGAGAGTGACAGGGGACAGAGTAAGGGGGTGACACAGGACAGAGTGAGGTGTGACAGGGGGCTGCCTGAGGGATGACAGGGGGCTGAGTGAGGGAGGGGTGTTATAAATAATTTTTATTTTCCCTGGTGGTCCAGTGTCCTGGTTCCCTAGTGGTCTGGTGGACTTCCTATCCGGACTTCCTATCCTCCATGAGCTGCAGACCATGTGATAGGAGTCTCGCGATCTCCAGAAGTCAGAGCGTTGCCTTGATAACCTGCGGGAACGCTCTGATTGGCTGAAGGTCGAGAGACATTTCACAATCTGCAGCTCACACCCGGCAGAGCTGCAGACTGTGCTGTGTCCCTCCATGGGCAGATTGGAGGGGCTGGCTTTCTGGGCAGACGGGAGGGGCCTCGTACACAGCGGCACACAGGTCAAGCCGCCGGGCCCCCTCCTGATGTAATTCTGTCCTAAGCCGATTTAGGCAGCCAGCGTGAGGCCTTAGGCAGCTGCCTAAATTGCCTAATTAGAGGGCTACCTCTGATTTGTGGACTACATGTCACCTGATGCTTTACAACATTATGGCTGTAAAAGCATTATTGGAGTTGTAGTCCACAACATCTGGAGTGCCAAAGGTTCCCTTCCCCTGAATAAATCTTTTGTTGCTTCTGGATACTCAAAAATGTAGTATTATTGGCTTATGATTACCAAATAGAGTATGATTGGCTTAGAGCGACAGCTGACTCTCTAAGCCAATCAGCAGTTATCTTTCATAAAAAAACTTTCATAAAAAAGCCATTTTTATGATTGGGAGCCATGGATTGACCAACCTAAACCAATCAGTGACTCCCCTGCCCTATGCTTTTTGAGCCTTCCCGTATGAACTATTTTAGAAAGCAGATGGACAGGGGGTTTCTAAGGCTGAACAACGTAATTTTGATGAAGTTGTTATGGTGTCTCAACTATTCCTTTAATAGTAAATAGCTAAAATTCTGGCTAATTTAAAGAGGCCTGTTTTAAATCATCTAAAACTGATTTATTCAAATATTTAAACTGTACTCAAAAAACACAACAGATAAAAACAACACATAAAATAAAGTTGGCTTTACATACGCGTAATGCCATCGACACAGAGTTTTGCCTTTTAGTTTTTACCATCAGAGTTATTAATTAAAGTGCAAAATCAAAGTTAATCCAAAGTGAATTTCAAATTAAATTTTGTTTAGAAATACCCAATGTTAACATGTTTTTAGCTTCTTTTTTTTTTTTGCAAGTTATAGGGCAATAAGTACAAGTAGGACATTGCTGTTTCAAAATATATATTTTTAAAATGTATCATGAGTGACATTGTAACACTGTTATATGTCATATATCTCTGAATCACACCTCACATGTACATATATATATATTTTTTAAAGTAGACAACCCAAGGTATTCAATATGGGGTATGTCCTGTCTTTTTTAGTAGCCACAAACACTGGCCAAAGTTAGTCAGTTTGTTATTTGTGTCTTAAAAATGTGTCTTAAAAATACAAAAAACTATTATGAATGCTAACTTTGGCCATTGTTTGTGACTAAGTGGCTGCTAAAAAAAACTGAGCATACCACATTTGCAATTCCGTGGGTTGTCTACTTTTGCAAATGTTATGCCATCATGGGGCTACCATATGTTCGCAAAGACAACATAACCAATCTGGCAAATTTCAGTGTGAAAAAATGGAAAATCAAGCCTTATATTTGATCCTGTAACTTTCAGAAACACTATAAAACCTATACATGGGGGGTACTGTTATACTTGGGAGACTTTGCTGAACACAAATATTAGTGTTCCAAAACAGCAACACATATCACAGCAATGATATCATCAGTGAAGTTGTTGTTTGTGTGTGAAAATTGCTAAAAATTTCACTCTCACTGACAATGTCATTGCTGTGATATGTTTTACTGTTTTGAAACACTAATATTTGTGTACAGAGTAAAACAGTACCCCCCATGTACAGGTTTTAGGGTATCATGGAAAGTTACAGTGTTTTACAGTGCCTGGGTTCTCAGGCAGGTCCCTCAAATTGCAATCAATAAAATTACTTAATTATGTAAAAATATTACATAAATATGCACGTAGAATTTAAATATATACACATATTTATATATTTGAAGCCTATGTATATTTATGAAATTATTTATGTAATTATGTATATGGTGCTCCTCCTACCTCTCTCAGCGCTCTTTCAGTGTTTCTTTCTCTGACTCTGCCTCTTCCCCCCAGCCACTCTCTGTCGGTGTCCCCCAAGGTTCTGTCCTTGGTCCCCTACTGTTCTCTATCTACACTGCCTCCCTTGGTAAACTCATCAGCTCATTTGGCTTCCATTATCATTTCTATGCTGATGACAATCAAATCTACCTGTCCTCTCCTGATCTCTCTCCGCCCATCTTGACTTGGTCTCTGACTGCCTCTCTTTGATTGCCAAATGTATGGCTGCTCACTTCCCTAAACTCAACCTGTCCAAAAGAGAACTTCTGATCTTTCCTCCCTCAAGTGTTACTACTCCCGTGTCTGTCTCCCTCCAAGTCAACGGCGCTACCATCACCTCGCTGCCTGGGTGTTATTTTTTTACTCTAACCTCTCCTTCACCCCTCATGTCCAATCATGTCCAATCAATCGCCAAATCCTGTTGCTTCCATCTAAAAAAATAGCGCACATCCACCCCTATTTAACCCCGGATGCGGCTAAGGTGCTGGTCCATGCTCTTGTTCTCTCTCGCCTAGACTACTGCAATACTCTTCTCAGTGGTCTTACGTGTTACCAGATTGCACCGTTGCAATCTATAATGAATACGGCGGCAAAGCTCATTTTCCTGTCCGCTCGCACCTCCCACGCCTCCACACTCTGTCAGTCCCTGCATTTGCTCCCAGTTTGATTTAGGTCTCAATTTAAAATTCTGGTGCTTGCTTACAAGTCCCTACATAATGCTGCTCCAACCTACCTATCCTCCCTAATACACAAGTATATACTCTGTCCGTACTCCCACCTATAACGCTCGCCTCCAAGACTTTTCCAAGGCTGCACCTCTTCTGTGGAACTCCCTTCCCTCCTCCGTAAGAGTTTCACCCAGTCTGCACTCTGTCTGTCTATCCATTTGTCTATCTATCCATTTATCTATCTGTCTATTTATTTATGTCTATCTATCTTTCTGTCTGTCTGTCTATCTACCTATCTGTCTATCTATGTCTTTCTATCTATTTATGTCTATCTATCTATTTGTATATCTATCTATCTATCTATCTATCTATCTATCTATCTATCTATCTATCTATCTATCTATCTATTTGTCTGTCTGTCTGTCTATCTATCTGTCTGTCTGTCTATCTATCTATCTATGTATCTATCTATCTATCTATCTATCTATCTGTCTTTCTCCCCTGTGAACCATCGCAGAAAAAGACTAAATCAGTTGCCTGTCATTATCCAGGAATCTCCCTTCATTAAATTTAAAAAAAAAAAGCTATGTGTCCAACACTGCTACTCTAATGTCTAACGCATGTTAAATTATGAATCTGCCTTTCCATTTCAGGTAGGTACATGGAGCAGGGACTTGTTATTGGGTGGTAACACATCTGTAATAATCTGTGGGCTTTAGACTGTAACCTGACATCTTCACGCCTGGCAGAACTGAAGTCTGAACAAGACTTCCCGAGGGGAGATTCTGAATGTGTTTAAGATATGCAAACATTTAAAGTGAAAATGAATAGACAATGAGAAGCGTGCTGAAAGCAGAGGGTGAGTGCAAAATCATCGTTTAGTAGGGGATACAGATGACAGGGGGGATGGGCACCAAAGCCTGTAGACGTAGCATCTGTGCTCTCGATGCCCTGATCATCCATCAGCTTGCTTTTTCCCTGTGCTGCCTGCAGCCAATCACAGAGCACAGGTAAACATAGGCAGGGCATGCTGGAGAGCTCATAATACATTCTGTAGATCGTGTACTGAGTGTACAGAGCCCAGTGATCAGACAGGAAGATTCCGAATAGAGCAGTCAATTTTTTTATTTTTTTTATCTTGCAGTTTTAAGCAAATCACATACAGTGACGTTATCAAAGACATTCCAAACTGGACTTTTCGGGAGTCATAAAAAGACCATACCAAAAGCAGATCAGAAGTGCACACTTTAAGGTAAGGAAATTGTGAGAGCTTTAGTAGGGTTGTCAAACCTGTTCATCTGTGTGTGTACGTTGAACAATCATCAACAAGCAAGGCATGAAGACAAAGAAAAGACACACTCCATTGTTTATTAATCCACATGCATACTTCGATTAGACAAGACACCTATGAAATATCCTCTTGATTCAGGTAATACTATCTTTTGTGCATCTAAGTGTTTTATTTTGTACTTTTGTTTTTTGTTATAAAATCTGATGTGTATCAATTGTACTGCAATCAGTGTTAACTTGCCTTTTATGCCGACATGTTTCTGATTTCCTTTTTCTTTTATTTTTTAACTTGTTGAATAAGTCTGTGCTTAGATTTAAGTATTCTTAACATTGGTTCAAAGTAATTTGATTTAGTTTTTTTTTTTTATCTTCCTGCTTTTGATTTTTTTTTTATTTCAGTAGGCTATAAAGCTGTTCTTTTGTTATATCGAGCCATTAAACAAGCACAGTGTTTGAGATAAGCTAGCAATGTTGTATCTGGAAGTGAGATATGCTGCCAGAATCCGTTGCCACCACTAAAGTCCCTTCTGTTTATTTTTCAGTGACATAGTTTGAATGCCGAGCAATGCACGAATAATTCTGAAAGATTCATTATCTCGTCTCTGCAATTCCACTTAAAAAAAAATCAGCAGGGCGAATTAAAAGTGCTATTTGATGCAACCAGTACTGGAGTGAGGTTAAGAGAAAGACATAATGTATCTCTGCTATCGATCATTGCCTACGAAACTTGCATTTCTCCAAACCAACTGCAATTCCTTTTTGTATGTTCTCCTTCTGTTCCTGAGCATCTTTGGTGGTGCTTCTGGGGCGTGTCCTCCAGCTTGCATCTGTGCCAGTGACATTGTGAGCTGTACAAACAAGAACCTGTCTATGGTACCCAGGACCATATTTAAATTTATCAGAAAACTGGATTTAGGCTACAATAAAATTGGGTTTTTAGACCCAGACTGGTTTCCAGTCTTGCTAGATAAATTGCATACTTTAATCTTAAGTAATAATGCTGTAAGCAGCATATCCAGTGGGAGCTTCTCTACTATACCAAATGTAAGGTACCTCGACTTATCATCTAACCATCTGAAATCACTGAGCAATCCAGTTTTTCAGGAACTTAAAATGTTAGAGGTTCTTTTGCTTTACAACAATCAGTTAACGCATATTGATGCAGGTGCCTTTGGCGGGCTACATAAGCTACAGAAACTGTATCTGAGTCGCAATTCATTGTCACATTTTCCTCTGGACCTCTACATTGGCCGAAGCAAACTGACAGAACTTGTGTTACTAGACCTTTCTCACAATAACTTGCAAACAGTGCCTGTCCAACAAATCAGCCTAATTCCAGCAAGGCAACTTAGTGGGATTTACCTACATGAAAACCCCTTCTCCTGTGACTGTTCTTTAAATTCCATGTTAAACTTTTGGTACCATAGACACTTTAGCCCGGTGGTGGATTTTAAAAATGACTATATATGTTTAACATTAGATGGAAAGACCAACTCCAGACTGCACCTTATCCAAGAGAGCTTCCTGAATTGTTCTGAAAGTGCTATCAATGGCTCTTTCCCTGCATTTGGACTTTTATATGAGGTTCAGGTTGGTGAAAGGCTGGTAGTACACTGCGACAGCAAAATCATAGACACAAGCACACAGTTTGTCTGGGTCAACCCAGAAGAACAAACCCTGAAACCAGACTACAAGAATGGCCATTTTCGCGTTTTTTACAATGGGAGCCTAGAAATTGAGGATGCCCAAATTGGGGATTCTGGAGTTTATTCATGCATTGCAATTAATGAGAAGAGGTCACTCAATGAAACCATAGACATTCGAATCACTGTCAGCAATATGACCAATAGCAGATCTCACGCCCATGAAGCATTTAATACCGCTTTCACTACACTTGCTGCTTGTGTAGTTAGCATAGTCTTAGTGCTCCTTTATCTTTACCTCACCCCCTGCAGATGTTGGTGCAAGTCTAAAAAACAGAAAAGGAAACCCAACCAGAGCAGTGTCCACTCATCCATCTTAAGTGCCACTCCATCGCATGATCCACAAGAAGATAAGAAATGTAGCACTGGCAAAAGGGTTGTGTTTCTGGAACCTGTCAAAGAAACAGATTCAGGTCAAAATGGAAAAGTAAGACTGATCCCCAGCGATAATCTTACAGCTGAAAGCATCTTAAAGACTAGCAGCAGGTCCAAGTCCGACTCAGATTCAGTCAGTTCTGTTTTTTCTGATGGTCCTTTCATTGCATCAGTCTAGGGAACCTCTTTTATATGCACTTTCATCTTCAGCTGCAGTCGATCTTTGAACTTGGAATATTTAAGGAAACAGTAACTCAAGTATACAGTAACTGTCAAGTATACGTATATAACAAAAAAATGCCTTTATTCATCAAACACTAATTTATCAAAGGGAAAACGAATGTACTATATTCACTAGCTACAAGCACACAAACTTTACATTTAATTCAGGAATATACCCTTTTGTCATGGAAACCTGTATTCTCTGCCGATCTGTGTTTTTTACACAAACCATCTTCCGTTATAGGAAGAACCGTTTTTATTCTACATCTCTGGAAATTGTAAAGTCCCTCTCTTGTATTAATTGACACTGCACTGGACCTAGACCCCATAACCTCTGTTTTCTGGCTTTAACATAAGACAAACAGCTGTCTATATTGACAGAATTAAAAGGCACACGTATAAAACATATTTATCCAAATAAATAGCAAGCTCACTGTGTACTTAACTCTTTTAGTGGCAGAGGGAAATGAAATAAGAATATTTGCTTGCCAGTGAAATGTTTGCTTTCTCTAACCGTAAATGGAGTTAAGAGTAAGTTCTTAAGAAGTGGGTAAGGTATGGAGAGACATTTTGGAGCAAAGTTCTAAAATTGAGAGTTTTACAATGGAAACCTAGAGCTCTGATGAGGCTTGTTTCTCCACATTTAGAACCGGACTTCAGATTTGTCCTTTATACATAACCACATCTAAACTTTATTTGGCAGGACAAAATACAAGCAATTCTGTAGCAGAATGCTAATGAAGCAACAGCTTTGGAAAGCAGTTGGATTTTCCAACTGTATTCAAGATTTTGCACTTTTACTCAGTTTTGCTCATAAATATGGCCATGTGCATCCAAAATATCCATACTAACCCATGCACCGAACCACGCTGTCAAGATTTAACATTATATGTGTTTAATAATTCATATAAATATATATATATATATATCAAAACAAGAAATAAACCAATGAGAAATAGGAAAGCCTTATCTATTTTATTTATATATCTGTCCAGTTTTTCTAAAGTATATTTTCTTATTATTTTATTAGGTATAGATGGATAAAAAACAAACAAAAAGAATCTGACTTTGCTATGCAAAGTGAATTTTATGTATCAGGCTAATCATTAGCAGTGGCTAAGATGTATTGATAGCCAACAATTTACTAAACAATGGCAGAATAAAGACCAATCAATCAATATTCTTGACCACATTGTCTCGTTCATAATCATATAAAGTGTAACATTGTTGTTTAAGGTGATGGTGAACTGTATGTAAAATGTTCATCAAACATCAATTTGAATTCTTGTCATGGAAAGTAATGTCTTATTAAGTTTTTTTACTTACAGATTATGTGCATATTATTGCACTGACATTAATAAATTAACCAAAAAATATATAATCAGAATAATTGGTGTAGTAATGAACTGTTGATCCTTATATCATCAAAGCTGTGGACAGTTAATTGTTATGCTGAACATTTGCATAAAAACCAACTTGGATATGTCTAGAGCTAGCGTTAAAATGTGCACAAGACTGTTGTATCTGCCTTTGATATAATAATATTTATCAAATATTGATTAGCTTTAGCCATCGTCTTTCCTATGAGTGGTAGTTTATCCTGTGGTAGGATGAATGTATTTGTTGATCATCATCTTTATTACATATGATTATTTTTTGTTTGTCATGAATTCCTTTTAACCCCTTAAGGACCAAACTTCTGGAATAAAAGGGAATCATGACGTGTCAGACACGTCATGTGTCCTTAAGGGGTTAAAAAGGCACCCACAAGCTAAAAGCTAGAATGTTTACATGTCAATACGATCCATTAATGCGGTTTAGATCTCTATAGGAAATACAATTCAATAATTTTGTTTTGAGTGACTTACAGAATAATTGATTCCACTCCCCATTGCTGTTCTAAATTGGTTATTTATTGTATAAAACATCATCAGCGAGCAGAAGGTAGTGCTAGTATCAGGTAATGTGGCATTAGAATATTGAAATATTGTTATTAGATTGTTCAGTAAATAACTGTTAGCAACCAAAATAACCACGTATTGCATATTGATTAACCATTCGAATGTCAAATGGAGTCTATGCACTGAACAGCAGGTTTTGAGGAGAACCCATTTGCAAAATTCAGACTAAGATAGCTCAGTTGAAAACAAAATTCAGTAGTTTTTCAAACTCTTTTATTTTAGTCTGATTTTGGAAAGATGATTTTCAACTCAATGCAACCTATTGTTTAGTGCATAACCCCCCACCTCTCTCTCCCTCATTCACACAAATCTGCTCTTCATGTGTTTAAAGAGTTAAATGGCATCTCGCATTCATAGCGTTTGTATTATTGACATTTAACATTCCTTCTAAATATAAGATGATTCCTAAAGCATTTAATGTTCTGTCGTTCTTGCATCTTGTGCCTTTTAATTCGAAATCTGACACACCATTACGTTTACTGTGAAATATTAACACTTTGTGTTCTCAAAGGTATAACATTCCTTAAACTGAATAACATGGGAGAAATGAGTATACATATCCAAGATAATCTTTTTAATTAACAATCATAGAATAAATGCATCTAAATTGCTTTGATATATTCCAGTATAGCTTGGTATATGTGTTATATAAAAACACAATGTTTAATGTACATTAAGATATTTTTTCCCCCTGTGTGTTGAGTGTGGTTCTGTTACCCCCCCCCCCCCCCAAAAAAATCATTTACTTCCTAAAGATAGTTTTTTTTTGTTTGTTTGTTTTTTTAAACATCATTGTTTGCTGCAGATATTGTCTGTTGCTGATACAGAGTATCATGATTAGATTCCATTCATTCTTTTATGCTGTTGCCTCACTCTCCTTTCTCAATGTGATAAAAGAAATTAAGCACCACCAGCATTGAATTGTAACTTGATAAGATATACCACCTACTCTGTGTATCACAGGAAGAATGAAGGCAGAAGTGGAACCATGCCAGTACTGTAGCTACAAGGCTGCTAGTGTGACACTGGTAAGCCAAAAAGCTAACTACATCAACAGCTGTAAAAAAATGGATTATCCCCTCAGGACTAGGACATTGCAAAATTAGGATAAAACCTGGTGACCTACACACATTTCACACTTCTTGTGTGTTTTAAACCACTATATCACGATATTCAGGCAGACAGAGTGGATATAAATGAATGCATTGGGTTTATTTATGAAGAGTAATATTGAGGCAAAGTTCTAGAAGTCAAGCAATCGCCATGGAAACCCCAAAAAATGTCCCCACGGAATGTTCCACATTTAGAAAAAAATGGTAGTACAGTTACTTTTTGTTTAAATTTATATGGCTAATGAATAAAAGAACATGCAGTTGCTGCAAACTCCCATTATAGTTTTATGTGTCTGCGATTGATGGGTGTTGCTGTCACAAGATGTTATTTTGTTTTCCTGTTTTAAATCTAGCTCCTTAACTTGGGCAGCTGTCAGCATGTGGCCTTTGGTACATTTTTCTATTTTTTATTTTTTATTTGTGATTTTTGTTTTTTTTAGGGGTCTAGTTACTAAATGGCAAACAGCAGCCAATTGAAGTTTGGTTGTCACTTTCCGGCTGTTTTAAAAAAGGCAAGTTTGGTTGTTTTAATTAAATTGTATATCTATTTGGCTGCAGTTTAGATGCCATTTAACAAACAGACATGTAATAAGAGTGAGTCAGCTATTCACAAGCAGCAGAATTGCAACCTAATTGGATTTATTCAACATTGACCAGAGGAATTGCACCTACAACTATAAGCCACCCAATTCTACATTTCCTTATTTCCATTTCATACCCACCTTAGCACTCGAATGATATTACAAACCTACACCCTCCTTCCCCCACCAACCCTGTCTCATCTTAGTGGCAAAATGTTTTAAGTTAGATTCAGATGAATTTAATTGGAGTGCAGCTAAGCTATATTAAATGAATCTCACTTCAACAATGAGATTCATGCGAAAATGGCACAGATACATTTTGCTACATTTTATTACCATTCATGTCTTTTTAACAGCTGGATGCAGGAGAAATTAGTCAAATACAAACGCTGAAAATTGCTAAAGCAAGTTCAGTCTTTAATAAATAGACCTCTTGGTTTTGTTAAAAATGTAAACAAACGCCAATAATTCTGAGCCCGAGCTACAGACTAACAGTAGAAATTCAAGAGTTTTAGTGGTTATGCAGAGGTACTGTGTTTGAAAACTTACATTACGGCTACGAGAAGCTGTACAATCTGACAGTCTGTATATAATTTCTTTCCTTCAAGTCTTCTATATTGTTTTCCCTGAGTGATACTACTAACCATTTAGTCATATTCCCCATGTTTGCACAAGTAGATGATTACAAGAAGGGTCTAATATGTCCTGAAAAATAGGTACCAGTATCCGAAAAATAATGAATTGTCTAAAAACAATCTTAATATGACTTGCTACATGGGTAGCTGCTTTCTAACTTGGTGGAACAATATGTTCGCTGACTGACATTACATCTTTAAAGCGTCTGTCACTTTTTTGGTTTTCACACACACCCCAGTAAAGGCAGAAGCAGGGAAGTCTGCCATCTTGGAAATGCAAAGATGGAGGCACCATGGAAGACCAAGCATGGCAAGCACAATGGAGAAAATGGCAAGTAGCACCTGTCCCAGGGCCACTAAAAGTTGAGGGAGAGGTGGGGGGCTAGAGGGAGGATCTATAGGCTGGGGCTCGGGGTAGGTACTTTCATCAGAGAACAGTTTTAACTGTGTGTTTGGCATTGCTATGTAATATTCACTGATATCAGGCTTTACTGAAATGTCAGGCCCTGAATATAGTCACATTAGATTCTCCACATTGTGGTCACACCAGGCTCTGCTCGTTACAGTCTCAGAAGATGTTTTACATTATTAGAACACCTAAGGACACGCTGAAAAACAGATCTCAGAAAAGAATTGCCCTTATTATATCAAATCATGTCAGAACACAGCATATAGAGAACGAGAGAGAGAGAGAGGGGGAGAAAGAGAGCGACTGAAAGAAATCAAGGCCAGAACAAAGGTAAACTGTATAAAATAAAATAATAAACTAACCACAGGAAGATGGAGGCAATATACAGTTATATTATACCACTCTATAGGTGAATCACATTATTACAGCTTTAGGAACAAAAATTAAATTTGAGGGGGACAGTTCACCCCTTAGGAGGCTATGATAAACTTTGCAGTTTTTATAGGCAAAAAGAGGCACTATCAATGGACGGGCTATTGGTAGAATGGGATAATAGACCTATTTAAGTCACCTGACCTCTTTTTAAAATGGATATAAAATATATGCAATTTATCACAAAAAAAATTAAAACACGTTTTATAAAGGTCTTTTCACTAATATTTTGTATCTTCTTGTTTTAAAAGCTATGGGGGAGGAGGGATATCACAACAGCTCAGAATATTCCATAAACAGAAAATATATGTTTTTTTTAAAAGCTATAAGATCATGTCTGGGGTATCTTACACCTCTCATCCCCTTATTAGAATTTGTCAGGGGATACGTCTTCCGCACCCACCTCCTAAACTTGTTCACATTACAGATACCTTTCAATAGACTGGTCTCATAATTCTGTTATAATGCTCTGTGTGACTAAACCAGTGATGGCTAACCTTGACACTGTAAATTGTTTCTGGACTACGTTTCCATGATGCTCAGCCTGCTTTTAGTAACTAAAAGCTAGCTAAGTATCATGGGAAATGTAGTCCAGAAACAATTTATGCTGTCAAGGTTAACCATCACTGCTCTAAGCAAAACTCCCATTATGTGCGGCATAATTCAGAGGCTGCCAACATGCCCTGCTCTGCTTGAAGATGCCTACCCATTACACGCTGTATTATCCACCCTGGAAAATAAAGTTGAAGACATGAAAAGCTTATCAGATTTGTTTACCAAATAATTTCTATAACATGATATAGCAGAATATAAGCTGTCCAAAAATATAAAAGTAGTCATGCACTTAAAGAGATAAGTCATATAAAACATATTTATATACATTATACTAGGGGTTTGCTACTTTAAGCAACCTTATGGTGTGCTTTTTGTAAGGTGTGGGTTAAAGAAGGTATCCCTGCATGAGTGTGATAGCTGCATATATACATTTGTGCTGGAAAATTGATTAAAGCAACACTTTAGTGTACAAATATGCATTCCTAAATACTAAAATGAACCTCTGTCCCCACCCAAACACCATCCATGAAAGGGTTAAATAACTCTTTAAAACACTTACCTGATTCCCGCTACGGTCGAGCGTCTCCTTCGCCAACGTCAGCCGATGGGGGGGAGGGAACCGAATGCGTAGGCATGGCAAGCAACACACGCACATTAGGCCTTCCCGACAAGACAACTACTAGAGGCAGTCTTAGTACTGCTGGACTAAGAGGGACAGGGACACTGCACCCAGACCACTACAATGAGATGAAGTTGTCTGGGTGGCTAGTGTTCCTTTAAGATCCCTTTTGTCCTACAGCTCTAAGCTTTCTGGCTGACAGCAAGGGGCACATAGCAGGATTCAAAAGTTTTAAAAGTTCAAAAGATTCTAAAAGTTTTCTCCTCTGACTTATTTATGGCTGGAGAGGCTGCCAAGAAAACAAAAAAAAAATTAAACATTTTTTGCATTGGTCTGTAAGATTCTGGGGACCCTATAAGATGGGCCTTTGTATTGTCCTCTCTTCTAAGGCTGTCATTGATCAACGCCATCAGGCGTTAGAATAGGACTTCTTTTTAAGTGGTTGTTGTTTACTAAATATGGGGATCTTGAAGTGCATGGTGCTGAGCAGTGAGTGGCATCTCATTGGGTCAGAGATGTTGTAATGTGGTTAAGTGGGCAGAAAAATTTATAATAAGGTAAAGTATAGTACCACATCATCTTTAACGTTTACCAATCATCGCTGGTTGGATCTAGCAAAAGTTCAAATACCAATATTGAGCTCGATTTTTTGTTTTTTGTTAAACAGGAAAATTAAGCTTGTCATGGTGACCTAACAGAGAGGAGTTACTCTGTAAAAGTGATGGACTCACTACAGAAATCCCCCGTTCCCCCCACAAAATAGTCTATAGCAGGGGTCCTCAAACTGCGGCCCTCCAGATGTTGCTGAACTACAACTCCCGTGATTCTTTGAATTACATAGATAGACAGAGAATCATGGGAGTTGTAGTTCAGCAACATCTGGGAGGCTGGAGTTTCAGGACCCCTGGTCTATAGCCTAGTGGTAATCAACAGCCATGCAACGCATTTCTAAGCCTATACTTTGAGGCATTTTCCCTCAAGCCATCTGACTCATCCAGACCCTAGATTTTTTATAATATCAATTCTTGTATATATAAGTGTGCAGATTAATTATTAATACCCCAACTGCTTTAACATTGCACTACATGTGTGTCAGTGAAAATTAGCCGAATGCACTAACTAAACATGCATTATATGTTTCTAGAATTTTAATAGTTAGGTTTATAGTCTACAATTTAATATACAGTTTATATTTCTATAGAGATATAGAGCTTGTCTTTGAAATATTATGTTAGTCCAATAAAAAAAAGGTATCATTGCATACTGCAATACTCCGGTATTTTGGCATCTTACACACACACACACACATATATATATATATATATATATATATATATATATATATATATTTCTGATGGCAAATAATGTGCTGTATCAATTAAACATTAAGCTTTTATCTATCGGTAATATTCCTTTACATTAGGCATAATAAGTTTTGACTCTGAACTTGTTTTACATTTCAATGTAAATGATAAACTACTAGAATTTTTGAGAAATTGATGCGATTGATGTTTCAGCACAGAATTATTATTATTTTTTTATATAAAACTGAAAAGCAAACAGTTCTGATTGCGGTTTCCAGTAAATGTATTAAAATAAGATTGCCAGACAACCATCTCTTTAATCATGGAAAAGTCCACGGTGCCCAGCTGTTATTGTTTCAATAAAATCAAACAGAGTCGTTTTGATATTCATGTAAGTATGTGTTCCGTACTTAACGTAACATCTGGTCACCTTGTGTAGAACATATGGAGAGGGGGAATGTCAAACTGAGACACGTTATGTATAATTACAGAATCGGGATTACCAACACAATTAACCATTTGATTTCAGTATGGAAATCAAACTTAAATCTGCTTTTACTTTTCCATGCAGATTGTGTTGACTCAACACACACACCAAATTATATTATCAATGACAGCAAAATATGGAATAGATAATCTCTATTTCTACGTTAACGATTAAAATAAATTTAGGAATAATTTGAGAATGCGTTAGGGTGAACGCATATAAACATATTCTACCAAGGGATTAGTTGTGGCCTACTTGACAGATATGGAGGAACACCAGACCTGCATCTCAAATTCAGAGCAGGTAATGGTTTCCAATAAAAATGACGGGCGAGTTTGCTATACACTGAACTTTATAAAAGTTTCCCTGCTCTGTCTTTTAATTTTAATGAGGATTGGCCTCTGCGTTCACCTCTTAATGTTATTAGCATTGAATTTGAAGCTCACAATGGGATTGTTTTACTTGATAAACCAGTGAGTGTGTTATGGTTTTGTTTGTTATAAAGATAGTG